>NC_037674.1:40911931-41237890 GCF_003255815.1 Theropithecus gelada | reverse complement strand
TTTTTTTTTTTTTTTTTTTTTTTTTTTTTTTTTTTTTTTTTTTTTGAGACAAGGTCTAGCTTGGTCACCCAGGCTGACTGGAGTGCAGAGGTGTGAACAAGGCTCACTGCAGCCTCGACCTCCTGGGCTCAAGCAATCCTCCCATCCCAGCCCCACCAAGGAGCTGGGACTACAGGACTGCACCACCATGCCTGGCTACTTTTGGTATTTTTTGTAAAGACAGGATTTTGTCATGTCTCCAATTCCTGAGCTCTAGCGATTCGCAGGCCTCAGCCTCCCAAAGTGCTGGGATTATAGATGTGAGCTACTGTACCTGGTGTTTATTAAATTCTTGACTCAGTTTATGCCCTTACCCCCTTCTCTTCCACTTCTCACAGACACACACACACACGTCAAGGACCTAACCAAGTTAGATGAATCTTGTGTCTGGGTGTAGCTGCTCCTGTTTCCTGGTTGTTAGTAGATATTCCATGTTGGTTAAAGCTGTGGTTTCTTCCTCTTGAGGTGCTTATGATTTCTGTGCTGCAGCTTGTTTCCCTGCAGAAGCTATTGACTCCTACTGAAACTCCTTTTGTGTGTGCATGTGTCTGTTGTTAAAGCTAACCTATAGTGCTTGGTACAATACAGTTGGTCTGGCTATGCTCTTAAGACTTTGTCAGTGGCATCATCTTTCCATCTAGTGTTTAAAATGACTCATAATTACAAGTTACTAAATTACTTAATTAAAAAAATATGATATTGACATATTGAATTCCGTAATATGACATTGCTTAGTCTCTTGTTCAGAAGACTTTGGTTCCTTGGTGAGATTTGATATAAATGATTCTATTTAAGTACATTTGCCCCTTGGTATCCTCCAAGGATTAGTTCCAGGATACCCCCAACCTCCACCCCTTGGATACCAAAGTCCACATATACTCAAGCCCCTTATGTAAAATGGTGTAGTATTTGCATATAATCTACACACATCCTCCGGTATACTTTAGTTAGTTAGTTAGTTAGTTAGCTAGTTAGTTTTGAGATGGAGTCTGGCTCTGTCGCCCAGACTGGAGTGCAGTGGCGTGATCTTGGCTCACTGCAAGCTCCGCCTCCCGGGTTCATGCCATTCTCCTGGCTCAGCCTCCCGAGTAGCTGGGACTACAGGAGCCCGCCACCACGCCTGGCTAATTTTTTGTATTTTTAGTAGAGACAGGGTTTCACTGTGTTAGCCAGGATGGTCTCGATCTCCTGATCTCGTGATCCGCCCACCTCGGCCTCCCAAAGTGCTGGGATTACAGGCATGAGCCACCGCACCTGGCCCTTCCTGTCTACTTTAAATCACCTCTAGATTATCTATAATACCTAATTCCATTAAATGCTATATAAATAGTTATACCGAATTATTTTGTTAAATTTGTACTACATTTTTTTGTTGTATCATTCATTTGAGATAGAGCTTTACTCTGTTACCCAGGCTGGAGTGCAGTGGTGTGATCAGGGCTCACTGCAGCCTCAGCTTCCTGGGCTCAAGTGATTCTCGTGCCTCAGTCTCCTGAGTAGCTGAGAATACAGGCATGTGCCACCCTGCCTGGCACTAACTTTCTTTCTTTTTTTTTTTTTTTTTTAGAGATGGGATCTCATTATATTGCCCAGGCTGGCTTTGAACTCTTGGGCTGAAACGATCCTCCTGCCTTGGCCTCTCAAAGTGCTGGAATTACAGACGTGAGCCACTGAGCCCAGTCTGTTATTTTTATTGTTTTTGAAAAACATCTTTTCGGGCCATATGTGGTGGCTCATGCCTGTAATCCCAGCACTTTGGGAGGCCGAGGCAGGCAGATCACCTGAGGTTAGGAGTTCGAGACCAGCCTGACCAACATGGAGAAACCCAGTCTCTACTGAAAATACAAAATTAGCTGGGCATGGTGGCACATGCCTGTAATCCCAGCTACTTGGGAGGCGGAGGCAGAAGAATCTCTTGAACCTTGGAGGTGGAGGTTGCGGTGAGCCAAGATCGAGCCACTGCACTCCAGCCTGGGCAACAAGAGCAAAACTGTCTCAAAAACAACAACAACAACAACAACAAAACATTTTTTCAATCCATGGTATGGATGTGGAACTCATGGATACGGAAGGCTGACTGTAGTATCTTTGAAATTTGTAATAAAGGGAAAGTACTTTTGGGTATTCTTTGAAATTTTTTTATATGGAAGTTACTTGAGTCTATATTTGAATTATGTTAAATGTATACATTTTTCCCATGTGAATGAGGCTCTGTACACAGTGCCCCAGAAATAGGCATGTTGTTCTTTCTTACGCTCTTTACCCTGTACACATTTCCTCTTTTGTACCCTTATTTATTCTTCTTGCTTTCTTTTTCTCCCCCTTATGTGCTTGTTTTTTCTTTTTTTTCCTCATTGCCTCTCTTCAGCATGTTTTGTTTTTAAAGTATGTATTTATTCTTTACTGAAACGTGTTTCCCGAAGAACTTGTTTTTAAAAATTGCTTATTGGCTCTTAACCATAAGAAAACAATACATGAAGTCAGTTTAGTAATTATCACTATTAACAGAACTTTAAGTATCCTCAGGCATATTGGGGGAAATATTTGATTGGAATGAATTTAAGTCCAATTCTTACTCTTTTCAATACAGTTATTTCTCAAACTCTGAGGCTGCGGAGTTCGCACATTGAAATCTGTCATCTTTTTCAGAAAGAAACTTTTTGTAATGTGTAAGTAGTTTTTCACTTTCATTTTGATTTGTTTCAGTTAGCTATTTTCTGTATTAAACACAGTGAAACCTTAATTTTCCAGAAGTCTTAATAATTTGGAATATATTCTCCACGTAATAATTATGGGTAACAAATGATACAAAGTAATTCAATTGAAAGATGTCTCAAGATGTGCCTTGGGTCACTATTAATTCAACACCATTTATTAGAGACAAAATCTTCAATGTAAAGAATACAGTTCCCTTTTAGTAGTTATTTCCTGTGTTCTATTGTGAATGAGTTCAAATTATTAAATTTTGTGAAAAATACTCAAAAGAGCTAATGAAAAGGAATTTTATAAGTTAATGTATCTCAAATATGTACTTATAATAGCTAGTTATTTCCAAGGATAAGGTGGTAGTTCTAAAAAAAACTTATTAAATATATGTTTTCATGAAAATACTGTATCTCTTCTCTTTCCTCTTTTTTTTTTTGAGACAGAGTCTACCTCTGTTGCCCAGGCTGGAGTACAGTGGCATGATCTTGGCTCATTGCAACCGCTGCCTACAGCGTTCAGGTGATTCTTGTTCCTCAGCCTCTCAGGTAGCTGGGATTATAGGCATGCACCATCATGCCTGGCTGGTTTTTGTATTTTTGGTAGAAACGGGGTTTCACCATGTTGGCCAGGCTGGTCTTGAACTGCTGACCTCAAGTGATCCACCCATCTCGGCCTCCCCAAAGTGCTGGGATTACAGGCATGAGCCACTCTGCCTGGCCTCTTACCCTTCTTTCTACATAGCAAGACATAAAACTATTTTATGCAATAGTAAGTGTCTACTTTAGTTTGTTTGTTTATTTGTTTATTTATTATTTTGAGACAGAGTCTCACTCTTGCCCAGGCTGGAGTGCAGTGGCGTGATCTCAGCTCACTGCAGCCTCTGCCTTCCGGGTTCAAGCAATTCTCCTGCCTCAGCCTCCTGAGTAGCTGGGATTTCAGGCATGTACCACCATGCCCCGCTAATTTTTTTTTGTATTTTAAGTAGAGATGGGGTTTCACTGTGTTGGCCAGCCTGGTCTCGAACTCCTGACCTCAAGTGATCTGCCTGCCTTGGCCTTCCAAAGTGCTGGTATTACAGGCATGAGCCACCACGCCTGGCCATGCTTTAGTTTAAAAAACGTAAAGTTAGTGTGTAGGAAAAAGGAGGATGTTTTAGTTTCTTCATTATGATGGAATGAAAATACTTTACCAGAGTAATTTTTAAGGTTATATGTATTTAGAGCTTATAATATAAAATTCATGCACACATGAAAGCACATAAGTAAAGGCTGATATAACCTTTGACCTAATAATTCTATTTCAGTAAATGTATCCTGAAGAAATCCTAAAATTGTATCCAGAGGTTTATCAAGATTATTCATTGTACCCTTTAAAAAATATTAGCAAAATAAGTAGAAGTAATAAATGATCTACAGTAAGCACATAGGTCAAAAATGGTATATCCATAAAATAAAATACTATGCAGCCCTTTAAAAATTGTTTTCAAAGACTAATGAACTGGAGGAAAAAAAAACAAAAGTGCTTTTGTTATTCTGCAGCTTTCTTAAACAGATGGTCAATTGGGTAAAACTGCTCTTTTTTTGGGAGCACTTGTTATATGCAGTGAGCTGAGGGTGATGAGTCAGCATTTAATAGCCTTCTCAGAAGAACAGGTTGTTAACACTTTCTTTTTAAGTGTCCATCTAGGAGGCATTTCTGAAAAGGTTAAGCCCTTTATCATATGTAGAAATCCTATATATAAGGAAATTGCTGCATAGGTGCCATTAGTATGTAAATAAAACAAGGAGAAACATTTAATCCTTCTTTAGTGCCTTTTTTTTTTTCTTTTTTTTCCGGACAGAGTCTCGCTCGGTCGCCCAAGCTGGAGTGCAGTGGCATGATCTCGGCTCACTGCAACCTCCGCCTCCCGGGTTCAAGCGATTCTCCTGCCTCTGCCTCCCGAGTAGCTGGGACTACAGGCACATGCCACCGTGCTTGGCTAATTTTTGTATTTTTAGTAGAAATGGGGTTTCACCATATTGGCTGGGCTGGTCTCAAACTCCTGACCTTGTGATCCACCCGCGTTGGCCTCCCAAAGTGCTGGGATGACAGGCATGAGCCACCTTGCCCAGCCTAGTCTCATTTTTAAAGAAAATAGTGAGAATACTTACAGTATATTTGAGCGATTAATACAGATTCCAAGAAATGTGTCACGAATTCTGAAAACTGATGACATTAGCAATATAGAAAATTAAATGAGTTTTGGGATTTCGATTAAAATGTTAATAATTATATTGTAAACAAGTATATACTACATAAGAATATCTTTGCCCTGAGATTTTATGGTCTACAAAGGAAGGTTGTTTACTGTAAACTAGCATTTTCTTAGGGTTGTTTCTTGTTGTTAAGTGGGAAAATATGGTTCATTGTTCAAATAGACTAGGGAAATCCTGAGTTAAGCAAAGTTTATCGGCTACCTTTATCAGAAGATTGCTGAGGATTTAGTATTTTTATATATATAAGTAAATATCCAAAGAGACCTGTAGTGTGTATACGTAATTTATTTGTCCATGGAATCTTTTCTTTGCACTTATTGGAAGTGTGTCTAACATGAAACAAAATCTGGGAAATTGTTTTACATTAAACTTTTTTCCTATTATAGAGATACATAAATAATGATGGTACTGTGGAATGTATTCTCCTAGTTAAAGAAAAAAATAGGTTGGATATGGTGGCTCACGCCTGTAATCCCAACACTTTGGGAGGCTGAGGTGGGAGAATCTCTTGAGCCCAGGAATTTGAGACCAGCCTGGGCAACAAAATGAGACTCTGTCTCTACAACAAAAACAAACTAGCCACGCGCAGTGGTGCACACCTGTGGTCCCAGCTGCGTGGGAGGCTGAGGCAGAAGGATTGCTTGAGCCCAGGTGGTCAAAGCTGCAGTGAGCCATGTTTGCGCTACTCCATTTCAGCCTGGGCGACAGAGCGAGACCCTGTCTCAAAAATAAATAAATACATAAATAAAATTAAGTGATACCAGACAACCAAAGGAGACTGCAGATATATGATAGATTCTGTGTATTTTTTCTTTGAATCTATTGTGAGCATGCATTACTGTTATACTCTCTTACTTTTATTATTTAAAATTATTCTCTTTGATATATCTGCTGAGACTTACTTCTGGTAGATTTTTGTGTGTGTGCTTTTGTAGTTTTGGAACAGAAGCTTGTCTTCCACTGGGCTTTGTTTGTGGAAAACCTGGGTTGAGGCTGTACCCTCAAGAGCTGTTTTACTTTTCAAGGGGTATCACTAGCTTGAGAACAGTTTTTTTTTTTTTCTTTTTGAGACGGGAGTTTCGCTCTTGTTGCCCAGGCTGGAGTGCAATGGTGCGATCTCAGCTTACCACAACCTCTTCCTCCTGGGTTCAAGCGATTCTCCTGCCTCAGCCTCCCGAGTAGCTGGGATTACAGGCATGTGCCACCATGCCTGGCTAATTTTGTATTTTTAGTAGAGATGGGGTTTCTCCATGTTGTTCAAGCTGGTCTTGAACTCCAACCTCAGGTAATCTGCCCGCCTCAGCCTCCCAAAGTGCTGGGATTACAGGCGCGAGCCACCGTGCTCGGCCAACCTGAGAACACTTTTGTTATTAATTTCTTAGTTTCCTGGGACCATCCATATGGTGTAAGTTCAAACCCCAAACCCAAGTGTGAATAGGCCTGTTGTTATGAATTATCAGAGGAGACTCCCCTACCACCCTCCCTACAACTTTATTATCTCCCTGTGTCAGTGGATAGGTCTTTTAAATCCACTCTTTGGCTGGGAGTAATAGTCCTTTGAAACTCTCGGCTTTATACAGGTGGCTCAGTTCCAATTCTCTGTCTATGTGGTCTGAAGTGCTTATCTCCCATGCTTTTAATGCCTTCTAAAACACAAACCGGATCAGGTGCGGTGGCTTATGCCTGTAATCCCAGCACTTTGGTAGACTGAGATGGGAGGATCATTGGACCCCAGGAGTTCAAGACCAGCCTGGGAAACATAGTGAGACCCCCCCCCCCCCCATCTCAGAAGAATAAAACAAAATAAACACACAAACCTCTTGATTATTGAGGAGATCAGTAAATTTCCCCACTCAGTGGTAATTTACAGACTGCATTCTGACTTTTGGTTTCCTCAGTGTTTTGGGGACCTAGGAATTACCCTTACATTCTTACAAGTCTATGTAAGATTTATATTTAAAAGCGCTTATTGAACGACTGTGCATTTATTTATTTATTTATTTATTTATTTATTTATTTATTTGAGGTGGAGTTTCACTCTTTTTGCCCAGGCTGGAGTGCAGTGGTCTGATCTCGGCTCACTGCAACCTCTGCTTCCCAGGTTCAAGCGATTCTCATGCCTCAGCCTCCTGAGTAGCTGGGATTACAGGAACCTGCCACCATGCCCAGCTAATTTTTGGTATTTTAGTAGAGACAGGGTTTCACCATGTTGGCCAGGCTGGGCTCAAACTCTTGACCTCAGGTGATCCACCCTCCTCGGCCTTCCAAAGTGCTGGGATTACAGGCGTGAGCCACTTGCGCCTGGCCAGACTGTGCATTTAAAAAGATCTCTTTTTGTTGTCTACTTAGGTAATGTAGGTTTTCATATTGCCAAAATTGGGAATTCATCCATTACTTTTATAATAAAAGATTGCTAAAGATGTTTTTATTGTTAAAAAAATTCTTTTTACATGTAAGTTAAATATATAATGCTAGTGTGTTTATCAAGGAGCTAGTGCTCTTTTTGTAGTTTTTGTTCTTATATGCACACAAACCACTTATATTTATTTTGCTTATTATAGGGGAGTACTACTCTTTTACTTTCCTTTTAGATGTAACCTTCTGTAATGGAAGATGATTGAAGACAAGGGGCCTCGTGTTGCTGACTACTTTGTTGTAGCAGGATTAACTGATGTTTCAAAGCCTCTAGAAGAAGAAATTCACTTCAATGATGCTTGTCATAAAGTAGCTAAACCAAAAGAACCTATTACAGATGTTTCAGTTATTATCAAATCTCTTGGGGAGGAAGTCCCACGGGATTATATTTGTATTGATATTACCCCAACTGGATTGTCAGCTGATCTTAATAATGGAAGTCTTGTGGGGCCACAGATTTACCTTTGCTATAGAAGAGGAAGAGATAAGCCTCCACTTACAGATCTGGGGTAAGTATTTTTTTAAATGACTTACTGTTATTGATCCAAATAATATGCCTTGTAGATTTTGAGATTAATTGTTCATTTTGGTCATTAATAGATGTATGGCAGATTTAGAAAAATAGACAAGTTTGTATTCAGAAACCTGTGTTCTCTCCATATTTCCTTTTGTCTCTCTTTATCCTACAGTTCCCAGCAGTCTTACCGTGCCTGAGTTTCTTTCTGTTAGAGGCAGGGGAGAGAATTTGAAAAAAATTTGCAGGAAAGTACTAGAAAATTAATGTATTATCCTGATTGGAAAATTTTTGATTATTTTTAAAATATGAAAAAAGGCTTTTAGGCATGTTATAATGATCAGCATAGATGGATTTTTTTTTTTTTTTTTTTGAGACGGGGTCTCGCTCTGTCACCCAGGCTGGAGTGCAGTGGCGCGATCTCGGCTCACTGCAAGCTTTGCTGCCTCGGCCTCCCAAAGTGCTGGGATTATAGGCGTGAGCCACCCGCACCTGGCTGGATTTTCTTTTTTTTAAAGAGACAGGGTCAATCTCTTATCACCCAGCTGGAGTGCAGTGGCATGATCATAGCTCACTGCAGCCTCAAACTCCTGGCCTCAAGTGATCCTCCTGCCTCAGCCTCCTGAGTAGCTGGTACTATAGATACACGCCATCACGCCTGGCTAGTTTTTAATTTTTTTGTAGAGACAGGGTCTTGCTATGTTGCCCAGGCTAGTCTCGAACTCCTGGCCTCAAGTGATCCCCCTGCCTTGGCCTCCCAAAGTACTGGGATTACAGATGTGAGCCACCACACCCAGCTCCATTATAGATGGATTGTTAACTATGTGTATCAAAGAAGGATCTTGGGGTAAATTAGAGCTTTACTTGGGGTGCTTTATTATTGAGATATAATTCATGTACCATACAGCCACTCATTTATTTAAAGTGTACAGTTTAATAGTTTTTAGTATTTTCAGAGTTATGCAACCATCACCACAGTAAATTCTATGACATTTTTATCATGTCAAAAAGAAACACTGTACTCATTAATAGTTGCTCCCTAATTTCCTAACTCACTTAGCCTTAGATTACTTTCTGTCTTTATGGATTTGCCTGTTTTGCACATTTCATATAAATAGAATCATACTATGTATATGATCTTTTTTGATTGACTTCTTTCACTTATAATGTTTTCAAGGGTCATCCATGTTATAGTATGTGTCAGTACTTTATTCCATTTTATGACAATAGTATTCCGTCATATGGGTATAACACAATTTATTCATCTGTTGATGGATGTTTGAGACTTTTCCACTTTTGGGCTATTATAAATAATATTGCCATGAATATTCTTTTGCAAGTTTTTATGTGGACATATATTTTCATTTTTTATATGTATATACCTAGGAGTGACATTGCTGGGTCATATGGTAATTTCATGTTCAGCCTTTTGAGGAACTGCCAGACTGCTAAGCAACTGTACCATATTGCATTCCCACTTGCGGTACATGAGGGTTCCTATTTCTCCATGTCCTAGTCAGCATTTCATATTATTTTGATTATTGCTGCCCCAGTAGGTGTGAGATAGTATCTCATATGGTCTTGATTTGCATTCACTTGATGGCTAATGATGTTGAGCATCTTTTTATGTGCTTACTGACAAGTTTGTGTATCTTTGGAGAAATGTCTATTCAGATCCTTTCCCCATTTTTAATTTGGTTGTCTTTTTATTTGTTTAGCTATAAGAGTTCTTAACATATTCTAGATAAAGTCCCTTATCAGTTAAATGATTTACACATATTTTCTGTAGGTTCTTTTTACTTTCTTTATGGAATCCTTTGAAGCCAAAATATTTAGATTTTATAGCTGAGTATAAGGCAGAGAGGTTAAGTAACTGCTTACAGAACTGCAGCTAGTAACAGGAGGGAGGAATTTGAATTTAGATTGTCTAACTTCTTTGTGTGTAGGTGCCCTTTTTTTAAGTTAAAAAAAAAAGTAAAACAAGACCAAAAGAAGAAAGAATAAGCACTTAACCTAACATTAGGGTTCATGCAGTTGCTATGATTAAGCATCGGATTTAACTGTGAATTTTCAAAATGTTGAGAAGATTTAAAAAAAAAAAAATTGTTGATGGCCAGAACAAAAAGTGAAATTAAAACTTATATTAGAAATAATTTGGCCAGGCACAGTGGCTCATGCCTGTAATCCCAGTGCTTTGGGAGGCCTAGGTGGGTAGATCACCTGAGGTCGGGAGTTCGAGATCAGCTTGACCAACATGGCAAAACCCTGTCTCTACTAAAAATACAAACTTAGTCTGTTGTAGTGGTGTGTGCCTGTAATCTCAGCTACTTGGGAGGCTGAGGCAGCGGGAGAATTGCTTGAACCCGGGAGGCGGAGGTTGCAGTGAGCCAAGGTCATGCCATTGCATTCCAGCCTGGGCAACAAGAGCAAAACTCCATCTCAAAAAAAAAAAATAATAATAATTTGACTAGTTTTTGTCATTATATTTTATTTTTATAGTGGATTTTATATGAGAGAATATTGATTGATGATGAAGACATTGCTTGTTACAAGTTTTATGGCAAATGCAAAAACACAATTTATAGCTTTATAGCAAATACAAAAACACATTTAATTTGTAGCTAGGCACGGTGGCTTACACCTGTAATCCCAACACTTTGGGAGGCTGAGGCAGACAGGTCACTTGAGGTCAGGAGTTCGAAACCAGCCTGGCCAACATGGTGAAACTTCGCCTCTACTAAAAATACAAAAATTAGTTGGGTGTGGTGCCACACACCTATAATCCCAGCTACTTGGGAGGCCGAGGCTGGAGAATTGCTTGAACCTGGGAGGCAGAGGTTGCAGTGAGCCAAGATCATGACACTGCACTCCAGCCTGGGTGACAGAGTGAGACTCTGAGACTCCGTCTCAAAAAAACAATATATAGCTTATTTTATTTTTATTTTTTTACTCGTGCTAAGGACTTGGCATTAAAGTACAAATCAATGAATTCAGTGAGGGAATAAACTAATATTTTTTAAGCACTATTTTTTTTAGTGCCCCCAAGTGCTTAAATATTCAAAACTTAATGAACAAATGCCAGGTCCACCCTGTACTAAAAGCCTACAATTTTACCCCAACAAAGAAAAAATAAAAGCCTAGTGCCTCACCCAGACTTTTGATTAAGGATGGATTTGAAGTTAGATTGTCTTAGCCTAAAACTCTCTCTTAAAGCTAAGGAAAGTATTGGAGATAAAAGTGTGCAAGCATACTCTACACAGTTGGGCAAGTAACCTTTTGTAAAATTTTAACTTTGGCCAAAATGCTAGTTGCTTTTTCTAAAGAAGGTGCTTGTTTTAGAGACCAAAAAAAAATAATAACTATATTAAATGATGTGCCAAAACAGGTACCTTCACATTTAATTGTGCCTTTTCTCTGGTTTATATTAACAAAAACAATGGTTTATCAGAATTTTTCCTTAAAACAAAGTTTTTGGTGGGGAAAAGAGTTATTCTTTGATGTATACAAGACCATGCATTTCAAAATTGCAGTAAGATTGGAATATTTTTACCACACTGCTACATTTAAGGATCAGTTGATGATGCCTGAGAACATTACTTTTCATATTTAAAGTGCTTTGTGTATTTGTGTATTCATTTTTAAATTTTATTTTTAGGGTTTTATATGACTGGAAGGAAAGATTGAAACAGGGTTGTGAAATTATTCAGAGTACTCCCTATGGACGCCCCGCAAATATCAGTGGGAGTACCTCATCACAAAGAATTTATATCACTTACCGAAGAGCCTCTGAAAACATGACTCAGAATACATTGGCTGTCACTGACATATGTATTATTATACCCAGTAAAGGAGAAAGCCCACCACACACGTTCTGCAAAGTCGACAAGAATCTCAATAACAGTATGGTAAGTGACTTACTTGCACTGATAACATTAACCACTGATGAAAAGAGCATAATTTTAAATTTTTTTTTTTTTTTTTTGAAAACAGCATAGTATAATTACAGAATTGAAAAATGTGTTTTTAAAGATGTTAGATATTTTATTTTTTGGAAAGTACTTTGCACTTTCAAAAGAAACTGCAAAGAACTCTTATTTTTAATTAAAAAAATAATTTCCCCCACCCCCCCTGCCCACTACAAAAGCAATGAGTATCCTTCCACTTGTGGACTAGATCCCACACCTCAATAGGACTAGATCCCACATCTCAATTTACCTATTTGAGGACATGGCTTTAGTAGTCCTCCCTACTTTTTTGTAAATCATCAGTTTTTCCCTCCCTTTTTCTTCCAACATGCACAGATTTCTTATCTTTATAAAACTTCTTGATCTCATATTCCTCTCCTTCCATTGCCGCATTTCATTATCCTTTACAGTAAAAGTTCTGGAAAGAGTTGAGTATATTCTGCCCCATTCCTCAGTTTGTTCTTTCTGGTCAGCCTTTTGTCTCCATCACTCCATCAAGATTTCTCTTGTTGTCATATCCAGAGATCAATTCTTTGTTTTAATTTTTCAGCAAGTTTCTACATAAATGATTATTTCTTCCTTCTTGAAACAGTGCCATGAAGAAGAAATATACTTTCTTCTTAGGTACTCTCTTGTTTTTTCCTTTTACCTCACCAGTCATTCCCTTTCTGCCTTTGCCAATTCCTTTTCATCTCCCCATCCCTATACAATGGAGTGCCTCATGGTTCAGTCCTCAAACCATTTATCTTCACCACCTAAACATACTCCTTTGGTGATCTAATCATTTAAATACAGGCCATGTGTGGATGACTTCTAAATTTGTCTAATCTGGACTTCTCTAATTCATCATCCCTTCTTGAATATCATATAATGGAGCATCTCAAATTTATTATATCCAAAACTGAACTCCAACCTGCTTATCCCCATAGTCTTCCTTATCTAGCAAATGGAAATTCCATTCTTCTAGTAACTCACACTGAAAAACCTTGGAGTAAACTTAACCTTTATCTTCTCCTCATTCAGTTCTTCTGTAAACTCTGTTAACTATAATTTCAAAACGTATCTTGAACATGGCCACTTCTCAGCACCTCTATTGCCATAACCCTAGTCTAAGCCATAATTGTGTCTTAATGGGATTATTGCAGTAGTGTTCTAATCCAGGGGTCAGGCAAATTTTTTCTTTAAAGAGCTAGGTAATAAATTAGGTTTTACAGGTCATACAATCTCTGTCTCATAGTCATCTCTTTTTTTTAACCCTTATTTATAAAAGCAAAAACTATTCTTAGTTTAGATATACAAGAACAGACCTTGGGCCAAATGCAGGCCATAGTTTTTTATCTAACTGATCAATTCTTCCACTCTGCTCTCTCTGTTGTATTCTTTGCATAGACAAGAGTGATCCTTTAAAAACATAGATCAGATCCTATCACTACTCTGCTTAAAACCCTTAATGGCTTCCCATCTCACTCTTAGTAAAAGCCAAAGTCCACCCATGCATGATCCTTAACTGTCTTGTCTTTGTTCTTTTATTACTGTTTTGAATTAAAAAAAAAAAAAAAGGAATGTATACTTAAAGAAAATTGGAGGGGAGTATCTAAATTATAGATCTATGAAGTAGAAAGTGAGAAAGTGAAGGTTCTTGTTCCTACTTCCATGTTTTGTCAGGGGTAACAATGAGCAATTTGACTTGTATCCTTCCAGACCTTTTGTGTCACATATGTGGGGTATGTATAATAAATTAATCCTTAATTTTTTTTAATTTGAATTTTTTTGTATTTCCTTTTTCTTTTTTCACTTTTTATTTTAAAATCGGGGTACATGTGCAGGTTTGTTACACAGGTATGTATTGCATGATGCTGAGGTTTAGGGTATGATTGAACCCGTCTCCCAGATAGTGAGCATAGAACCCAATGGGTGGTTTATTAGCCCTTGCTTTCCTCCCTGTCTTCCCCCTTGAGTAGTCCCTAGTGTCTTTTGTTCCCATCTTTATGTCCAGGTATACCCAATGTTTAACTCTCACTTATAAGTGAGAAAATGCAGTATTTAGTTTTCTGTGTCTGCATTAGTTTACTTAGGATGATGACCTCCATCTGCATCATGTTGCTGCACAGGACATGATTTCATTCTTTTTTTATGATTGTATGGTATTCAAATAATGGAAATTTCTTTATATTCTGATATAAGCCTTTTTTCTATCTTTATCAGTTTATATAATTTTTTACTTAATTCTTTTAACGACTGCATAATATTCCAGAAAGTACAAATGCAGAATGATGAATTCAAGTTATTTTCAGTTTTTTCCATTGCTAGTAACGCTGCTTTGATTAACGCTGTGCATTTGCTGTAGATATTTGAGTGTCTCTGGAAGAATAAATAATTGTAAGTGGAACTGATGGGTCCATGAGTATGCTGACCATTTTGAAAGTGTTGAACTATTGTTCTGAAAACGCTGTGGCAGTTTTTACTCCCAGCAGCCATAGTTTATGAGAATGCTATTTCCTAGGTTCCCACACCTCACCAACATTGGTTGTTATTGGTTATTGACTTTTTAATTATTGACTATATAATACAAAATTGTTCTAATTTTAATTTGCATTTGCTTATTGTGGAGGTTAATATTTTAATATATTTATTAAATATTAAATATACTTAATATCAGTGTATTAAATACATTATTGAATGGCTAAATATTATTGTATTAAATGGATGTGCCACAATGTATTTATTATCCTCTTTTGTAAAGACCTTTAGATTCTGATTTTTTAAAATGTTACAAGCAAGCTGTTATGAACATACTTATAACCAAATCTTCTATAAAACAAGTTACATTTATTTAGCTCTTCTGTGCTATACACTGTTCTAAGTAGTTCATATTCAATAATTCAGTTCCACATAACCACCCTGAATAGGTATTTTCTCCCCATTTTACAAAGAAGAAAATTTGAGAGTTAAAGAGGTGGTTACTGGTTACTTTCCCATGGTCATACCTTCAATTAGTAGTTAAAGCAAGGTTCAAATTCAGGCTGCAGAACTCCAGAACCAAACTCCTGAGCACTGTACTGCGTTAATTATTTCCTTATGGTTTGTCCTGGAATTTCTGGATCAAAGCATATATTTACTATTAAGATTTTATCCAGAAGGGTTTAACCAATTAAAATTCCTACCAATAAAGTGTGAGAATATTGTTTTGTTTTGTTTTGTTTTTCATAACTTTGTCAACAATTGGGTCTTTTTTTTCTTTTTTTCTACTGCAGCTGCTCTGAAGAAACAATTGGGTTTTTCTTTTGTTTTTTTTAGAGACAGGGTCTTGTTCTATTGCCCAGGCTGGAGTATAGTAGCCTGCTTATGGCTCATTGCAGCCTTGACCTCTTGGGCTCAAGTGATCCTCCCACCTTAGCCTCTCGAGTAGCTCGATGGATCAACTACAGGTGTGCACCACCATATCCGGCTGATTTTTAATTTTTTTGTAGAGTTGGGGTTTCCCTACGTACGCCAGGCTCGTCTCAAACTCCTGAGCTCCAGCAATCCTCTTACTTCAGTCTCCCAAAGTACTGGAATTACAGACGTGAGCCCCTGTGCCTGGCCAACAATTGGGTTTTTAATCACAAAATTTTAAATTTAATTTCTTTCTTTCTTTTTCTTTGGTTTTTTTTTTTTTTTTTTTAGAGACAGGATCTTGCTCTGTCACCCAGGTTGGAGTACAGCAGTAGCATGATCATAGCTCTCTGTAGCCTCAAACTCTTGGGCTAACATGATTCTCCTACTTCAGCCTCCCAAATAACTGGGACTACAGGCATGCACCACCATGCTCGACTAATTTTCAAATTTTTTTGTAGATACTGGGTCTTATTGTATTGCCCAGACTGATCTTGATCTCCTGGCCTCAAGCAATCCTCCCTCTTTGGCCTCCCAGAGCACTAGGATTGCAGGCATAAGTTACTTTGCTTAGCTGTAAATCTAATTTCTTTTTATTTTATTTCATTTTTTCTCACCTTGTCTTATGGTGTGGATTTTGTTTCTTTTTTTTATTTTTCTCTAAAGTTAATTTCTTAAAGATGTTAGAGCAGATATTTACAGTGTCCTGTTATAATTATGTAAATTAAGACTTTGCTAAGATCTAAAGATTTTATACACATTTCAGCATGTATTAAGTTTTTATGGAAGTTGACTTTTTAAAAATTCATGTTCTTTTTTCTGAAGTATAGGGAAGCAGACTTTTTTTTTTTTTTTTTTTTGAGACGGAGTATCACTCTGTCACCCGGGCTGGAGTGCAGTGGCGCCATCTCGGCTCACAGCAACCTTCACCTCCCAGGTTCAAGCAATTCTCCTGCCTCAGCCTCCTGAGTAGCTGGGATTACAGGCACACGCCACCATGCCCGACTAATTTTTGTATTTTTAGTAGAGATGGGGTTTTGCCATGTTGGTCAGGCTGGTCTTGAACTCCTGACCTTGTGATCTGCCCACCTGAGCCTCCCAAAGTGCTGGGATTGCAGGTATGAGCCACCATGCCCGGCCAGGAAGTAGACTTTTAAAACTTTTTTTCCCTCTCTTAATATAGCAACATGAGGTACTGAGGGTTAAGATAAAGCAAAAAGAGGAAAAACTGGGGTGTATTGATATGTGGCTGGATACAGTACAAATTTTGGGACCCTGAATTTGGTTTTAACCCTCTCAATAAGATAGCAAAGGATATCTGTATTCTGTATTTCATAGTGATTAAAATCAGTGTAGATTAGTAATTCAGAGCACAGACTCTGGTTCTAGAGTGTCTGGGTCTATATCCTATCTCTGACCCTTACTGACTGTGTGACCTAGGACAAGTAACTTACCCTCTCTGTGCCTGTTTCATGATTGTAAAATGAGGATGATAATAGCATCTGGTTTAGTCCATGTTAAGCTTAAGAAAAGAGTTTTCGAAAATTACTTTGTTTTAAACCTTGGACCATAGCCTTAAATGATTTGGACTTTGATTTGATATTAGAACCTAATTACAGTATTTTAGAGCTGGATGAGAACTTAGAGTGATCATATGATCTAAAATTGCAGAAATTTATGAATAAGAATATTTAGTCCAGGTAGCTTGCTTGACTGGCTTTAAAACACATAACTAATTTTTGGCAAATGTGGTACTATCTCCTTAGTTTTTGACTCTCGTTAAGAGTTTTTTTTGTTTTGTTTTAGACAAAGTCTCACTGTGTCACCCAGGATGGAGTGCAGTGGCATGATCTCAGCTTCCTGCAACCTCAGCCTCCTGGGTTCAAGTGATCCTCCTATCCCAGCCTCCCGAGTAGCTGGGATTACAGGCGTGCACCACCACGCCCGGCCAATTTTTGTTTTTTGTTGTTTTTTTTGTTTTTGTTTTTAGTGGAGACAGGGTTTTACCATATTGGCCAGGCTGGTCTTGAACTCCTAACCTCAAGTGATCTGCCTGCCTCAGTCTTCCAAAGTGCTGGAATTACAAGTGTGAGCCATTGCACCTGGCCGAGTCTCCTTACGGGTGTTTTTTAAATACTCTTTCCACATGGCTCTTGTTTTACAACTGTCCAAGAATGTCAGCATTTGATTTAGTGAGTTTACTTAGAAAAGTAGAATTGAGCTGGGCGCTATGACGTGTAATCCCAACACTCTGGGAGACTTGAGGCAGTTGGATCACTTGAGGTCAGGAGTTTGTGACCAGCCTGACCAGCATGCTGAAACCCTGTCTACTAAAATACAAAAATTAGCCAGGCCTCGGCGTGCACGCCTGTAATCCCAGATACTTGGGAGGCTGAGGCAGGAGAATTGCTTGAACCTGGGAGGCAGAGGTTGCAGTGAGCCGAGATCATACCACTGCACTCCAGTCTGGGCGACAGAACGAGACTCTGTCTCAAAAAAAAAAAAAGAAAAGAAAAAGAAAAAAAGTAGAACTGTTAACAAAGCAAGTGATTAAATCATGTACCTAATTCTGTGGGAAAGAGGAGGAATTTGAAAGTATGTTTTTGCTGTGGCGAACTACAATGTGGATACTTATTGGTAGAGAGTTTAAAGTAGTTTTAGAACAATGACTCCTTTTTCTTTTTCACCCTGAACCTTGTGTGTAAAAAAATTTGGAAAATGCTTTTAATTCTTTTCTTTATTTCTTTTTTTTTTTTTGAGATGGAGTTTCACTCTTGTCACCCAGGCTGGAGTGCAATGGTATGATCTCTGCACACCTCAACCTCCGCCTCCCAGGTTCAAGGGATTCTCCTGCCTCAGCCTCCTGAGTAGCTGGGATTAAGGGTGCCTGCCACCGCACGCGGCTAATTTTTGTATTTTTTTTTTTTTTTTTTTTTTTAGTAGAGACGGGGTTTTACCATGTTGGCCAGGCCAGTCTCAAACACCAGACCTCAGGTGATCCA
This sequence comes from Theropithecus gelada, assembly GCF_003255815.1. Classification (NCBI taxonomy): domain Eukaryota; kingdom Metazoa; phylum Chordata; class Mammalia; order Primates; family Cercopithecidae; genus Theropithecus; species Theropithecus gelada. The sequence goes on along the minus strand of NC_037674.1, from coordinate 41,219,619 downwards.
CCCACCTCGGCCTTCCAAAGTGCTGGAATTACAGGCATGAGCCACCATGCCTGGCCTCGCTCTTAATTTTAATATCCGTGGTTCTCTTTCCTACAGAGCCCCGTAACTTATACTGTATTTTTAATTCCTTGTTTTTCATTTTAGAATATTCCCTCTGGTTTCTACTATATCCAAATGGTCATATAGTTCTCTTTTTGTTGTCACCAAAGTTATTATTGAAATTTTCTTGCTATCTTTTCAAATTGGATTTATTGGGAAGTAGAGTTGGGACTTTCCAATAAAGAACCCATTTTTATAAATTTTTTTTACCCATTTGATAAACCAAAATTTGTTTGCCTGTATTCATAATATCTACTTGACTTTTACATATTCATGTGACTTAAAAAATATTTTTCCAGTAGATTAATGTGTTAAATGTTGCTTATGTTCGTTGCTGTGTTGGGATTTTATTTTTATAAATGCTTTAATATTTTTCCATCAAGAGAAAATTTCCCAAGGCTACAATCTCAACATAATTCATTAAACTATATTAAAATAAAAGATTAAGGGTTTTTGTTTTTTAGTAAGATATTTACAGATAGCCAAACATATTATTTTATGTGTGTTGTGTGTTTTAAATAAGATAGATATTTTAGTATTGTTCTCTTTCACTTTAGTTTGACCACATTTTGCTATTAGCTATTCATCATTTGGAAGGCTGACAGATACTTAAAGTTGAAAAGCAAAGATTTGTTAGGTTTTTGAATACTCAGCAGATTGTCATTTCATGATAAAATATTTTTAAGTGATTGTATAATGCAATTTATGATATCTTCTCTGATTGTTATTCATCAGATTTTTAAGTATGTATAAATGAGAACTTTATTAAGTGAGTGTGAACTAAATATCAGAGAAACCAAAGTTGGAAAATAATTTATATTCAGACACTTGGCTTCTTACATGAAAATACTTATGTAACTTGTCTGTATTTTCTGTAATACTGATGATTTTTCCAAAGTTTTAGTCCTGACCTTTAAGTATCTACTTGTCACCTGGCCTTTGACAGGTATATAATGCATTTTTTATTCAGAAATAACTCTAGTAAGTACAATTCTTATTTCATTCTTGAAAGGATTACACAAGAAACAAGCCAACAAAAAGGCTTCTCTACATCCAAAATAGATACAAAGTTCAGACACTAAAAGCTTATATTTTGAGTCTCTCAGAGCTACCCATTAATGTTTACTTAGTCTTATGTAAGTAAACTTTGTTATATTTAGATAATAGTTAAGAAAATATATAATATGCCAAATGGCGATACATGCTAAGGAGGAAAAAAAATGCAAGAGAGGGGTGATAGGGAGAACTAGGCAGGGTGGAGGGAGCCTTGTTATTGTATGTAAAATGGTGAAAGGAAGACTCTCTGATAAGGTGATACTTGAGTTTACTCCCCACGAGGTGAGGAAGTGTGCCACGTAAATGTATCTCTCATTACCTATACCTCAAGTGGTGACATCTCTCAAGTTTGTGTGTCCATTTCAGACCACTCACCTTAACTCTATTTAGTTCTTCGCTTGGATGTCTAATAGATATTTCAAACTTAACATGTCTAAAACTGAACCCCTTATCTTCACCCCAAATCTGCTTTATCCACAGTCTTCTCCATCTCAATTGAGCTTCTTCCTTTCTTTTACTCAGGCATTGGCATCGTCTTTGGCTCTTACACTGTACATCATATAATCAAATAGGGTATTTTTTTTGTCTCTATTTTCAGAATATGCCCAGAATCTGACCTCTTTTCATCATTCCCACTGTTGCTACCCATATTCAAACTCTCATGATTTTTGCCTGGATTACTGATCCAAAATAATTATGAGTACTTGCTTTCTTCCTTGTCTCCTACCCCCACTTCTCAACATAGTACTCAGAGTGACCTTTTGACTGTAAATCAAATAATGCCTGTCTTCTACTCAAAACCCTCCAGTGGCTTTCACTATCTCCAAGAGTAATAAAAGCCAAAATCCTTAAAACAGCCTAAAAGGACCCATATGATCTGGCTTCCTTATCTCCCATCAGTAGCTCATTTATTCTTCTCTGCTGTCATTGCCTCTTTAGCTCTTAGGTCATGATGGGCATACTTCCATATCAGGGCCTTTCCTCTTGACATTCCTTCTACCTAGAAACCTCTGCTCCAAGATTAGTTCATTCAGCAAATACTTTATGCAGCACCTATAATGCACCAGGCACTGTTTTAGGTATTAATGATAACAGAATATAGAACTTATCAGAGTGGATGAAAATAGATGATAATAAATTTTAAACAAATAACTTTTAAAGTATAGTATGTTAGAAAGTGGTAAGTACTGTAGTGAAAAAGAAAACCTACAGTAGCATAAAAGGGGACTGGGAGTAGTGGGAAATGACTTGCAATTTTAAATTGAGTGGTCAGGGAAGCCCTTATTTGAAAGTAATATTTGAAGGCAGGTAGTTAATCATTCAGATATCACAGGCAAAGAATGTTTGAAATATAGGGAACAGTCTGTGCAAAGGGCCTCAAGGAGGGAGCATTCCTGGCATGTTTTGGGAACAATAAAGACAATGGTGTGTCTTAAAGCAGAATAAATTATGAAGAGAATAAAGAGATTGGAATTGGGGGTAGATGATCAGGGCCTTTAGGTGATTGTAAGGACTTTGGCTTTTATTCTGAGAGAGACTGAGATTTTGAACAGAACAGTGACATGCTCTGACATTTGATTTAAAAAGATCACTCATTTATGTAGTGATAGACTATGGCGGGAAGCAAAGGTGGAAGGAGGAAGACCGTTTGGGAGATTATTGCAATCCAGGGTAGTAGGGGTAGAGTTGTACAAATCACATTAAATAGTAATAAAAATTTTTATTATATACTTTTAATTATCAGTGACATTACACTTCTTCATTTGCATGGATTGTGTAAAGAATATGTTCCATAAAACTATTTTACCCTTATTTTAAAACTTTTAAATAAATTATGTATATAGTTATTTAGTAATACTTACTGAACTACTATGTGTGAGCCTGTGGGAGTATAGTGGTGAAGAAAACAAAATCCGTACCCTCATTAAGCATATATTCAAGTCAGAAAGACATTAACAAGCAAATATAGCATGTAATGATAAATAAGAATAAAAAGAGGCTGGGCATGGTGGCTCACACCTGTAATCCCAACACTTTGGGAAGCTGAAGTGGACGGATTACCTGAGATCAGGAGTTCGAGACCAGCCTGGCCAACACGATGGCCAACATGGTGAAACCCTGTCTCTACTAAAAATACAAAAATTAGCTGGGCATGGTGGTGCACTCCTGTAATCCTAGCTACTCCTGGAGGCTGAGGCAGGAGAATAACTTGAACCAGGGAGACGGATGTAGCAGTGAGCCGAGATTGCACCACTGCGATCCATCTCAAAAAAAAAAAAAAATCAGCCAGTCATGGTGGCACATGCCTGTAATCCCAGCTACTTGGGAGGCTGAGGCATGAGAATCACTTGAATCCAGGAGGTGGAGGTTGCAGTGAGCCAAGATCGCACCACTGTACTCCAGCCTGAGTGACAGCGTGAGACTCCGTTAAAAAAAAAAAATTGGAAGTTAAGTTATTCTTTTAAGGAGTGGTGATTAAAGTCTGATTTGGAAATGAATTTTGGAGAAAGTAGGAAATAAGGAAGTGGATTTAACAAATTACAACTCTTGAGGCATAAAGGGTTGCAGAAAAACCTAGCAATATCTGAAACAGATTGTGGAGTTGAAGGTATGCACTTGAGTTGATATTTCGTAGTTTATCATTTATACCCACAGTTTGGACTTAGAATAAAATCTAAATGGTTGTGGCTTAGCTTTGTTTAAAAGAGTCAAGTTTTCTTCATGTTATTGCTGTTGCAAGGGAAAAAAAAGTTACAATTTACTTCTGAAAGAAAAGTGGACAGTGATCCCAATAAAATGTTGACAAAACAGCCAACTGAAAATAGCTAGCAGAGAGAAATTTGTTACTACATCTTAGATAAGGCATACTAGAGAGCTCAAAGAGATTCCTTTTTATCAAGTTCCTACCTTTTAAAAATTAAATATGTCTTTTTTTTTAAATCCAGTGGGGATCAGCGGTGTACTTGTGTTATAAAAAATCAGTGGCAAAGACGAACACTATATCTTACAAAGCTGGTAAGTGTAATTTTTCATGGAATACTTCATATATCTGTGTATTACAGGGCCCAGAAAGGTTAAAGAAAAGAAAAAAACCTGCCTAGGATGTGTTAGGATCAGAACTGGGACTACAATCCATATCTTTTGATTCTCATTTTTGTCTTCACTCATATGTTTATTGGATGCTTGATGAAAGATTAATTTTAAAATAAAGCGGGCTTTTATTTTAAGCCTTGGGTTTAAATAAATAATAAGGATATCTCGATTATCTTTAAGTTTTTAAATCAGCAGAAATATGGGAAAATGTATTTTAATTTTAGATTAATATTTCTTTAATACTTAAATTTAGTAAGAGCTGTAGTTCACATGAAATCATGTTTCATAATAATGAAAAATATTACAAACCAATTTGAAGTTTTATAATGCATAGTCAAAATGTCCAATTTTCAGAGACCCCAAAATATCAAACATAGTGATCTTATTTACAAGAGAACAGATTCAGCCTTTTAAAAATTGCTTTTATGCAGGGCATGGTGGCATGTGCCTGTAGTTCCAGCTTTTTGGGAGGCTGAGGCAGGAGGATTGCTTGAGCCCAGGAGTTCAAGACCAGCCTGGGCAACATAGACCCCATCTTTAAAAATATATACATATATACATATACATGTGTATACATGCTTGTGTTTAGAGTTCTAGACTCAAGTTTCTCTTTTACATTTGATTTTTTTTTTTTTTTTTTTTTTTTTTTTGAGACAGGGTCTCATTCGGTTGCCTAGGATAGAGTACAGTGGCATGATTGTAGCTCACTGCAACCTCAGACTGTTGGGCTCAAGGTATCCACTTGCCTCAGTCTCCCTAGTACCTTGGACTATAGGCGTATCCCAGCATGCCTGGCTAATTGTTTAAATTTTTGTAGAGACAGGATCTTGCTTATGTTGCCCAGGTTGGTCTTAAACTCCTCTGTTTAAGCGCTCCTCTTGCCTCAGCCTCCCAAAGTGATGGGATTACAGGTGAGGGCCACCATACCCGGCCTTTGATATTTTTGGATCTACAATTTATCACCTTTTTTTATTTTTATTTTTTTGAGGCAAGGTTTTGTTCTGTTGCATAGTCTAGAGTGCAGTGGTGGGATCATAGCTCACTGCAACCTTGAACTCCTGGGCTCAAGCAGTCCTCCCACATCAGCCTCCCAGCCTCCCAAGTTGCTGAGACTACTGAGAGTACATGGTGGCATGTGCCGCCATGCCTCGCTAATTTTTTTTTTTTTTTTTTTTTTAGTAGAGATGGAGTCTTGCTGTATTGCCCAGGTTGCTCTTGAACTCCTTGGCTCAAGTGATCCTTCCACTTCAGCCTCCCAAAGTGCTGAGATTACAGGCGTGAGCCACTGTACTGGCTTTCAACAGTATTTCTTTTTCTTTTCTTTTTTTTTTTTTCTTTTTTGGAGACAAAGTCTCACTCTGTTGCCCTAGGCCTAATTTGTAGATATCCTCAAGAAGATTATGAGTCTTTCTCACTACCAGAATCCATTCCTCTATTTTGTTTACCAATGGATGCAACCATTGAAAGGCTGGAGTGCAATGGCATGATCTTGGCTCACTGCAACCTCCGCCTCCCTGGTTCAAGCAATTCGACTGCCTCATCCCAAGTAGCTGGGACTACAGGCGCATGCCGCCATGCCTGGCTAATTTTTTGTATTTTAGTAGAGATAGGGTTTCACCGTGTTACCCAGGCTGGTCTCAAACTCCTGAGTTCAGGCAATCTGCCCGCCTCAGCCTCCCAAAGTACTAGGATTACAGGTGTGAGCCACTGTGCCCAGCCAGCCTTCATCACTATTTCTGTACTTACTTTATGACTTTATTATTACCTCATGACCTGAGAGAGTAGTACAGAGTTAACTATGGATTCTCATGGGACCTACTTGCTGGCTAGCATGTAATTAAATGATTTTAGAACTGCCTTGGACCTTAGTTTATCTACTTCATCTCATTTTATAGATGAGAAAACCATACTCCTGTAGTATGTCATTTGTCCAAAGTCACAGAAATATTAGTGGCAGAAGCAACAACCACTTACATTCCCCCAGTTTATCTTTTTGTCTTTGTAGCTGTCTAGTGATAATATCTACTTGACTTTAAGGGCTTTATGGCCAGGGAACCTATTTTCTGTTTCTAGTTCCACAAAATGAGGTACAAGGTTCTTCCTGGAATGTATTCAGTGGAAGATGCCTGGACCGTTTTCCTAATGTGAAATCATAGGCAACTTAAAACTCTATCTTCATATAATCTGGTGTTATTTAGAAGCTGAGCTTGAGTTGGTACTATTGCTAAGACATTGTAAATATGTGACTCTTCTATTTTTATGAGTAATTTTCCTGTATTTGTGCTAGAAGTTAACATATACTCCTATGGGATATGAATTTTAATGTGTAAAAGCACCCCTGAGGGAAAGTTATTGAGAGCTGATGAAGTAGATAGATGAAAATAAACCATATTGAAAATTTCCAAAACTTAGTATGCTTTCTAAGGTAGTGTGGCCACAAACTGAATTTTTAGGACTATGTTTGTGCATTTCTGTAGGATATCTTTTTCTTGTTAGCTTTAACATAGCCTTTATGGGTGAAGCTTGATAAATATTAAGCAGTTAGTTAATAGTTATAATGTTCAAGGATTAAAATCTCTATGAATCCTACCAAAGTATTCACTGTCATTACATACATGTCATGCTTTGGCATTCCAAATGTGTGAAATAACAAAGCATTTTATCATCATTGAACTAATAAGTACCTAAATTCAAGAGATGATGACTTAATATTTATTGTTGTTTTTATAGGCCTAATTTGTAGATATCCTCAAGAAGATTATGAGTCATTCTCACTACCAGAATCCGTTCCTCTATTTTGTTTACCAATGGGTGCAACCATTGAATGTTGGCCATCAAATAGCAAATACCCTCTCCCTGTATTTTCTACATTTGTTTTAACTGGAGCCTCAGCTGAAAAGGTATGTGTTTGACAATTTGTATCTGCAAATTTCTTGTACATCTTCAAGTTTTCTATAATGCAAAGAATAGTAGGGGAAAAACTGATTAAATTGAATGCATTATGCATACTTTTCCACTTGATTAAAATAACTGTATCCAGGGACAGGAAAAGAGAATTTTTATTCAGTCCCATCCACCTAAATGCTTTTTTGTGATTGTAGTGAAACATTTTTTCATCATCAAATGACGATCCTTCATTGGTTCACTTTCTGTGATAAAGAAGCTTTGAAAGTAACATTATTAAATATATAATGCAGTTTAGAATTATAGACATGATAGTTGGCAGGGGCCTTAGAAATTATCAAGTCTAACGTCCTCATTTTATGGATAGGAAAATTGATGTCACGAGAAATTCAATGAATTGCCCAACGCTGGAATTTGTATTTCCTTATCTAAATTTTCATCTCACTTTCTACCAAGTAATTAATTTTCAATCATTTTCTTCTAGAGAATATTGATAAAATTGCTTCCACTCTTTATAAAACAAATAAATTTAATCAAAATAACCTTTTCTTTCAATAGTAAAGAGACATGAGAATAGCATTATATAGTTCTTAGATACATCAAGAAAGCAGGAGGGGTGTCTCTTCATCACTGTGTTCCTAATACCTGGCCTCTCACCTGGCTCATAGCAAGCATTTATTAAATATTTAACTGATGATGTCATTTGGATATATGATACAAAGTATATTTACTGGATATATTACTTGTTTTGCAGGTTTATGGTGCTGCTATTCAGTTTTATGAACCATACTCTGAGGAGAATCTCACAGAAAAACAGAGACTTCTTTTGGGTTTAACATCAGCAGATGGGAAGTCTGATAGTTCCAAAACAATTCATACTAACAAATGCATCTGTCTTCTTTCTCACTGGCCTTTTTTTGATGCATTCAGGAAGTTTCTGACTTTTCTGTATCGTTATTCCATCTCTGGGCCTCATGTCCTTCCAATTGAGAAGTAAGTTAAGTGTTCTTGGTTCAACATTTGACAGATCTTTCCATTATGTGGAAAATTTGTGTTGGCAACTGGGTAAATTTTATATGGATACTAGATTTCTCAAGAGTTATTTGAAAAAAATGGTTTATTTCAGTCAGGTAATATTTCTCCATTGTGTGTTTGTGGTCTTGTTATTTAAAATAATTTTGTCTCCAATGAGATGAAATTAATGTTTTTTTTTTTAATGCTCTTGTAAAGTTTAGAGATCCTAATCTGGACAAATGCTGAAAATTTTTTACTAATTTTTAAATTCTTATTTTACATATACTTTAAATTTATTATGAACCTTTAAAAATGTTTCTTACTGGGGCTGGGTGCAATAGCTCATACCCATAATCTCAGCACTTTGGGAAGCCAAGGCAGGCAGATTGCTTGAGTCCAGTAGTTTAAGACCAGCCTGAGCAACATGGCAAAACCCTGTCTCTACAAAACTACAGAAATTAGTTGGACATGGCCCATGCCTGTAGTCCCAGCTGCTTGGGAGGCCAAGGCATGAGAATCACTTGAACCTGGGAAACGGAGATTGCAGTAAGCCATGATCATGCCACTGCACTCCAGCCTGGGTGACAGAGGGAGACCCTGTCTCAAAAAAAAAAAAAAAATTCCTTACCGTATTTACATATAATGAATGTAAAGGAAAAATTAGATGAATGCATTTTTTTTCTTTGGCAATATGCCCAGTAATGGAATCGCCAGGTCTATTTATTTTAAAGATAACAAACCCATTACATGTTAATATAAATGTCTTTTTTGAAAAATAACTTTTCCAAAACTAAAAAAACTTTAGTGAGCAGAAGGGCATTGTTTTACATTTTTGCAAATCTCTAATGTCTAGCTTAATTGAACATAGCCGGGCTTCCATATATGGTTCTGCATTCAATCTGTTGCAGTAGTTGTTTTGGTTGAAATATACAAAGAAAGCCTGGCCTCCCACAGATATGTAGATAGAAAAGGGAGGGATTTTGAATAATATTTTCAGAAAGTTTTGCATATTCTTTTTTTTTGACGCTGCACCAAGCTTGACAAATGTTGGTTTCTTACAAGTTATTTGCAATCTAAAACTGTAGTAGTGAACTTTGTCAGTTACATTAAAATCTATTGGTCTGGCCAGGTGTGGTGGCTCACACCTGTAATCCCAACACTCTGGAAGGCTGAGGCAGGAGGTCAGGAGTTCAAGACCAGCCTGGCCAACATGGTGAAACCCTGTCTCTACTAAAAAAAAAGAAATACAAAAACCAACCGTGGTTGCTGGTGCCTGTAGTCCCATCTACTCTGGAGGCTGAGGCAAGGAGAATTGCTTAAACCCGGGAGGCAGAGGTTGCAGTGAGCCAAGATCATGCCACTGCACTCCAGCCTGGGCGACAGAGCGAAACTCTGTCTCCAAAAAAAAAGAAAAAAAAAAAAAATCTGTCGGTCTGTTTGACTCTTTGGGGGAACTTCCAGTTATGCATTATTTTGTAGCATTGTGCATTGGTCATTTGGAAAATGCTGATTTGCCAAGTTAAGCACATCTTCCAAATGTAGACACATGTTATTATTAATATTAAAAAATCACATTTGTTAATATCACCACCTATCTTAGAAAAGTTTTTGAGCATTAGGAAGCTCATGGTGCAGAATTCTAATTTCCACTTGAAAGTTTGTATTTAATTATTGGCAAATACTGCCAGTAGCTGGGATTACAGGTGTGTGCCACCACACCTGTCTAATTTTGTATTTTTGGTAGAGATGGGGTTTTGCCATGTTGCTCAGGCTGGTCTCGAACTTCTGACCTCAGGTGAAACACCTGCCTTGGCCTCCCAGAGTGCTGGGATTACAGGTGTGAGCCACCGCACCTGGCCTGTCAGTCATCTTTCAAACAAAAATTGCACTCTGTGGGAGAAAACCAGCAAGTTCACTCACAACTTAGTTGTACAAGTGCATTTCCAAAATCAAGACAACCATTGTACTTCTGTATACAACAGAAGTTCTTTATGTGTAGTTTCCCTTTCATCATACAGAATTTTAAAAATGTACACTACAGCCAAAACTTAATACAATTAGTAATATTTACTGCTAATGTTGACACTCTTACTGCAAGTGTATAGTAGTAAAGAATATAGCAACTACTAGTACATTTTGGTGCCACTGCCTTGATTCATAGTAAGTCACCAGCAGTTTTACCCACAATGCTCTTGCACTGTCAGGGCAAATGTCAACATTGTGCAAAAAGCAAATGACATCATATAATTTTTTGTTTGCTTGTTTTTTTCTTTTTCTTTTTGTTTTTTGACACAGAGTCTTGTTCTGTCACCTAGGCTGGAGTACAGTGATGTGATCTCAGCTCACTGCAACCTCTGCCTGTTGGGCTCAAGTGATTCTCATGCCTCAGTCTCCTGAGTAGCTGGAATTACAGACATGCACCACCACATCTGGCTAATTTTTGTATTTTTGTTAGAGACAGGGTTTTACCATGTTGGCCAGGCTGGTCTCAAACTCCTGACCTCAAGTGATCTGCCCACCTTGACCTCCCAAAGTGCTGAGATTACAGGTGTAAGCCATCGCGCCTTGCCTGTTTTTGTTTATGAATCAGCGTCTCACTCTGTTGCCCAGGCTGGAGAGCAGTGGCATGATCATGGCTCACTGCAGCCTGGACTTCCTGGGCTCAAGCCGTCCTCCCACCTCAGCCCCTCCAAGTAGCTGGGACTACAGGCGCATGCCACCATGCCTGGCTCATTTTTGTATTTTTTGTAGAGACAGTGTTTCACCACGTTGCCTAGGCTGGTCTTAAACTCTTAGGCTCAATCAGTTCACCCGCCTCAGCCCCTCAAAGTGCTGGGATTACCACACTTGGCCAACATCATATTGTTATTATAAAAATAGTTGTGACCTTGCAGATCTTCCCTGAATGGATCTTGAATATCTTTAGGGGTTTGTGGATCACACTTTGTTTTCTGCTGTTCTAACTACTTCATAATTCAAGCAGATGTATATGCTGTGGTATTCATTCCCCGCTTAATGTTTGTTTAGATTATGAGTACTTTAATGGTAGACATTGGTGGCTTTATGCCTTTTATACATATCCTATCATGTCTGTTGGTGTGTTTTTATATAGTAAACAGGCAAAACATATTTGTAAATTAATAAATTTCTAGTATTGTCTATCTAGTTGAAATTTTCTTTGTTCTGAAACCAAGATGATTTTGAAATAATGTTTTAAAAAAAAATACAAACATTCAGACTGGAACAAAAATTTAAAAAATAATTCAGAAATAAAATAGCTTATTCTCCCCCAGGAAAGATTTTTCACTGTGGTCGCTTTTTTTCTGTTCCATAGTGTTAAAAACAAAATCCATAGATCTAGCTTTTTATCTGTCTTATTCTGGGGGGAAAAAACCCTACAAAATCATTAATATAATTTTTAACGTATTGTTAATAGAAAGAATACTGTTCATTTTTTAGAAGCTATTAAACGGTTTCATTTTTTTCTGGAGCACCTTAAGTGTTTGTTGTATATAAAATATGAGCAATTCACTAAAAAGCATATTGTAAATGTAAGAATTTACTTTTTGGGTAATTTCCACATCACTGATATGTCACATATTATCTAGGTAAAAGTTAAACAGACTTTTAAGACAGTGATAACAAATGTTGAAGTGAATACCTATTAATGTGAAAAGTCACTGGGTTTAAGCAGAAGCAACTTTAATGGAATGAATGATTTTTTATTGTTCACTTGTTTTCATAGTATTGGGGATTTCAAAATAATAGGTACACAGGGTTTTGACTCAACTTGGACTTGTGGAGACATGTTGACCTTTATATCATATGGCATTCACTTTGGAATCACTTACATTTTTGTTTGTTTTCAAGGCATATTTCTCATTTTATGCATAAAGTTCCTTTTCCATCTCCTCAGAGACCACGGATTTTAGTTCAGGTGAGGTTTTTATGTTTTTGATTGGGGGACCTATGAGTTGTTATTGGCTCTGTCAAAATGTAACATAAGAATAACAATTTTGAATGAGGAAAATAACCTAATGAGATTTAGAGAGAACCAGATACTATTCCCCGTTGTAGTTTGGGCCCTTAATGTTTTATTGACTCCTCCCAGACATCTCCTGCTTTTCTTAGAGAAAGCGTTCAAGAATTAAAGAAGTGGGTTGAAGTAGACATTTTGAATACACAGAAAGGAACTTTTTTCCCCTAAATTTGTTGTAGGTATTTGAAAGTTTGTGCCTTTGGCAATCATATAATAAGTTAAATGTATTAGAATAGATATAAGGAAAAGTTATGTTTGCATAAATTTCAAAACATAGATAAGAGTAATTACATTATTGATACAGATAAAATATCTAAAAAATATTATTTTGAACTTTATATTCAGTCTGAATATCCACATGTCATTTCTGTCTTGTTTCCTGGTATTTAGTGTAAGAAAATACATAGCACATTCAGTTTAAATAACACACAAAAGATTGTTTTATGGTGGAAGTTAACAAACTTTTTTGGTTATTGGTCATATAGTAAATATTTTGGTCTTTACTGATCATCTGATCTCTGTCACAACTATTCAGCTCTGCTGTTACAGCACAAGAGCAGCTAGGTAATATGTAAAGAATGAGCATGCCTATATTTCAGTAAAACTTTATTTACAAAAACAGGCAATCTATGGATTTGCCATGTAGGCCATAGGTTTTTTGACCCTGGTATTTTGGTATTAAATGAATAATTTAGTCTTTCAGTGTGAATTTGTTAAAATGGCATCAGGGAAACCACTGAGGACAGAAGAAAAGAGGATTCACAGTAAGAAGAGTTAGTAGTTGGAAGGGGTCAGGAGCTGTTTTTTAAGATCTTAGTGAGTGATATAAATTGTTCTGATACTGGTAAATGGATATAGTGAAACTTCATGGGCATAATCATTATTCTAATATTTTTAACAGAAAGTGATGTTTTAAAGTTCATCTTTATGTTTCAAATTCTTTATTTTAAATCTTCTTCCAGTTATCACCACATGATAATCTAATTCTCAGTCAGCCTGTGTCTTCACCTCTTCCACTAAGGCAAGTAAAACCTCATTTCTATTTATTTTTCTCTCAATCTAGCATAACATTCAAATATTTTCTTTTTCCTAGCTAAAATTTCAAATGTTGATGGGAATACTTCTCACTGAACTACTACTACTCTAAATTTCTTTTACTTAATGTTTGGGTTGCAGTTATTAACGAAAAAAAGGAAATTTTTATAATAGTGTTTTGTATTTTGTGTATCTATTATCATCAAGTACCTACTATTGTGTAAGTGTGTGTGTGTGTGGTGTATTTATATATGTAGATGATGAGAACAATTAATTTGAACTTTAACCTCTGAAGAACATTCAAATGCAATTAATTTTTTCTTTTTAAAATGCAATTAATTTCCAAAACAAAAAAAAGTGGTTCTAATTACTAAATTGTAGAATAGGACAATGTATTTTCTTACCTTAAAAGTTCAGAGAAATTATTAAGTATGTTTTCTCTACAGTATCCCTTCTTGAAAGTTGATTAGCTGTGTAATTTTTTCATCAGAGAAATGGTTACAGTTTGATTAAGTTGTACAGCAGATACCTAAGGGAGAGCAGCTGCCATCTTTGACATTAATTTTGTAAGAATTGCAGATTATTTCATCACTAGCTCTCAGCGCAGAGTGACAAATGTTTTAACCTTTGTTTGAGCTGAAAATAAACTAGAAAGAATGACTGAGACTATGTATGTTACTCTAAATTACGTAAAGGACTTTTTTAGGTAACAGCTTTATTGAGTTATAATTCACATATCATATAATTCACCCAATTAAAGTGTATGATTCAATAGTTATATTCACAGAGTTCTGCAGCTATCACTGTAATAAATTTTAGAACATTTTCATCACCCTAGAAAGAAACTCTTTACCCTTCAGCAGTTAACTTCCTTAACTCCTCCCATCTCTAACATACACATACCCCTCTCCAGCCCTAGTCAACCACTAATCTACATTCCGTTGCTGTAGATCTGTCTATACTGGACATTTCATATAAATGGAATCATACAATATGTAGTCTGGCTTCTTTGACTTAATGTTTTCAAGGTCTGTCTATGTTGCCTCATGCATCAGTACTTTTTATTGCTGAATAATATTTCATTGTATGGATATATGTTTTATTTATCTGTTTATCAGTTGATAGACATTTGGGATAGTTCCACATTTTGGCTACTATGAACTTACCCCAATTTTTTTGTGGACATATGTTTTCATTTCACCAAGAGGCTTTTGTTACTAGTTTTGCTTTATTTAAAAGATTATTCCAGTGAAACTAGTTGTTTAGCATTATATAAACAAAATACTTGCTGGCTTACTGAACTATTTACTTTGTCAGTTCAGTATTTTGTTACTATATAGAAGGCCTAAGTTTATTGTTTTCATTATTAACTTGTTTTGTATGTGTATCTCATTATTTTGTACCTCTTGATTTCCTATTACTATTATCATTACAGTAGTAAAGATTATTCATAAAATTAAGTTTTAATGTGTATTTACCTTAAGGGAAGTGGGCCTGTAAGTCATATGGTTTTTCTGATAATTACAGTGGAAGATAGACCATGTCCAAAAAACTTCCATTTAAGGATTTGCTTTCAATCAAAGCATCCCTTTTATAAATTGCATTCTTTATTTGGACATTATGTACATGACAAATCTTTTTACATGAAATGAAGCAGATGACTTTTCGTTTTCCATATTGAATACAGTACAAAAGAATGATTTTGGAATCTCCCAGAACTGCATTGTTTTCATAGTGTGTTTGTGATGCAGTGTTTTCCCTGCATCATAGCAGCAATCATGTTTAATGGTGAATATATAATACAAATTGTACCCTAATCAACATATATAATACAAATCCTACTCTAATCAACTACTTTTGCCCATTGTTTTAGATAATGAGGTGTTTGGATCATTATTTTATAATTATATATTTCTGTTTGGATTGACAGTGGTGGCAAGTTTTCAACACTACTCCAGAATTTAGGCCCTGAAAATGCTGTGACACTACTGGTGTTTGCAGTAACAGAACATAAAATTCTTATCCATTCCCTACGGCCATCCGTGCTTACTAGTGTGACAGAAGCATTAGTGTCTGTGAGTATCACAGTTTCTTATTGGCAGTCAATTTAGTTTAAATTTAGTTTATTTATATAACTTAAAGCCATTTTAATGCTTAACTAAAATTCAGAGAGTAATGAATTTGTGTTTTTTTGAAAGCAGTTTTGATTTCCTGACCATTAACTGTAGTTACAATTATTTAATTCATTATCAGGCATTAGACTTTAGGTAATACTTAAAAGACAGTTTTTTGTGTGTGCTGATAAATTATGCTTAAGTGTCAAAAAGGTAAATGCTCTCCTATCTTTTGTTTATCCAAGATGATTTTCCCTTTCCACTGGCCATGCCCGTATGTTCCTCTCTGCCCACTGGCTTTAGCAGATGTCTTGAGTGCACCATGTCCATTCATAGTAGGGATTGATTCAAGATACTTTGATCTCTATGATCCTCCACCAGATGTCAGTTGTGTTGATGTAGATACCAACACTATTTCTCAGTAAGTACATTTTAGTGATTCTACATCTATATTTTACAACTTTGTAACATATGTATGTAACTGTATATTTTATGATTGTTAATGAGGATTCTTTTAAGATATATTGTATTCCTTGTTATGTGGGGTAATCACCATCTTTGAATCAGACCTTATTATGCATCAGTGGAGTAGATTTAGAGTATTAAAGAAGGTTTTATTGGAAAGACTATACATTTTATCCTTAGGCTTTCAATATTTAAGAAACATTTTAATGTTAGGCTTGCTTAGAAATTTAGCCAAAGGGAGCTGGGCGCAGTGGCTCACGCCTGTACTCCTAGCACTTTGGGAGGCCGAGGTGATCAGATCACCTGAGGTCAGGAGTTCAAGACCAGCCTGACCAACAAAGAGAAACCCCATCTCTACTAAAAATACAAAATTAGCTGAGCGTGATGGCGCATGCCTGTAATCCCAGCTACTTGGGAGGCCGAGGCAGGAGAATTGCTTGAACCCAGGAGGCAGAGGTTGTGGTGAGCTGAGATCACACCACTGCACTCCAGCCTGGGCAACAACAGTGAAACTCCGTCTCACAAAAAAATAAAAAAAAAGAAAGAAAAAGAAAAAGAAATTTAGCCAAAGGGAAATTGAGGTTAGAAATAGAAAAGGTTTATTTCCCTTTAATGATATGAGTATAGGTGAAATCACAAATTGAATTAAAATACCATTCTTTAATATTTCAATCCTATTTCTAGTCTTTTATAATACGATTAGAATACTTAAATATAGGCTGGGCATGGTGGCTGACGCCTGTAATCCCAGCACTTTGGGAAGCCAAGGCAGGCGGATCACTTGAGGTCAGGAGTTCGAGACCAGCCTGGCCAACATGGTGAAACCATGTCTCTACTAAAAATACAAAAATTAGCTGGACGTGGTGGCAGGTGCCTGTATTTCCAGCTACTCGGGAGACTGAGGCAGGAGAATCGCTTGAACCCGGGAGGCGGAGGTTGCAGTGAGCTGAGATTGCACCACTGCACTCTGGCCTGGGCGACAGAGGGAGACTCCGTCTCAAAAAAAAAAAAAAAAAAAAATCATAGTAAAATAAATGCTGTAACATTTTAAAATAACTGTAAAATTATACATAATTTCATTATCTTTACACCCTAGGGATGCAAGGATTTTATGTTTTCATCTCTTTGCATTGAAATTATATGTAAGTTATAGCTATTGGAACTATTTTTAAAGCCTTTTTATAATTCTGCATTGTTTTGTGTCCCTTATTTTCCATACTTAATCTATTCAGGGAAGAGGAAATTGATGCACTGTCCACATTGAACCCACAGGACATGCTTATAATAACTATGATTTAGTCTAATAAAGCCCCAAAGCTGGTACAGCTTTTACACTTAAATATGTAAATGTGAAGTAGGTTTTTCTCCTTTTTTTTAAAGAAATGGGGTCTCACTCTGTCAATCAGGCTGGAGTGCAGTAGCATGATCATAGCTCACTGCCAAATTTCTGGGATCAAGCAGTCCTCTTGCCTCAGCCTCCCAAGTAGCTAGGACTACAGGTGTGTACCACCAGGCCTGGCCACTTTTTTTTTTTTTTTTTTTGAGACAGAGTCTTGCTTTGTCACCCAGGCTTGAGTGCAGTGGCGCAATCTCGGCCCACTGCAAGCTCTGCCTCCTGGGTTCACACCATTCTCCTGCCTCAGCCTCCCAAGTAGCTGGGACTACAGGCATCCACCACCACGCCCGGCTAATTTTTTTGTATTTTTAGTAGAGACAGGGTTTCACCATGTTAGCAAGGATGGTCTTGATCTCCTGACCTTGTGATCCACCTGCCTCAGCCTCCCAACGTGCTGGGATTATAGGTGTGAGCTACCGTGCCCGGCCATACCTGGCTAATTTTTTTTTTAAATTTTTTTGTAGAGAAGGGGTCTTGCAGTGTTGTCCCAGCTGGTTTGGAACTCCTGACCTCAGGTTATCCTCCTCCCTTGGCCTCTCAAAGCATTGGGATTACAGGCATGAGCCACCACACCCAGTTTTTCTCCATTTTTAAGTAAGAGCTTTTTATCTTAAAGCTTTTTTTGAAAAAAATTTTATTTTTTATTTTTTTGAGATGATGTCTCATTCTGTCACCCAGGCTCAAGTGCAGTGGCGTGATTTCAGCTCACTGCAACCTCTTCCTCCCAGGTTCAAGTGATTCTTCTGCCTCAGCCTCTCAAGTAGCTGGGACTACAGGTGCACGCCACCTGGCTAGTTTTTGTATTCTTAGTAGAGATGGGTTTTCACTGTGTTGGCCAGGCTGGTCTCAAACTCCTGGCCTCAGGTGATCTGCCTGCCTCAGCCTCCCGAAGGGTTGAGACAGCCTAAAGCTTTTCGATTTAATTATGAAACCTTAGATTAGTTATCAGTCTTGTCATATGTCGAAACCTCAAGTGCCTAAACCATTAGAAAAGTTTAGCAGAAAATGAATATTCTCTTATAAAGCATGCATACTGTCAAACAGTTTTTATTCATTGAAAGCCTAACCAAGAAAATATGAAATATATTTTATGCATAAAAGCCCTTTTACATATGGCATCAATAGATTCAATGGTTCTTTACCATCAACATTTCATTCTTTACCAGAACTGTTTAATACTTTCAAATATTAAAGTAATATAACTTTTCCTTGCCAGTTTAATGTTACATGATATAATATTTTTTAATTGAAATTAACAGTGGTAAGAGTGTATACTGTTTTTATTATGGTAATAAGTTGTATTTCCCCCCTTATAATGTCTCTTAATTTGTTAAAAGAATTTTCTTATCTGAGTGTGATGACTCATACCTGTAATCTCCACACTTTGGGAGGCTGAGGCAGGAGGATCACTTGAGGCCAGAAGAGACCCCATTTATACAAAAAATTTAAAAATTAGAAGAATTTTGTCTTCCTACTTACTGTTTCTTTCTTTCTTTCTTTCTTTCTTTCTTTCTTTCTTTTCTTTTCTTTTCTTTTCTTTCAGGTTGCTGAGGTCTGAACTCTTTTCTTTCTGCTTTGATCACTAATGAGTTAAAGAATCAGAGAAACATGAGTTGTTTGTGCTCATGAATTCTTGACATTATCACCCTCCAAACGGGTGGAGGACTAGACTAGCGAACTGACAGCTTTCTACTTTCTTTCAATTAGAATTTCTGAAGCCCCAGCCTGAAATTTGAAAGAAAAACAAATCCCAAGTGTGGAATTTTTGGTTTCTTTTTCCCTTCCCTGTCTGTCTTAAGTATATATAATACAGACTATGTTTTAAATATTAAGAAATTTCTGAAGAAAGGGAAAGAAATTAATATATATGTACTAAGTGTAAAGCTACATATGTAGCCTAAGTTATCTCATGTGATTCTCCATACTTTGTGAGGTAGTTCTTTTTTTTTTTGGAAGCAGAGTCTCGCTCTGTCACCCAGGCTGGAGTGCAGTGGCGCAATCTTGGCTCACTGCAAGCTCCGCCTCCCAGGTTTATGCCATTCTCCTGCCTTAGCCTCTCAAGTAGCTGGGACCACAGGCACCCACCACCATGCCCAGCTAATTGTTTGTATTTTTTAGTAGAGATGGGGTTTCACCGTGTTAGCCAGGGTGGTCTCGATCTCCTGACCTCATGATCCGCCCGCCTCAGCCTCCCAAAATGCTGGGATTATAGGCGTGAGCCACTGTGCCCAGCAGAGGTGGTTCTTGTTAACTCTTCTGACAAATGGGGAAACCAAAGCTTAGATTTTTAAGCGGCTTACCAAAGGGCACATAGCTTATACTGTCAGAACTGGGTTTTAAAGCCATTACTGTTTGACTCCAAAACTAATGCTTTCTGCCACTAATTATTGGGTAACTATGTAATATGTGTATGTCGTAAAATAATATAGTAATCTTGTAAGTGGAAATCATCGTGAGTATACATTTACTCATAAGATGATCTTTCTTATAAGAAGATGATCATAGACCAAACTCAAGTACTTCAAAAATTTCCCTTACGGCTGGGCACAGTGGCTCATGCTTGTAATCCCAGCACTTTGGGAGGCCGAAGCAGGCGGATCATGAGGTCAGGAGATCGAGACCGCCCTGGCTAACCAGTGAAACCCCATCTCTACTAAAAATACAAAACATTAGTGGGGGGCGGTGGCAGGTGCCTGTAGTCCCAGCTACTCGGGAGGCTGAGGCAGGAGAATGGCATGAACCCCAGAGGTAGAACTTGTAGTAGGCCGAGATCGCGCCACTGCACTCCAGCTTGGGCAACAGAGCAAG
The DNA here is from genome assembly GCF_003255815.1 of Theropithecus gelada. Taxonomy (NCBI): domain Eukaryota; kingdom Metazoa; phylum Chordata; class Mammalia; order Primates; family Cercopithecidae; genus Theropithecus; species Theropithecus gelada. The sequence continues at coordinate 41,199,596 of NC_037674.1, read as the reverse complement.
ACTCCATCTCAAAAAAAAAAAAAAAAAATGCCCTTACCCAGCCAAGTTTTAGAGCGAAGATATCAAGAACAAGAGGCGGAAATTATGGCAATAACAGTAATTAGATGTGATCAGATGATACCAAGATGTTGTTCATTCATTTACGCCACAAACATATCCTGAGTGCCCTTTTTTGCTAGGCACTGGGAATAAAATGGCAAACCACGTATTCTCCTTTCTTTTAAGACACTCGTAATTAAGTCTAGCAAGACAGGCACTATGCAGTGAATGGTAAGACACAGTGGGAAAACTGTGTTACTGAGTTTCATCAAGAAAATAATTTGAGAAGTGTTTCTACATTGCGTTCTTACTATAACAGAGGATCCTGTTGGTCACATTGTAAATGTAATCACACCTTCACAGCAGGACATCTGCGGTTTGACTCTGCCCTATCTTTATTTTTATTCTCATTTGTAGAAAGATAGAGGGGACAAATTCTAAGACAGTCATTTTTGTTTAGCTTAATCTTTCTTATCCCACTCTTTTTTTGTTGTTTACTTTTCAAAGTGATATTTGCCCTTTTTTGTTCTGTAGGAAGTTTAGGGAATATAAAAAGTTCAGCAAGTTCCACTACACACCTGTGTTATGTTGTTCTGTGGTGGTTAGAATACGAGTGTTTTACTTTTCTTTTCTTTTTCTATACATTGTTCAAGTTTTCTAAAATGAATATTCATTGCTTTTGAAATAAAAAAACTGATTCAATAAAAAGTAGAGTCATCTGGGCACAGTGCCTCTTGCCTGTAATCCTAACACTTTGAGAGGCAGAGGCCAGGAGGATTTCTTAAGGTGTGGAGTTCAAGACCAGCCTGGGCAACAAAGCAAGACCTCATCTCTACAAAATAAAAATTAGCAGGCTATAGGGGTGCGCACCTGTAGTCTCAGCTGCTTGGGAGGCTGAGGCAGGAGGACCACTTGAGCCTGGGACTGCAGTGAGCCGTGATCATGCCACTGCACTCCACCCTTGGTGACAGAATGAGACGTTGTCTTTTCTTTTTTTTTTTAAGTGGAGTCATTAAAGCTATCTTTAAGTCCAAATGCTTCGCAATGCTTTATCACCATGCTCTTTTCTACTCCTACCCCGTGTATGGTTTAGAGACCAACTGTGTTGTAATAGCTATAATAAAGGAGATTATGGGAGCCTGTCCCAGAAACAAAGATACAATAGTTCCTCCCTTACCCGTAGTTTGGCTTTCCATGGTTTCAGTTATCTGTGGCCAACTGCAGTCTGAAAGTACGTAAGTACAACACAGTAAGTTATTTTGAGAGAGAGAGCCCACGTTCACATAACGTTTATATAAAGTATATTGTTATAATTCTATTTTATTATAAATTATTGTTATTGATCTCTTACTATTCCTAATTTATAAATTGAACTTTATCATAGGTATATATGCTTGGGAAAAAACGTAGTAAAAATGGGGTTCAGAACTGTCTGTGATTTCAAGCATTCACTGGGGGTCTTGGAATGTATCCACTACAGATAAGGGGGAAACTGCTTTATCATTTTTTAACAGATATCCTCTTTTATAGTTATATAAGTATTTCACAATGTACTTTATTCAAGTAATTTAATATTATAGGTTATTTCTTTTTTGAAAGAAACAAAAATGATCCTTACTTATGCTCTTAGGAAACTAAGAAACTAAGTATTTAAATATACCAAAGTATTTTGATAAGCTCTGTGGATCATGAGTTTACTGAAAGTTTTTGTAGTGCTTTTTCTTACAGTATATAAAAAAAAAAACTTGTAGGATTTTTCTAATATTTAGGTGTCTAAGCACACTTAAGTGGAGATTAAGAGTAAAGATCACCACATTAAGCTTTATGGTGATTAGCAAGATTCCAAAGCAACTGGAATTTACTCAGTATAAATATAAATTTGTGAGCTATATTTAATACAAGGTTCTACCCTCATACAAATTAATTTTTAAATATTCAACATGCCAGTTTACCCCATAGGATTTTTCTCTCATTAATGCAAATATTTTGTATGTTTTTCATTTTTCATTCAATGTGTTTAATCTTTTCCTATTTTTATATATAACAGATATATACCTTCCCCCTCCCAAAGACCATGTAACAAATATATTCCTGTTGTTATTTAATCTTAGAATTGGTGATAAGAAAAATGTAGCCTGGAAGATACTTCCAAAGAAGCCATGTAAAAATCTGATGAACACACTGAATAATTTGCATCAGCAATTGGCAAAATGTAAGTGGATAACTTCATTAAAGGAGGTAATTTAATCTGAAAAAGGGACTCCAATTACTTTGCCTTACTTATAAAAGAATAATATTTATTTTAACTAGCAGAAAGTGGTTTTACCATTTTAAAGGCAGATGATCATTAAAGCAAAATTTGTTAGAAGATGAATGAGAGATTTATAAAATATGTATTTTATATCTTCCAAATTTTTATAGAACCATCTTAGAATAACAACATTCAAAAGGATGTTAAGGTGGTTAATTTTACCATTACTGAAATACCATGAAAAAAATGTGGGGTTCCACCTTTATATTGTTTTTTTTTTTCTCTTTTGAGACAGAGTCTTGCTTTGTCATCCAAGTTGTAGTGCAGTGGCACAAACATGGCCCACTACAGCCTTGACCTCCTGGGCTCAAGTAGTATTCCCACTTCAGCCTCCTGAGTAGCTGGGACTGCAGACACGATGAGGCATTACGCCTGGTTAATTTTTTAATTTGTTATAGAGACAAATTATGTTGTCCTGGGCTCAAGCAGTTCTCCCTCTTCGACGTCTCAAAGTGCTGGGATTACAGGCATGAGCCACCGTGCCTGGCCTATTTTCTTCATACATAGAATAGAAAGTTAGTTTTGAAAATCTAAGACAAATGATGTAAACTACATTAGAAAATACTGATGATTTCAGTGGAGTAAGAGCTTTTCACCTTCAGTGGATCTTAATGCTGTGCTTATCTTTTTAAACATTTTTTAATTTTTTTGTGTGCCTATCTTAAAGTTTGAAAATCGAAGTTTGCGAATAGCATTAAGAAATTAATAAAATGAAAATTGATTAGGATGTCGAATATTTCTATTATATATAATAATATTTCTATTATATATAAGGATATATATAAGGATATATCTTCACCTGTCCAGAATTGCTGATAAGGAAAATTAAACCTTCATTTCTTTATCTAATCTTCTTGGTAGTATAGCAGATGACCCATTCAGAATCCATAACTTAATACTTATTATATAAAGTATGGTCAATAGTGATATGCAGTATTTGAGGTTCACATTTATGTATTAGGTGGAACATAAGCATAGGAGGTAGCCTACACCCTTGAGGATTCATCATAGTGTATAGTGTAGTTGGAAATAGACATGGATAAAAACAATATTTACAAAGTATACTTGATAACAAGTAGATAATTCCAAAGTAGCTCATAAGTATTGGGATATTAAACTAATGACATAAAACATAACAAAATTTTGCCTTATGGAACAAATAAATCATGCATGTAATATTATTTGTTACCTAGTTAATTGCTTTCTAAAAGTGTTTGCATTTCTTTTGAATATCTGAAAAGCCCAACAGCTATTGTAGCAATATTTAAATATTATTAACATTGGCTGGGCAGGATGACTCAGGCCTATAATCCCAGCACTTTGGGAGGCTGAGGCAGGCAGATTGCTTGAGTCCAGCAGTTTGAGACCATCCTGGGCAACGCGCTGAAACCTTGTCTCTACAAAAAGTACAAAAATTAGCTGGGCATGGTGGCAATGCACCTACTTGGGTAGCTGAAGTGGGAGATCACTTGAGCTTGGGAGGTCAAAGCTGCAGTGAGCCACGATCGTGCTACTGCACTCCAGCCTGGGTGACAGAGCAAGACCTGACTCAAATTATTTATATATATATATATAGAGAGAGAGAGAGAGAGAGAGACAGAGAGAGAGAGAGAGAGAGAGAGAATATGTGTGTATATATAAAGTAAATGAAATAGCCCGTTCAACTTTTATGAAAGGCAGAATCTCAAGGGTTGAAACTACAAACATTTAAATAATACTGATAATTAAGAACTGTATAACGCTTTATAGCTTCAGAGCACATTCACACACATTCTTTTATGTTACAACTATGAGAATGAGGTTGAAGGAGGCATATAGTAGCTTCTCACAGATCATATAGTTAACAAGGATGAAGCTGGGATTAAAACCTAGGCTTTCTTGGCTGGGCGTAGTGGCTCACACCTGTAATCCCAGCACTTTGGAGGCCGAGGCAGGTGGATCACCAGAGGTCAGGAGTTCGAGACCAGCCTGACCAACATAGTAAAACCTCGTCTCTACTAAAAATACAAAAATTAGCCGGACGTGGTGGTGCACTCTTGTTGTCCCAGCTACTTGGGAGGCTGAGGCTGGAGAATAGCTTGAACCTGGAAGGCAGAGATTGCAGTGAACCAAGATTGTGCCGCTGTACTCCAGCCTGGAAGACAGAGTGAGACTCCATCTCAAAACAAAAACAAAAACAAAAAAAACCGTAGGCTTTCTGGTTCCAATGCCTTACATTCTTCCAGTATTTTCACTTTTTTAGATAATAAGAACTCCTCCAAAAACTCTCAAAGATGATTAATTGTTCCTTATATTTTAAAATTTTGAAGTAATAACAAACTTTTTTTCCTGACCCTTTGACATTAGATGCTTCATGACATTTGAATAGAATGTATTTCCTACGAAGTACATTCTTTGACATCACTACAATGTAACCATGAAAATCAGGAAATTAACATCGAGCATTACTGTCATCCTAATCCTCAGACCACATTCAGGTTTTGCCAGTTACCATGATAATGTTCTTTTTATAACAAAAGGATCCAGTTCCAAATCAGGTTTTGTATGTAGTTTCAAGTCTCTTTATTTGCCTTTCCTCCTGAACAGTTCCTCAGATTCTCTGCCATCTTTGAAGATTATATTTACCATTGTAGAATTGTCCATGGTGTGGGTTTATCTGAGCATTCTCATAATAAATACAGGCCACCCATCTTTTTTTCTTTTTTTTGAGATAGGATGTCTCACTGTGTCACCCAGGCTGGAGTGCAGTGGTGCGATCACAGTTTATGGCAGCCACGAGCTCCCAGGCTCAAGTGATCCTCCCACCTCAGCCTCCTGAGAAGCTGGGACTACAGACACACGCCACCACACCCAGTTAATTAAAAAAAATTTTTTTTTTTTTTGGTAGAGATGGGATCTCACCATATTGCCAGGCTGGTCTTGAACTTCTGGGCTCAAGTGATCCTCCCACTTCAGCCTCCATGCTAGTATTACAGATGTGAGCCACTGCACCTGGCCCAGGTCACGCATCTTTGACAGGAATATCACAGAAGTGATGCTGTGCCTCTCTCATTGCGTCCTTATGTCATATTGCACACTATTTTGTTTTGTCACATTATTGATGGAGATATTCACTTTGATCACTTAAGGTGGTGTCTACTAGACTTCTCTACTATAAAACTACATGTTTACTATCTAATGACTTTAGCATTGAATTGTCCAGGAAGAAGAATTGTTTTTTATATTTTAATCCTTGTGTGTTCTTCCTGTAGGTACTTGTATTAAAAAAAAAAAAAAAAAAAAAGGAAAGAAGAACTGTTGCATTTGCCCTGTGCCCAATTTGCACAGGGTAAATGCAATAGTTCTTCTTTCCCTTTTTTTAAAGTCTGTTTTCAATATAAAAGACACAAACATGAATGAATACAAGAGGGAATGTCACTGCCACTTTGAAAAAGACATATCTGTAATATATAAAATATATATGTTTTATATATATTCATATGGAAAGAGTGTGAGAGCAAGTATGTGCACGTAACATGAAAAGTGGCTGGGCATGGTGCCTCATGCCTATAATCCCAGTACTTTGGAAGGCCGAGGCGGGTGGATCACCTGAGGTCAGGAGTTTGAGACTAGCCTCACCAGCATGGTGAAACCCTGTCTCTACTAAAAATACAAAAATTAGCCGGGCATGGTAATGGGCACCTGTAATCCCAGCTACCCAGGAGGCTGAGGCAGGAGAATCTCTGGAGCCCCGGAGTGGGGACTACAGTGAGCCAAGATCGTGCCACTGTACTCCAGCCTGGATGACAGACCGAGACTCTGTCTCAAAAAACAAACAAACCAGAACAAACAAACAAAACGTGCCAAGCTTTTGAGGGAAAGGGGAGCAATTTTTGAAAGAAATATTTTCATGTTTTCAAATGTACTAGTTTATGTATAATCTTCAATGGTGAGAGAACAATGGAGACATTTCTATATGAAGATTTGAGAGATCTGGGTTTATGTTCCTTTCTTATTATTCTGTTTATTTCTATGTCAGGTCATTTCCATTCTCAGGGCATGTGCAAAATGGTAGTGGTGTGGGAGGTATAGATGACATGGTTGTTCAGATTCTTTCTGAACAATGCCAATACTCGGTGAGCCTACGAATGATATGTATTCTGACATATATTTATAGTTGAGCAGCTTTCTGATATTCTGTTGCTTTCTGGGTTATAATCATTATTAACTTATATGTAGTTATTTTAGAACATGAACTGTAAAAAAATTTTTTGTAGAGACAGAATCTCTCTATGTTGCCCAGGCTAGTCTTGAACTCCTATCCTCAAGTGATCCTTCTGCCTTGGTCTAGGATTACAGGCTTGAGCTGCCATGGCTGGCCTGAACGTTTTTTTTTTCCTGATAGTAGTGAGATAAGCAGAGGTAACTTTGTGTTTAATTTGGATAAAATTTACTCAACGGAGCCTACAAAATGCTATGGCAGGCTTTGCTAAGGTTTAAATGTGATTAAGTTATGTAAACAAAGAGTTGAGGTAGCTTGGGTCCTTTTGAAAACGCAACAAAATTATACTGGTACCATCATGAGTGTTTTGTGAGTTCGGAGAAAACACTAACACTCTGTGTCTTCACAGTGCAGCAGAGACCGAGAGATGATGGACTAATGGATTTAGCAATGAATGACTATGATTTTAATTCTGGAAAGAGGTTGCACATGATAGATTTGGAAATCCAAGAGGCATTTTTGTTTTTCATGGCCTCTATTTTAAAAGGTTACAGATCATACTTAAGGCCAATAACACAAGCCCCATCTGAGACAGCCACAGATGCAGCCTCTCTCTTTGCCCTACAAGGTGAGTGATTGCATAGTTTCAAAGCTTTCATGTCATTGAGCTTAACTTTGTGATGACTCATTTGCTGTCTGTGTTAATAGCTCATATTTATGAGAATACATACCTGTTTTGAGGAGAACGTGAATACCAGCTTTGTTGGTTACCCATTTCCATAGGACTAGTTATTTTTCAGGCATATTAGATATAATTCCATTAGCAGATATGCAGAAGATAAGTATAGAGCCTCCCAACCATATACCGACTGCATTTGTGTGTCACATATGTGTTGAGATACTGATACTTTCAGCTTTCAGAGCAGTAGGCAGTGTTGGGGATACAGAGGAATCCCTGGAATGGTCACCTCCAGGCTTGAATAACCTCATTTGTTTTATTTCAGTATACTTTACGAATATTTTCAAATATTGGGTACTTTACAAATATTTACAAATATTTCCTATCTGTGCCATGAAGTAAAAAAAGTTGGGAAGTTCTGGAGTACAACCAGTTTTATAATACATATTTATTTTCTTTTGTAGTATTTAACATTTGAAAGAGAAATTCATTTAATAAGTGTATATTGAGTACCTCTGAATGCTAGGTACTGAATAGTGGTATGCAAAAGAGACATGGCCAAAAAAAAAAGTAAAAGATGAGAGTCATGGTTATTTCTCTCAGAGAGCTTATAGTCAAGAGGATAGGCGATTGGAAATAATGAGTGAACAACTTCAGTTCACAACCTCATATCACGGAAGGCTATTCTGAAGAAGTAACATCTGATCCATGATCTGAAAGATGAGTAGAAATTAGCCAGACCAAGGTAAAGTAGGAGAGTGTTTTAGGCAGAGAGAACAGTTTACACAGTCCCTGAGACTGGAAAGAGCTTGAATTCCTGGGCCTGAAAGAAGGCCCAAGTGCAGTGTAACTGAGCATAGTTAGTAAGGTGAAATCAGGAAATAAACCTTTTCTCTGTTTTCAATAAGTAAGACACAAACATGAATGAGTACGAGGGAATGTTACTGCTGCTTTGAAAAAGCCATATGTGTATATATATTATATATATATATATAGTGTATATTTATATGGAATGTGAGAGCAAGTATGTGCATATAATATGCAAAGCTTTTGGGGGAAAACAGAGCAATTTTCAAATGTACTAGTTTATAATATTCAAGATGGTGAGAGAACAATGGAGACAGTTCTGGATGAAGATTTGAGAGATCTGGGTTTATGTTCCTTTATTACTGTTCTCCTATTTCTTTGTCAGGTCATTTCCCCTCTCAGAGCACATGCGAAATGGTAGTGGTGTGTGAGGTATAGATGACATGGTTGTTCAGATTCTTTCTAGTGCAAATATTCTGTGAATCTATGAATGATATTATATATTCTGACATTATATATTTATGTTGAACAGCTTTCTTAAGAAGCCGGGACCGGTCACATCAAAAATTCTATAACATGATGACCAAAACACAGATGTTTATTCGCTTCATTGAAGAATGTTCTTTTGTTAGTGACAAAGATGCAAGCCTGGCATTTTTTGATGATTGTGTAGATAAAGTAAGTAACGGTACATCTACAGTGCCCTAACTTATTTTGTGTTACTGTTATAAATGTTATGAGTTATAGTTTCTATTTATAGCTTTTAATGAAATCGAAATTAATTTCATTTTCATCATTGACTGCTTATAATGCAAGTTTTGGTAGCCTGCTAGAAATTATAGAATGCACCTCTTACAATTACGTTGTAGAATTTTACTAAATCATAAGTTTTGTTTTAGCAATCAGGTCCCTAACCCTCCCTGCCCACTTATAAAACCAGGAATTTTTTGCCAGCCTGTGCACCTCCAACTTAAACATCTGTAATTTTCACCTCTCCTTTTTGTCAGAGATGGGTTATCACATGCTGAAAGTAGGTGTAAAAGTATCATAAATGTTTTACCTGAATATTTCTACAATTGAGAATGAGTTTGTAGCTTAAATTCGTTAGTTCTATAATTTTAAATTTATATATAAAACCTTTCTGTTCAGTCCTAATATCATTAGGTGGGACAGAGCAAGGCAGGTATTCATGCTGGAGAGAGAGAAGGTAGGGTAGTCCAGAGAGGGGTTTCAAAACCTGAATAGGGTGGAGAGAGAGGAACAGCCTAGCTGGAATGTCAGAGCCCAAGCCAGGTAAGGAGAGTATTCCTGGAGAGGCATGTTCTAACATGTAGAATCAGAGGACAGGCAGTTTAAAGAGGGTGTCCATGTTCAGGGGCAGACTGCTGCAGGATGTCAGAACCTAAACAGGATGAGAAGAGCACTCATACAGAGGTGACCACACATGGAGTGTCAGAGTCTGAGCAGGGTGGGTAGAGTATCCTCACGGGGATAGCAAGGGAAGCAAATGAGATGTCAGAGTTTCATCTAGATGAGAGAGGTGTCAGCATGGTGGTGCAGGATTTGGTCTGGAAGGGGTTGTCAAAACCACATTAAGGTGAAGAAGTCATCTGCATGGGAGAGGGGTGGTGGTAAAGATGGGAGAATGTTATATATTGGGGAGATTGATCAAATAAATGTATTAAAGGTAATAAAGTTTCTTATTGAGACGAAAGATTTACAAATACAGAAGTGAAGAAAACTAAATTGAACCCTGTAGTGTTGGTGTAGAGTTGGAGATTTGGTGTGGTATCATTGGTTTTCAATGATAGATACAGAAATAAATGTAGATGTAAGTATATGTGTCTGGGTGTATACACACATATATTTCCTACCTCTGTACATTAGGTGGACCTGGAAGCAGCCACACCCCAACAGCAATAAGCACACCTAATGTATAGATTTTGGCTTCTAAATACCCGATAAGCCCTAAAGTATCTTGTGCTAGAAAACCAAGAATTGCTCCAAGAATGATGGAGACATGTTAAAACAAAATACGTATACAGAAGTCAATTTGAAGGGATTTCCACAGGCAAATCTAGGACAATTTGAGCATCAAATGTTAGTAACAGATTAGCCCATTGATTAAAATAAGAAACCATGAGTCTATACAGATATCAATCAATTGAAAGTCATCTGATGAGAAGCAGGATCTTACATAGTTATTAATGACCTCCCCACAAAATGCATATTAATGACAAAAGGGAAAAGAGTAACTTTATAGTGGAAAAGCCTGGCAAATACCATTTTAATCAAGTTATCAAAATGAACATCATCTGCAACGGGACAAGTCAACATTGTGTTCCCCTAATAGGTTACAATGAGAATGCAACCTCAATTCTGTAATATTCCTGCAAAAATGTATGACCTATATAATCTCAAGGAAATACCAAACACATATTAAATGATATTCTACAAAATACCTATTCTGTAATCTACAAAGTATTAAGATTAAGAAAATAAAGTAAAAATGGAGAAGCTTGTCTAAAGTGAAGTAAGAAGACTTGACAACCAAATGCAGTGCTTAGTTAAGAACTAGATCCTTGCCGGGCACGGTGGCTCACACCTGTAATCCCAGCACTTTGGGAGGCTGAGGTGGGCGGATCACAAGGTCAGGAGATCGAGACCATGGTGAAACCCCGTCTCTACTAAAAATACAAAAAAATAGCCAGGCGTGGTGGCGGGCGCCTGTAGTCCCAGCTACTCGGGAGGCTGAGCCAGGAGAATGGCATGAACCCGGGAGGCGGAGCTTGCAGTGAGCCGAGATCACGCCACTGCACTCCAGCCTGGGCGACACAGCGAGACTCCGTCTCAAAAAAACAAAAAAAACAAAAACAAAAAAAAACCCCAAAGAACTAGATCCTTTAGGCATAACATTATTAGGTTAATTGACAAAACTTGAATGTAGTTTGAGGATTACATAGTAGTAATGTATTAGTGTGTTGATTTCCAGTAATAATATATCAATGTTAATTCCCAGTTGATTGTATTTCTGTAGGAGAATGTCTTTGTAGGAAGTATAAAAGTATACAGGAGTGATGATAGGTCATCAGCTCAGCAGCTTACTCTCAAAGATTAAGGGAAGAAGTTACTTATACTAAAACTTTCCTGTAAATTTGTATTTAAATAGGTATATCGTATCCATGATCTTATGGCCATGATAATAGAAAAAAGGAATAAATGAAAGCTTTATTATATATGATCACAACAATTTGTAATGTTAAGATTATTTAAAGAAGTTCATCACTTTCAAATTTATGTGACTGTGAAAGAAAATCAGTGAGTTTTTTTTTTAACGCAACAGCCAAAATACAACTTATCCCTTGATATTCAGAAATTGGTTCAATTCTTAGTTTAACATGAAATTGGCCTTACTGATTGTTAAATAAGTACCAAATGTGTCTTATAAAAATGAGAAGTGATTCTCACTATGAATAGGAAAATAGTATGGTAGGAACAACACACTACATTGGGAATCAGAAGTACTTTAATCTTGACTATTATACTTGTGACTTTAGTCATTTAGTCTTTATATGTTGTTTTTTTATGTATGTTTTTAAAATGTTTTGAGGATAAATAATTATAGCTGCCTATCTCATAGTGTTCAGAGTAGTGTTGTATAAACTAAAAAGTAGAAAATATTATGACTATTTTTGCCTGTAACTGGATTTTATTCATGTTTATAGATTAATGGTTCATTTGGTTTCTCATTTCATAACAGAAATATTCAATATCTGAATGATTTGTACATATGAACAGCAGGAACACATTCAGAGCCTTGTAGACATCTACCTTTTCCTTCAATTTAGAACACTTGAGGGATGATTGATACAGAGAAATACTATTTCTGGTGCTGTTAGGGAATTAACAAATGAAAGTATCCAGAAATATCATCCCTAGTTCTTTCTTGAAAATGCTTTGGAATAGGGAAAAGATGGATACATGCCATTACCTGCTTAAAATTCTCAATTCATCTTCCCGTAGAAACACTGTTATAAATGGTGATTAGCTATACTTCAAATGGTAGCAGTGTTTTGCTATGAATACGTGTTAAATTTTTATAAGTCGGGCATGGTGATATGCACCTTTAATCCCAAGAGCAATTACTACCAGCTACTCAAGAGTCTGAGTGGGGAGCCCAGGAGTTGGAGTCCAGCCTGGGCAACATAGTGAGACCCCGTCTCTAAACAAAAACCAACAACAACGAAGTATTAATTTTGTATGTGTGGAATGATATGCTAACCACTTTTTAAGACATTTTTAAAAATCAGATTTATTGAGATATACAAACAGTAAATACATCATTAATGTACAAAGTTTAATGAGTTTTGGCAAATATATATTTCCATGTAACCCATGACTTCAAAGTATTTTCATCACCCCAGAAAGGACATTGTTTTGGGGGAAGATTTATTTTCTACATTTTGAATAACCTACTTACAAACAGACTTGTGGAACCCTGCATTTTGTATGTTGAGCTCTGGTCTATAAAGCTTTGAAAACCTGGGTGGTTTTCTTTATTATTTTTTATTTTTGAGACAGGGCCTCCCTTTGTCACCCAGGCTAGAGTGCTGTGGCACGATCTCAGCTTACTGTAGACTGGACCTCCGGGACCCAAGTGATTTCCCACCTCAGTCTCTTGAGTAGCTGGGACCACAGGCGTATGCCATCATGCCTGGCTAATTTTTTGTAGGGACAGGGTTTCCCCGTGTTGCCCAGGTTGGTCTTGAACTCCTGGACTTAAGTGATCCTCTTGTAGTAGCCTCCCGAAGTGCTGGATTTATAGGAGTGGCCACTGCTCATGGTGAAAACCTGTTTATTTTGAAGAGATACTGTAATAGCTCCTTGACAGTTTTGTCTTCATTTGAGTATTATACCAAGAACTTGTTTTTCAATATCTTAATCAAAGTTTTGTGTTTGCCTTATTTGGCACTTCTGTGAGGCCATTCTAGTGTTGCCATAAAGAAATACCTGCATCTGGGGAATTTATATTAAAAAAAAAAAGGTTTAATTTGCCCCTAGTTCTACTGGCTTTATAGAAAGCAAGGTGCTGGCATCTGCTTCTGGTGAAGCCTCAAGAAACCTACAGTTATGGCAGAAAACCATGGGGAGACAATGGGGAGCCAACATGTCACATGGCCAGAGGTGGAATGAGAGAGTGGTAGAAAGTGCCGTATGCTTATATAAAACAGATCTTGAGATAACTCACTCACTACCACAGAGACAGCACCAAGTTATGAGGGATTTGTCCCATGATCAAAACACCTCCCACCAGGCCCCACCTCCAACATTGGGGATTACATTTCAACATAAGATTTGGAGTAGACAAATATCCAAACCATATCAGTGCTTACAAAATTAAATATTGGCAATAAATAGAAAGGTATGCTTTAAAAAAGAATTCCTCTACATTTTTTATAGGAACAATTTTTTTGTGTGTATAAAGATGATGTTTCTGTCTGGCATTATGAACTTTGAATGATTTTCTCACAGGTGTTGGGCTTCCATTGGTTGTATATATGTTCTCACTGAGCTTCCCTTAAGAACAGTGGCATACATTTGTGTAATTGTTGTTCCTTGTGCGAACCTTAGTGAATCATAAGGGACCAAATTGGTAACCACGGTTTTGCCAATAGCATGCTTTAGCCAGTCCACATGAGAACACTGAATTAGTTGTCAGAATCCAAGTAACAGTGAGAAGAGAGAAGTCTTATATTGTTCCCTTTTATTTTTGGCCTATTTTATATATCCTATTCACAAGTTTCTGTTTTAGCTAAGAACTCAGGATTCCTAGCTAAGTCACATGATTTAAATAAATATTGATATCTAAGATATACAAGATTTGTAATTTTGCTGACTAGGGTATTACGTCCTAAGGAGCATATCTTAGTGCTCATAATTAATACATTATGTTGTCTAGGATTTTCTGTAGGCCACCTGTTGTTTATGTGATGATAGTCCGTGCAGAAGATGACTGGAATCATTGCTTAAAGATTATGAATTCTGAGAAGTCTCGAAAAATAAAATTCTATTAAATGTGTAATCATTGTTTCTAGGTAGACTATTTTCCTAAAATGTTATTTATCTATTCGAAGTCTAGATCTAACAAAAGATCACTTATATATATGAATTAACATTATACTTAAAGATTTTAATGACTACTCAGAAAATCAAAACTGAAAATTAATGCATTAAAACATAGTTACTTGTATTTGCTTTATTATAATTCAAGAGACTCATTAGAGAAAAAATAAATTGTCACAAGATTAAAAATATATCTTGGTTTTTTTATTTTTTATTTTTTATTTTTTGAGATGGATTTTTTGCTCTTGTTGCCCAGGCTGGAGTGCAGTGGCATGATCTCGGCTCACCACAACCTCCGCCTCCTGGATTCAAGCAATTCTCCTGCCTTAGCCTCCCAAGTAGCTGGGATTACAGGCATGTGCCATCACACCTAGCTAATTTTGTATTTTTAGTTTCTCCATTTTGGTCAGGTTGGTCTCGAACTCCCGACCTCAGGTGATCCGCCCATCTTGGCCTCCCTAAATGCTGGGATTACAGGCATGAGCCACCGCGCCTGACTCAAAATATATCAATAAAGTTCATATGTAGTTAGAGCAGAGGTTAATTGTATCCCTGGTGGTGTTATTAACCAGAACTCTCTGAAATGTAAATAATTATACAATGCTGTTACTGCCTTTCATGTTTTGATACCACAGTAAGTGACTCACAAAAAATCAGTGCTTACTATTCATCTGCATATGTTTTCTAGATATCAGTAACACTTTAAAAAGAATAATTTTTGTGAGGGTTATTCCTTAGTTGAGTAACTTTGAGCTTAAGTTTTTAAGTGAACAAAACTCTTACTTCTGGCAGTTTAACTATAGAAAATAAATAACTAAGTATACATTAACTGTCTCATGGTTCATAACTACTATTGAACAAAAATTAGACGTGTGGTACTATTATTCACTTATTCTTACATGGTATATTAACTCTTTTGATCTTAGTATATCCAAACAAAACACTTGACTGACTTTAAAAAGCTGGAGTGGGTAATACTGAATAGAAATAAGAAAAACAATATATGAGAATTATGTGTTTCATTTATGACTAATTTAAGAACCACGTGTTCTTGTTCTTCATATGATTATATTTTAAATCATTACAATCTGTTTCTGTGGGATGGTGCTTAACTAAAGGCAGTTTTGTGTAACAAATAGTCTGGTAAGATTTTTTCTTGGTTTCCCAAGAATCCATTTCCAGTGTTTTCTGAGCATATTAATGTCTTGTGGGAAAATATGGAAATTATTTTAATTTTATCCTGCAGTGGGTGTTGGATTTCTTTTTCTCTCAATAGAGACAGATGTCACCATGCTTTCCAAAAGACAGAGATGTCCAACTGATAAATGTAGGATTTATTGCATGGCTATTTTTATAATGTTAAAATGAGATTTTATTGGTATATAAGTAAAAGGAAGTACTTTTACCAAGCTATTGAGTCTACAGTGGAAAATTTTAATATTTATATAGACTTCACTGAAAACTAGAGTAGTTGTCCTGGACCCCACACTTTTTTATGAGAACAGTATGGCTGGAGAATGGAAAGTAGGTGCCAATATGGAGAGGGAGAAGCTGCTAAAAAAAAAGAGTGAGAACTATTAAATAAATAAACATTTGCTGAGCATGGTGGCTCATTCCTGTAATCTCAACATTTTTGGGAGGCTGAGGCAGAAGGATTGCTTTGAGACCAGGAGTTCCAGACCAGTCTGGGCAACATAGCAAGACCCCATCCCTACCCAAAAAAAAAGAAAGAAAAATTAGCTGGGTGTGGTGGCACGCGCCTGTAGTTGTAGCTACTTGAGAGACTAAGGCAGGAGGATCACTTGAGCCTAGGAGTTTGAGGTTGCAGCGAGCTGTGATTGCACCATGGCATTTTAGCCTGGGCAACAGAGCAAGACCCTGTCTCAAAAAAACCATTAAGAATCATAATATATAGGCTGGGTGCAGTGGCTCATGCCTGTAATCCCAGCACTTTGGGAGGCCAAGGCAGGCGGATCACCTACGGTCAGGATTCCTGACCAGCCTAGCCAACATGGTAAAACCCCATCACTACTAAAAATATAAAAATTAGCTGGGTGTGGTGGTGCATACCTGTAGTCCCAGCTACTTGGGAGGCTTATACATGAGAATCACTTGAACCTGGGAGGCGGTGGTTCTGGTGAGCCAAAATTGCATGACAGCACTCCAACCTAGGTGACAGCAAGACGCTGTCTCAAAAAAAAAAAATCATAATATTTATACGATTTAGTAGCCTGATTCTTTTCTCATTTATTGTTATTTTGTGAATGTTTTTCTCATTATTATAATTCTGAATCATGTCCTAATTTTTATCTAGTTCACTGTATGGATATACTATTAAAAACATTATTTAATCCAAGAGAGTATAGCATATAATGCTGTGAAATTATCAATAATTTATATAAGAAGATTTTGAATGTATTGTTTCCTTTAAGTGTTAGAAAATTTTTAAAATTCATCTGTGTTCTTTTTTGGTATACTCTGCCCTAAGTCCTTATCTTAAAGGTTTAACTTGTTAGTAATTCCTACTCTTCCACTTAATCCACATGGTATATGATATTTCTAACCTAATAAAGTTCTGTGAAATGTATTTTGTCATATGTATGACATCCTTTTTTATTAATATCAATATTATGCCCTTTAGTTTATGAGCTCTTGTGGGGCAGTTTAGGTTCTACGAAGTTTTTGTTTTTTCTGGATATTACCTTGCCATTGAGTACCTAGTAGAAATAGTACTACTAAAGTGCTTTCAATATTGATGTGACTAGAGTTTAACTCACATGTACTTCTACATATGCTGAAAGAGTTTAGGGAAAGTTGTTATATTTAGTATAAATTTTTAAAATATATAGAATTCACTGTTCTTATCACACAGACACACATGTACGTGGATTTAAAAAATATTTCTTGATTACAGTCTCATGATTCAAATGCAAAACATTTGCATATAAAAAGGTATATTCAAATATAAAAAGGTATATATTCATCTGGGTCCTATTCCATCCTTGTCTACCCTATTCTTTTCCTCTTCCTCATATAGGTACTTTTCTTAGTAGCTTTCTAGTATTTCTTTATGTAAATATAAGCAAAAATGAAAGGCCGGGCACTGTGGCTCACGCCTGTAATCCCAGCACTTTGGGAGGCCGAGGCGGGCAAATGACAAGGTCAAGAGATCGAGACCATCCTGGCCAACATGGTGAAACCCCGCCTTTACTAAAAATACAAAAATTAGCTGGGCGTGGTGGCACACACCTCTAGTCCCAGCTCCTCGGGAGTCTGAGGCAGGAGAATCGCTTGAACAGGAAGGTGGAGGTTTCAGTGAGCTGAGATCGCACCACTGCATTCCAACCTGGTGATAGAGCAAAACTGTCTCAAATATATATATATATATGTGTGTGTGTGTGTGTGTATTTTCCTCGTTTCTTATTCAGAAAGTAATATACTATTTACAGTTTGCACTTTGCTATTTTCACTTAATTATTTTGGCGCTCATAGAGAACTTGCTCACTCTTCTTTTTTAATGGCTGTTTAGTATCCATTGTGCAGATGGTTTATTTAACCACTTCCCTTTATGTGAACACTTGGCTAACCAATGTGGCTTTTTAATATATGTTTTTAAAACTCCTTTAGGTGGATATGGACAAGAGCGGTGAAGTGCGACTTATAGAACTGGATGAATCTTTCAAAAGTGAACATACTGTTTTTGTAACACCACCTGAGATCCCCCACCTACCCAATGGTGAAGAACCCCCTTTACAGTACAGGTATTCAAGAGGCAGAATGTTTGAGATTGAAAGAGAGAAGCAATCCACCATCTGTGACGTAGCTTTCTAAGGACTGTGGTATTTTCAAAAATCCAAACTTTACAGATCCCTAATTTTTAGGTGGTAAGCAAGCTTATCCCACATCCATTATTAAGCTTTGAGGTATAAAAAGAAAACATATATAATTTTGTATAATATAGACTTGGGAAGCTCTCTAATGATGTCTGCATAAGTATCTGTCCTTGTAAATGTTGATTACATTCAGTTAGACTCCCCACCTCAAATGCAGCACTTTTATTATAGAATTTTGATTTTTTTTTCATTAAAACTGGTTTCCTCACTTTCAATCCTTTTTCATTTCATACATACACTGATTAATATAACCTTGGTTTACAAAAAGATTAAATCTAATTTAGAGTCAATCTTTGTGGCCTTGATTTGTACAATATAATTTTTTAAGTTACTAATTTTTGTCATGAGTTTTAAGTCATGGAAATTCAGAATTATTGGAATTGGTCATTGTTAATTTAGGAAATGTGGTTAGACACTGTGCTAAGTATATAGACTTGAATGATACATTGTCTGTGCCTTCAAGTCTAGTGAAGAAGAGAGAAAAGTCCTGAGCACAGTAAAATAAGGGCTATGATAGAGGTGAATGCATTATTTAGTTTCTAATATACATTTATTTTTACTTAAAATTGTAATTTCTTTTAGAGTTTAAAAGATTTCTTAATTCTCCAATAATACTTTCTTACTTTGTTTAAATATTCTAAAACCATTTCACATCTATCACCCTTTAAATCATAGTTTGTTATTTTCATTGAAAAAGGATTTTTCAAGACATCTTTGTTTATGACTTGGATTAAATTCTTCTTTTTACAGATGAAAAAGTGATGTGATAGATGTTTATGAATGTTGATTAATAAGAGGCCACTTGATTTCTACTCTTTTCATCCAGTGATGATATTGTTCATATCACTTTTTAAATGTCTTCTGTCGAAGACATTTAAAATATTTCTCTTAATTTCTCTCTTCCTCTCTTTTTCTTTCTAAACAAGTTCTCATTTTTTAATCTCTTTTGTACTTTATGCTTATTTGTTTTTCGTATGTGTCACTAATAGAGTTTTGTGTTTCTGAGGTTTGGTTTTAACTTTTTTAATTTAAATTTTACTTTTAGATTTAGTCCTTTAACGCTAAGAAAATTTGGCCAGGCACAGTGGCTCATGCCTGTAATCCCAGCACTTTGGGAGGCTGAGGTAGGCGGATCACTTGAGGTCAGGAGTTCAAGACTATCCTGGCCAACATGGTGAAAACCCTGTCTCTGCTAAAAATACAAAAATTAGCTAGGCGTGGTTGTAGGTGCCTGTAATCCAAGCTACTTGGGAGGCTGAGGCAGGAGAATTCCTTGAACGTGGGAGGTAGAGGTTGCAGTGAGCCAAGATCGTGCCACTGCACTCCAACCTGGGTGACAGAACGAGACTTTGTCTCCAAAAAAACCGCATTATTTCAGCCTGTGCCACATAGCAATACCTTATCTCTACAAACGATTTTTAAAAAATAGCTGGGCATGGTGGTGCACACCCGTGGTCCCAGCTACTCAGGAGGCTGAGGTGGGAGGATCACATGAGCCTGGGAGGTTGAGACTGCAGTGAGCCATGATTGAGCTACTGCACTCCAGCCTGGGCGACAGAACAGACAAATCAAAAAATAAAATAAAAAGAAAATTACTTATCTGGAAACATTTCTGTTTTTTTAGAATCTGTCATTTTTTTTCTTCAGACTACTCATATAATTTTGGTGTAATCATAACCATAATTGGGAAAACACCGTAAATGTCCTTAATGATCACAAAGTCCTGCCTCATAAGAGATTACTCGTAAACTTACATTGTCTGTGTAAAATAATGAGGCATTTGAAATAAGACACACAAAATGGTCTTATTATCTTATCATATACAATGAATTTTTTAAGGGACATGGTTTTCCTGGATTTCTTTGCTGTTTCCTACTCAACATTGAATCATTGCTAGTATTTTCTTATTCTATGGAATTCGACTATAGTAATGTATAAAAAATACTGTCTACCCTCATTTATTATAGTTAGATTTCTTCCTAATGGAAACTATTTATATGCCTTTAAGAAAATATTATATAGTATTCTTAAACAGGTTAAGTGTATTGCTCAGGAGGCAATTTTGGTTTCTTTCAGCATATCTTTTTCCTAACTGCTGCCTTTCACTTATTTACTTACTTATTAATGAAGTGTCACTATGTTGTTCAGGCTAGAGAGCAGTGGCTATTCACTGGCAGAACCATAGTACACTACAGCCTTGAATTCCTAGGCTCAGGCGTTCCTCCTGCCTTAGTTTCCTGAGTAACTGGGATTATAGGCACGCACTAACTGCACCCAGCCTAGCTGCTAGCTTTTAAATGTCCAGAGCATCTTGATCTAGCACCCTTATTAGGTTTACCTCCTAATAGAGCACCTATTCTAACCTTTTCTTCCTCTTATTTAACCTTCTCAGTTTTCTCTCTCATAAATGATGCCTTGAACCTACTAGCTAACCTGACAAACCAATTCATGAGAATGTGAGAGCAAGGTCTGGTGTGCTAATGTGCTAAACCTAAGGTTGTTATTTGCATCTTTCTAAGAAGGGAAGTTCAACAGTAAATATGTTAATCCAAAGCAATGACATTAATGATTGCCCTTTTTGAAAGAGTCCTAATTTGGTGGACCTTTTACCAACTGTCATATTATCTAATATGTTTGCTATGTATTAACAGGAGTACTAACTTTTAAAAGTTTGCTTAAGTTACCTTGGAGTTGGATGTCATGTTCATTTATGTTTTTCCCTTTTCCTCAAAAAATAACTTGAGTCTGGATTTGGCTATTACATTTCTAGTTATTATAGTAAGAAGAGCAACATTAGCATGAATATTTATTGAGTACATATCATAGCCTGATGAAGAAAGATAGTTAAATTCTAAGTGAAGAAGTTATTGGTTATAATTATATTAACCTGTAACCACTGTGATCATCTATGTGTGCTTGAGAACTGTTTTTCCTTTTTTTGTCTTTTCTAAAACAGCTATAATGGATTTCCAGTTCTTAGGAACAATTTATTTGAAAGACCTGAAGGATTTCTACAAGCAAAGAAGAACAAACTGCCTTCAAAATCAAGTAGTCCTAATAGCCCTTCGCCCATGTTCAGAAGAACAAAACAGGTACTTTATCGCATTCTTCATGTAATCAAATTTTAGAACAAGAAATAAATTGAATATTTATCCTCCTATAATATGCTTTATCACTTCTTATATAACTATTACTAGATTATTGTGTTCCCCAAAGCACTCTGAAGATACAGTAATCTGACTTCAAGAAATTAACTAGTTCTCTTGTTCTAGAAATTTATTTTATATGCTGTTTAATACAGGTGCAAACAGAAACTTGAAAACACTTTAATTACAGACATATTTTGTTATGGAAACATTATAAAAGCTTGTGACTTGTACTTGTTTAGCATTCAGTTAAATAAAGATGCCTAAGTGCATAAATTTATTAGTTAGATCTTTATATTTTTTTCCAGGAAATTAAATCAGCACATAAAATTGCAAAGAGGTACTCTTCCATCCCTCAGATGTGGTCTAGGTGTCTACTGCGCCACTGTTATGGACTGTGGTTTATTTGTCTCCCAGCTTATGTGAAAGTCTGTCATTCAAAAGTCAGGGCTCTGAAAACAGCATATGATGTGCTTAAAAAAATGCAGTCAAAGAAGATGGATCCACCTGATGAGGTAACAATTATTTTATTGTTATATATATTTTTTGAGACAGGGTCTCACTCTGTCACCCAGGCTGGAGTGCAGTGATAGTCACAGCTCACTGCAGTCTTAACCTCTTGGGCTCAAGATGCAATCCTCCCATTTTAACCTCCCAGATAGCTGTGACTACAGTCATGTGCCACCACGCCTGGCTAATTTTTAAATTTTTTTGTAGAGACAGAGTCTCACTATGTGGTCTAGGTTGGTCAGAAACTCCTGGGCTCAAGAGATTCACCTGCCTTGCCCTCCCAAAATGTTGGGATTATAGGCATGAGCCTCTGTGCCCTGCCACAATTATTGTTTAAAATGCATTATTTTGTTCTAGATTTGTGTACATGGTGACATCTGTGTGTCTGTACAATTTTGAACTTGTATTTCAGGTATGCTACCGCATTCTTATGCAACTCTGTGGACAATATGATCAGCCGGTGCTTGCAGTTCGAGTGCTTTTTGAAATGCGGAAAGCTGGTATTGACCCCAATGCCATTACTTATGGTTATTATAATAAGGTAAATACCTTGGTTTAACAGATAAAGAGTATTATTTTTGTCATTATGCAGTGTTAAATTTAATGGCAGAAATAATTTATGCAGGAGGTTATTTGGCATTTATTTTCAAGTATATAAAATACATTTTGTCAGTCAAGGAAGACTTTAGTTCTCTTTTATGTTATACAGTCTACTTTGATTTTTTCTTTCTTTGAAACAGGGTCTCACTCTGTTACCCAGGCTAGAGTGCAGTGGTGCAATCATGGTTCACTGTAGCCTTGACCTCCCATGCTCAATTGATCTTCCCACCTGAGCCTCCTGAGTAGCTGGGAGTACAGGCATGTGCCACCATGCCTGGCTAATTTTCATATTTTTTGTAGAGGCGGGGTTTCACCTTGTTGCCCAGGCTGGTCTTGAATTCCTGGGCTCAAGTGATCCACCTGCCTCAGCCTCCCAAAGTGCTGGGATTACAGGCATGAGCTACCACGCCTGGCCTGCTTTGATATTCTTTAGCTTTATTCTGAAACCAATATATGTTCACTTATAAAAATTATTTTACTAATTATTTTATTTTGTTGAATGAATAGGCTGTTTTGGAAAGTACCTGGCCTTCAAGAAGTCGTAGTGGCTATTTTCTCTGGACAAAAGTAAGAAATGTTATTTTAGGAGTAACACAGTTCAAAAGAGCTTTAAAGAAACATGCACACTTATCACAAACAACTCTCTCAGGTAAGGGATGTGTGTTTTACTTGTTCTTCAAAATTAATTGACTAGCTACAGTTTACATTTTTAGAAATTTTAAACAGTTTTACAATATTGAATGTTTTAGTTTTTAGTTATTAAGCAAATTATATCACTCTTCCCATTTAGAAACCACCGGATTTCACTTCTGTTTAAATGTTTCAACTTCTGACCACCTTCGTGTGTGTTGTTTTCGTGTTCATTAATAACCCTCAATAGGTTTCTTTGTTATAGTTGTATTTTGCTAAGTATGTGGCACTTTTCATGTTCAGTATTACATTGGTGGATTATTAGCTTGAGCAACAAATTAATGTGTATATTTGGTACCTCTTTGAGTAGTAAAATGCTGTCAAATTGTGTTCTTAAGCAGATGGCAGTGACCTGGATGCTGTTAGTCATGGCAGCATGGATAGTGGTCATGGGACACACACTGTGGAGCAGGCACCTTTTAATACGGGTTTAATCAAAGTGTATGCTACTGATGATAGATCTAGTACAGGTTTGTGTATGCTTATGTATACATTTATTATAGTACATTTTTAAAACTAGATTTGGTAGCCTAAGTTTTTTTACATTTTCATTTTCAGTGATATGTTTAACTGTCACTTTTTAATTTTATATATTAAGTATTTGATTTGATATTAGATTTAATAACTATATGGAATTTTATTATTTGAATAGAAATAAAAGTTTTAAGAGAGGTTATAAATCACTTTATTCTACTATTTAATACATGATAATCCAGTTAATTCTGCGTAGACATAGATCTCTTTACCCTATCATTTTCTTATAATAAATTCTTTGAAATTATGAAAATGATATTAGAATTTTTTAAAAAAGCATAGCTCTGTATCTAAGTTAATAGTATTATACCAACATCAGTTTCCTGGTTTTGACAATGTACTATGATTATGTAAGGTATTATCACTGGGGGAAGCTAGGTGAATAGTACCAAGGAACTCTCTGTACTGTAATGTTTTTTTAACTTCTGAATCTTAAGTGATTTTAAAAGTTGTAATAAAAAATTTTAAATATATAAAAATATAGCATTCTAAGGCTGGGTGTGGTAGCTCACGCCTGTAATCCCAGCACCTTGGGAAGCCAAGGTGGGTGGTTCACTTGAGCCCAGGAGTTTGAGACTGTCTGGGCAACATAGCAAAACCCTGTCTCTACAAAAATACAAAAATTAGCTGGGCATGGTGTCCCGTGCCTGTGGTCCCAGCTACTAGGGAGACTGAGATAGGAGAATTGCTTGAACCCAGGAGGTTGAGGCTGCAGCGAGCCATGATCAAGCCACTGCACTCCAGCTTGGGTGACAGAGCAAGACCTTGTCTCAAAAAAAAAAAAAATTTTATATATATATAAAATAATATATGTATAATACTATATATGTATGTGTAATAGTATATGTATAATGTGTGTATAATACATATACACATAATATATGTATATGTATTTATGTGTATACAGAATTGTATATTTTATGTATATATTTATATATGTGTATATAGAATTGTATACTTCAGTGCTAGAATTATAGCACCAAAGATGGCATTAATTTCAGAGAAGTATAAGATTTGTATATCAGCTGTTCTTAATTATTATTACAATTGACATGCAAAAATTATTTACATAATTCTGTTCTTTTTATTACATTTCAAAAATTACACATGACTTTTGACTACAGATAAGAGCAAGCTCTTAAAGGACAGAAACTTTAAAAATTGAAGCATTACTAATAAAATATGAAGGCCCATATCTCTGCAAATGTCAATATTATTTTGGTCTGTCTTGCTTTATACTTACTTTTAAGTTTAATAAATGTAAGCTAATTTTGTTGAAATGTAATATTCATAGTTATTCTTCCTTGATTGGTTTTATTCCTTGATTATGCAGTGTGATTTTAATCAGTTGTAATAGTTATCCTTTGGCATTATCTCTTACAAACGAAGAAATCTTATCTTTTAACTGTGGCTTTTAAAAAGGCTATCTTAAAATAGTGCAAAACCTAATAAAAGCATGAATTTTATCGAGATAATTCTCAGATTTTTCTATTTATAGTTTCTTTAGAAATGGACCTGAAGTTTGATTAGAAAAAATAAAAACTCAAAATTATAACAAAAATATTAAACTAAATATCTAGTGATATATAATATAATTTCTTTAGAGAGTGCTTTACAAGCTTGTAAACATTTTTCATATATAGTCTCATATAATAATAACAACCTTATGTTTTACAAATTTGGGAACTTCAAATCCAAACAAAAAGGTTACATTGTTACTTAAAATCACATGTCTCCTGAGATAAAGAACTAGGATTCAAAACCTTATCTTTTGAGACTAATCTGGTAAAAACAATTTTCTAAAAATGATGCAGAGTCTCTTTAGCAAAACAGTGTATTAGAAGTTTTTTTTATATTGATAGACCTTTTTCCTTTCTTTGAGACAGCATCTCACTGTGTTGCCCAGACTGGAGTGCAGGGGTGCGATCATAGTTTACTGCAGCCTTGAACTCCTGAGCTCAAGTGATCTTCCCACCTCAGCCTCCCAAGGAGCTGGGGTCTATAGGTGCATGCCACCATGCCTGGCTAAATTTTTTTTTTTTTTTTAGTAGAGATGAGGTCCCACTGTGTTGCCCAGGCTGGTTTCAAACTCCTGGGCTCAAGTGATCTGCCTGCTTCAGCCTTCCAAAGTGCTGGGATTATAGGCATGAATCACTGCACCCAGCCCCTTTTGCTTTTCTTAACAATATCTTTAACACTAGATTTTTATCTCATCCCCATATATTTGTACTTATATGCAGTTCAATGATTATTCAGCTAAAATTTTTTAAAAATTAATTTCCTATCAAATTTGAAGAAATCCAATTTTTTAGTAAAGTCATTTAGACATTTAGCTCTAGTGACCTATGTGTGAATGTTCTGTTATAAATTCTTTGCAGATTTCTCCATTGCTTAGTTGAAACTCAAACTTTCAACTAGAAAGGTCATGGACTTGTATAAAGAATGTGTGGTTTGTCTGTGTCTTTTGGAGCTCATATAGTAGTGTGAATGTACATAGTTACTTTTGACTACAGTGTGGAACCAAGAGTAAATTATTTCGAGATCATCCCTTTCTTATATTAATAGAGATGATGGAAGGGATAGCTAACAATGCTTTAAGGGTAGCTGACAAAATAATGCTTTAAATTGGAAGTTGTCCAGAAAAAATATATGAGAAAATCCAAACACTAGTATGTTGCTCCTAATTCCAGTTGCACTCACTAAAGAAGTTTGTGATAGAGTTTTGTTTCTTTTTGTTTTTACCAGGTGGCCAGTCTGATCTTGGATATAATTCATTATCTAAAGATGAAGTTAGAAGAGGGGATACATCTACCGAAGACATTCAAGAAGAAAAAGATAAAAAAGGCAGTGATTGTAGTTCCTGTAGGTATTGTTTAAGTTGATATTGTATAAAATTGTGAACTTACATTCATAGAAAATGCAGGTGATTTTATAAAAGTTCTGGTTTTACTTTCCATTTTTCCATCATAACTCTTTCTTGTCTCCCATTATGTGCCCCCTCAGCCACCACATACTCTCATACAAATGCTTTATGTATGAAGTATATAGTCTCAGTGGCAAAACACTTCCCAAGTCAAATACCATTAGAATGAATGCTATGTGACTCCCAAAATACATGTATTTAGTGGAAGTGTATATACATTTGTTGAAACAGTATTTCTTTTTTGAGATTTAACAATATTTGAAAGCTTGTGATCCTTTTGTAGTTCATGGGCATGATGATTGGGTAGTCAAGCATGTTTGTGAGATGTGCCACCCTTGAACCTTGTTACAACATCAGCACATTACCCATCTGACCTGAAGAAAGAAAAAAAAAGTTTGTTTAATGGATTGTGATTATATTTACCCCCTTCCCCACTCCACCAAAAGCACTCCTTTACAATAAATGAGGAAATATAAAGTTTATACATGGACCTCATGCATGATCAGTATTCAGTAGTTTGATCTACACTTCAAGGCCTCAAATAAGTGAAATCACTTATTTGTGGTTGACAAACAGATATAGAGGTGTTCCGTATTTTCTTATCACCTGTTTTCGAGTAAAAATATGTAGAACTGAAAACTTCTCTTGATACCTCCTACAGTGTATGTAGATTTCATTTTATTAATATTTTTGTTTTCATCTTTCCAGTGTCAGAGAGTGAGAGTGCAAAAGGAAGTGCTGATTGCCTTCCTAAGCTCAGTTATCAGAATTCTTCCAGTATCGTTCGCCTCCCTGGTACAAGTAACAACAGTGCTGATAAAATATCAGGAGAAAGCATGGGTAAGTTGAATAGTACACTTGTGTTCTGTGCAGAATAAATTGTATCTGTATGACTAGTGAATAATTATTTTTTTAATAGTCTTAATTCTCCAAGGTGATTTTAAAAACTATTTTGTGCAGCCTCTCATGGTATAGCTTAGTAACTTGAGTTCTATATTTTATAACATGCTGTGTTCAAGCTTGTATTATACAAGGCATAGGGGCAAACCTCCAGCTTGTATACTCTTTTGAGTTTAGACTCTTGGTACTTTTTGGAAGGGGAAAGTGAGATCAGTAGAGGTGATGAGTCTGAGGGTACCATACAGCTAGTTAAGTTTCAGATGAAGCATATGGTTTATTAGTTTTCATATTATTCCTGTTTTTCCAGAGGCAAAAGGATAGTCCTTCAGATAGTTTAAGTAACAATACCCAATAATTTTTCTTTTCAAAGTCATCTTATATATTATTTTATATTTATTAATATAGAAATGCTTGTATCAAAGAGGATATTAGCACCACTTTAAAGATGAGAAAACTAAAGCATACTTCAGTGATTGGCAGGTCACATAAATTATCAGTAGTTAATAGAAAAGTCAGATTAGAAGTAGAATAATATTTGGCCTCAAAGTTTTTTTACCAGACCATTTTCAGGGGATTAAATAGACATAAGTAAGATTCAGAGTTTTTAGTGTTAGTAGTGTGATTACCTAATAAATTTTTTTGTGTTACCTTACTTTTGCATGATGTTGTAATATAAAAAATATTGAAGAACATGTGCGATCTAGACTGAAATATCTCTGTTTTTAAATGGCCTTGCTGCAATGGTGTTTGGTTTTTTTTGCAACACAGTTAGATATGCCTCTAGCTCAGGGAAAGGCAAACTAAGGCCCGAGGACCAAATTTGCCCTGAACCCTATTATTATAGTAGCCTGCAAGCTAACCAAGCCACGATGGTTTTTATAGTTTTAAATTGTCAGAAAATAAGACTAATATTTAGTACACATGAAAATTTTATGAAATTCAGACATCAGTTTTCATAAATAAAGTTGTGGGAACACAGGCATGCTCATTCATTTACATATTATCTGTGGCTGTTTTTGCATTGCAACAGCAGAGTTCAGTAGTTGTGACCGACACCACGTGGCCTGCGAAGACTACAATATTCACTCTTTAGCCCTTTATAGAAAAAGTTTGTGGAACCCTACTCTATCTATCAGACAAACAAAAGAAAGTTAGATCACCTATAACTCTTTTTTTGTATGTCTTTGTTAGATAATTATTATAACATAAACATTAAAAAATTTTCATCAGTGTCATAGAGTTGTTTCACAACCATTTAGTCCTTTGTAACTAATTTTCTAATTATAACTCTTAACTTGCGTTTGATCTTTATTTTACTGTTCTTTCATTGCTGTCTGTTCATGCTTGCCCTCCTCTTAGGATCTGTGTTTAATTTTTTTATTTAAATATGATTGTAAACCATCCTTTGATCTTCACATTTTGTCAGAATAATAAGCATCTGGCTAATCATCTGGCTTTCAGTTACCCTACATGCTGAACAAGTGAATTTTATAAACGTCTAGAGTAAATTTCTTTGGTGTGAAGTAAAGTTATTAGTTTATCCTTGATGCTTTTGGCTTGAAAACTCTCATCTGTTAAGTACTGTGGGTTTTTTACTGCTGCCAAAGACCATACGTGGGATATATAGGAATACTTACTATATACTTGTACATACTAGGATTTAAAGCATTTTTCGGGTTTATTTATGTTTTGCAGTACAATATATGAATATTTTATTTATATATAATATAAATATATATTATAAATATATATTTATTAATATATTTTAATAATATATAAATTAATATATTTATATATTTAATAATATATATAAATAAAATATATTTTATATATTTTATTTGTGTTTGTGTGTATATATATATATACATATACAGGAGTAGAATTAACAAAGATATGTTTTAATGTTTGATTGGATTAAATCAAACATTGAAATCATCACCCTGTCTTGATTTTTTTTTTTTTTTTTTTTTTTGAGACAGAGTCTCACTCTGTTGCCCAGGTTAGAGTGCAGTGGCACGATCTTGGCTCACTGCAACCTCTGCCTCCCGGGTTCAAGCGATTCTCATGTCTCAGCCTCCCTAGTAGATGGGATTACAGGTGCGCACCACTGTGCCTGGCTAATTTTTGTATTTTTAGTACAGACGAGGTTTCACCATGTTGGCCAAGCTGGTCTCAAATTCCCAACCTCAGGCAGTCCACGTGCCTCGGCCTCCCAAAGTGTTGGGATTACAGGCGTGAGCTTCTGCTCCTGCCCTCATGATCATCTTGAGAATTTAATGTTTTGATATAAATACATATTGAATTACTGAGTGTCCAACCTCAGAGAAGTTTAATTCTGAGATGTTTCTCAAGCCTAATTCTGGTTTTAGTGTGCCTTTACTTTTTATCCTTAACTACCCATAATATAATACATTAATATAATATAATGTATTATATTCCAGGTTGGTTTGTTGGCTGCAGTTACTGCCTAATAGACAGTATTCATTCAGTAAATGTTCTTTTAGATTCTACTATATTTCAGGTGCTACTGGGGGTATATTATAATAAGAAACAAAAAATAAACATGGATCCTGCCTTCATGGAGAAAGCAGGTAGAAGGGATGGGAAGACATTGATCAAGTAAATGCAAAAGTATTCTTAGATTAAATACAATGAAAAAGGACAGTAGGTTGCTATGAGAACATATAATAGATATGTCTTGGGTTTGGGGTTGTTAGTCAGGGAAGACTTCCTTCAGCATATCATTTTTAAACTTAAATTTCAAATATGAGTAGAAAATAAATGAGGGTAGAGATCAGAAAGGAGGAATTGAGAGGGTGCATTCCAAGCAGAAGGAAGCATGTATAAAAAGGCTGTTTAGTAGAAAGGAATCCCACAGCATGTTCAAAGATCTGAGAAAAGGCTAGTATATCAGCTAGGCATACTTTCAGCTTTAAGTCTCAGAATATGTGATTAACAGTGCTTAAAGAAGTTGCAGTTTATTTTTCTTAAATAGGAAATTCAGAGGTAACCACTTGCTCTAAATGTTGGCTTAGGGGTTTTGCCATCAGTTCTTTTGACCTAACCATGATTATAGTATAGCCACTGGTAACTCCACACATCACCTATCCGATCAAGGCAAAAAGAATGGGAAGAGAAACACCAGCCGTATCTATTTCTTTTGTCAGGAAAGAAGTTTTTCCAAAAACCCTCAAAAACTATACCTTAATATCACTGGCTGGAATTATGTTATAGAGCCACCTAGCCCAAGGAAGTTAAATAGTTTGCAGTCTTTGTGTTAGAGGCATGCAGCATCCAGCCTAGCATGTGTAATTTAGCATGTGTGTAAACTTAGGATCAGGCAAACTTTTTTGTAAAAAGCCGAATAGTAAATATTTCAGGCCTTGCAGGGCACATAGAATCTCTGTTACCTAGTCTTCTGGGTGCATGATTTTTACAACCCTTTGCAAATGTAGAAACCATTTGAGACTGTACAAAAACAGGCCTCAGGCTAGATTTGGCTCATGGGTATAGTTTGCAAACCTCTGGTAAAGTCTGATAACCAACTTGGTCTTCAGGTCGTAGCATATCACTGACTTTGCAAAGGAACCCTTGCAAATGCAATTCCAGAGTATTATCTTTGGTTACAAGATTCCTCCAGGTCTTTAGTAATATTTAACCTGTGAAGCAGAAAATTTCCCAGAATATCAGAAGAAAGTGTGTTCTTGATTTCCTATGTCCTCAATCATAAGCTGATGAAAAAACAATAAACTTTGCCTCTCTGATATGTCATTTTTCTTGTTAATGGTATATGCTTATTAAGTAATATTAGATGTAGGCTTTTATGACCTCTAGTATCCACTCTTTTCTCTTGCCCTGCCATTTGCATACATCACATGACAAGAAAAGGCACATTTTCAATACCTGCCTGACTATAGAGAGCTAATTCTGTGGATAAAGCACATAAGAAGAATAGTCGATGATACTATACCTAGACTAATGCTTTAGAGGACTCCCACATATAGTAAGAACAATTAAAGCGATCAGAGATCTAGATTTCTGCTTAAAATTTAGTATTTTCATCTAAGTAATTTGGTAGAAAGCAGTGAACAGTATTTCTAAATGTGAAGTGGCCATTAACATTTGACTGGTATAAATGTGCAAGCAATATGTTAAGCAAGGGTAAAATTATTTAGCCACATTAATTTAGCTAAAATTATTTAGGATTTGGAGTTTTGAAAAATAGCCTTTATGGATAAAGTTAGCATCTATTTTGTTTTGTGTTTTGGATGTTTTTTCTTTTTTCATTTTAGTAAGCAGAAGATTCACAATTTTGGCTGGGCATGGTGGCTCACGCCTATAATCCTAGCACTTTGGGAAGCCAAAACAGAAGTATTTGTTGAGCCCAAGAGTTCCAGACCAACTTGGGCAACATAGTGAGACCCTGTGTCTACCAAATTAAAAAAAAAAGGAAGACTCAGAATCTCAAGGTCATCTAGTACAGCCACAATTGTAAAACCATTGTAATTTATTTAGTGGAATTAGTAAGTATAAATCTTAATTGATGACATCTTTAAAAAGCGATCCATCCTAATGTCTAGGAGCATGCCCTTTATAATTGGACAAATCTGAATTTGAATCTCAGTTCTGTCTCTTAAGGACTGGGTTACTCTGAGCTAGATAATTAATCTCTCTGAGTGTTCCTTTTTTCTCAACCCATAAGGATGTTGGAATGTTTACAGTAGGAAATACAAGTAAAGTGTCTAGTATAGTATCTGTCAAATAGCAGACACTCAGTGAGTACTTGCTATTATCGTTTTCATCACTAGAATTTTAAATATTTAAAATGACTTCTATTTGCTATTATATTTTCATGGCTAAAAGCACTTTACTTGTTTTTCAGAAAGCACACCTGAGCTGCTCTTAATATCATCTCTTGAGGATACAAACGGAACAAGAAACATTCAAAGTAGATGCTTCAGGAAAAGACATAAAAGTGACAATGAAACTAATTTGCAGCAGCAAGTGGTCTGGGGAAATAGAAACCGTAATCTTAGTGGAGGGGTACTGATGGGATTTATGCTCAATAGAATTAACCAGGAAGCCACCCCTGGAGATATAGTTGAAAAATTGGGAGCTGATGCAAAAATTCTTTCAAATGTTATCTCAAAAAGCACAAGACCAAATACTCTTGATATTGGGAAGCCACCTTTAAGATCAAAAAGAGACAGTCTAGAAAAGGAATCTAGTGATGATGATACACCTTTTGATGGTTCTAACTATTTGGGAGATAAAGTGGAATCTCCTGTTATTTTTGACTTAGAAGACTTAGACAGTGAAACAGATGGATCAAAAGCAGGATGTGTTGCTACGCAAAATCCCAAGAGTATTCAACGTATGAACAGCAGCTTTTCAGTAAAACCTTTTGAAAAAACTGACGTTGCAACAGGATTCGATCCCCTCTCTCTTTTGGTTGCTGAGACTGAACAGCAGCAAAAAGAAGAAGAGGAGGAGGATGAAGATGATAGCAAAAGCATTTCAACACCATCTGCTAGGCGTGATTTAGCTGAAGAAATTGTGATGTATATGAATAATATGAGCAGCCCTTTGACAAGTCGTACACCAAGCATTGATTTACAACGAGCATGTGATGATAAATTAAATAAGAAAAGTCCACCATTGGTCAAGGCATGCAGAAGATCTAGTCTGCCTCCTAATTCTCCTAAGCCAGTGAGACTTACCAAATCTAAAAGTTACACAAAAAGTGAGGAGAAGCCAAGGGAGAGACTTTGGTCTTCTCCAGCCTTCTCACCTACTTGCCCATTTAGGGAAGAATCTCAGGATACATTAACCCACTCATCACCTTCATTTAACTTAGATACACTACTAGTACCTAAACTAGATGTTCTAAGAAACAGTATGTTCACTGCTGGAAAAGGAGTTGCAGAGAAAGCAAGCAAATGGTATTCAAGATTCACCATGTACACCACATCATCTAAGGTAAGTTTGGTTAGTATTTGCTACTTTTACTGTCGCACATACACACCCATCACCACCAAAAGCCTCTTACTTGTTTTAACTATTCTTCCTAAACATAGCTTTATAAAAAGGACTCATGGGGTGTGTAAGTTTTGTTAAGTATCAGAATTGGAACTGAAATAATAACTTCAAAGAAAAGAAAATTTACTAAGGTTATATTTGTAATTCAGTTTTGAAAGACAGTGATTTGTAGCTGGAGTAAGAATTAGTGTTACATGAAAGTACTTACTGAATTTCAATATTTCCTTCAAGATGCAGATTGTTTTTCCAGATAGTGTGTCCAATATGCCCTCAAAAATTACCAGTCAGGTATGTGGTTTGCCCTTCTGGTTAGGATGGAGTAACTTACAGTAGACTTACATACCTTCCCCTAAGAGCAAAAAGCTAGATGAAATAGAGAAAGTATCTGTTTAAAGTCATCAGAGAACTGCTGAAGTAACTAGAAAGCATAGAGGCAGGATTCTAGAGAGGTGAGCTGAAGTTCTAGAGCTACTTTCTCCCTGAGGGGATTTGCTAATTATGGGCATGAAGCACTAGGTTGTAAATCTAGGCTTTCCCTTATCAGAACTTTTGGGACCTTGTGGGTTAGAGAGACAAAATTGAAGACTTTAAGGGCCTCAAATACACCGAAGATTTTCTTCCTTCAAGACATTGTCCACATACTTGATACGGCATGAGAAGGGTAAGTAGAACGTCTGTGAGAAATCAAGTTCTCAGCAGTTTCATGGTCCTAGAATCATAATAGCTAGAGTTCAGGAGCTGCCAGAGGGAGGAGGGCCTCAACTGGAATACTTACAGAGGTATGCCTTAGGAACATTGACAAACCAGAGGTAGACTAAGCCTGACCGAAATTGCAACCTAGACTTGACTCGGGTCATTTGTGATTTGGTTAAAATAATAGCTTTTACTCTTATCAACAGAGAAAAGATTGTGCCTTTTCTGGAGGAATAAAACATCATCTAGAATCCTTACAGTTTTTAATGTACAATGTCTGTCACTCAATTAAAAATAGCTGTGCCAGGAGACAGGAACATAGCTGAAAAATGAAGAAAGCAGATAATGGAAAGAGACCCTCAAGTGATCCAGATGTTTGAATTAACAAGGGACTTTGAAATAATTATAATATGTTCAAGAATATAAAGGAAATTGTATAAAAAAATAACTGTAAAGATGGAAGATTTCAGTAGATAATCGGAATGTATTTAAAATAATCAAGCATAAATTTTAGAACTGAAAACGAAATAAAAAGCAAAAATCTTGAGCCAGAGAAAAAGATGCATTGTCTGCAAAGGAGCAGTGATCTTCTGAAGAGAAACTGTGATGTCAGAAGACACTGGAAAGATGTCTTTAAAGTGCTGAAAGAAAATAACTGTCAACCTATTTTTCTATACTCAACAAAAATATTCTTTAGGAATTGGGGTGAAAATACTGGTTCCACTGTGGTAACATAAGGCCACCACAGCCCATCCTTCCCACTGATTATAACTTAAAAACCAGACAAAATATAAAAAACAACTAAGGATTCTGAAAAATAAATAAAAGCAGGGAGTTTCTGGGGAGAGACCAACACAGAAATGAGTTTATCATTTTCTTTCCTCATGCATCTTTGCCCCAAGGGCAGTCACATCATGGCATGGCACCTCTGGCAGATAAAACTTCAAGAGAAACCCCATATTTCCTGGACAGAGAAGCCTGAGAAAGAGGCCTCTTTGTGCAGAAAGTTTGAGGGGAATCCCATACAGGTTTCACCCTACCCCTTGACCTGCACAGTCATGGGACAGATGCAAACTGGAATAGAAAAGGCTTAAGTAACTGAACCAAAAGTTCACAGCCTACAAAAAGTAAAACACGAATTACAGTCTGAATATATAACTCAATTGTTTGCCTGCTGAGACAAGAGCATCAACAATCTCTGAAGTATTATAACAGTACCCAGGCTACATAACATAATATTCAGTGTCCAAGATAAAATCCAAAATTACTTGGTATAAAGGACCAGGAAAATGTGACCAATTCTCAAGGAAAAGACAACTCCAAGATGACTCAGATGTTGGAACTATCAGGGAAAAACTTTAAAGCAGCTCCCATAACTGGTTCCTTTAGGTAAAGGAAAACACATTTGAAATAAAATAAATTCTAGCAAGAAATATAATTTATTAAAACAAATTTTATAACTGCAATATATAATATCCAATATAAACTGATTGAATGGGTTAAATAACAGAATGGAGATGACAATGAAAAGTCAGTGACCTTGAAGATAGAGTAATAGAAATTAATCAGAAGAAGAGAGAAAAGATTTTTATAAAAATAAATATAGACTCAGGGACTTGTGTGACAATATGAAAAGGAACAAATGAAATATGGATAACTGGAGTTCCAGAAGAATTGAAGAGAGAGATTTTGTTAGAAAAGATATTTGAAGATTTGAAAACATAATGGCTGAAACCTCCAAAATTGGTGAAAGATACAGATTTATAGATACAAGAGACTCAGCAAATTAGACAGAGTAAACTCAAAACTACACCTGCACACATCAAAAGTAAACTGCCAAAAAGCAGATATTCACCTGCTAACAAGAAAATGGCTGCTAAAGAAATTTAAAATACACTGAAAGCTGTTAACAAAAAATTATACATTACCTACAGAGCCATAAAGATTTGAATGTACCCATGCACTTTTCATCATAATCCTTGGAGGGAAGAATTTAGTGGAACTGTACCTTTAACACATTGAAAGAAAGACCTGTCAACTCAGAATTCTATATCCAGTAAAAATATTCTTCAGGGATGAAGGTGAAATAAAGACATTTTCAGATAAAAGAATTCATGAGCAATGGGATTGCTCTATGAGATATGCTGAACGAAGTTATTTAAACTGAAGAAAAATGATACCAAAGAGAAACCTGGATCTTCAGGAATAAAAATCAAAATAAATGGTAAATAGCTGGTTATTAGAAAAGATTACTTTTTTCCCTCCAAAACTTAAAGAAAAACCTATAATTGTCCAAAACAAAAATAGTAACATTATCTCATGGAATTTTCAATATGTGTAGATGTTTGACAGTAGTAAACTTCAGTAATAAAGGAACTTACCCCACAGACCTTCATTATAGTTATATTATTAAATATGAAATGATATAAAACTAACTCCAAGTAGACTTTAAATGATTAGATATGTATATTGTAATCCCTGGAGCACTGAGTTAAAAAAATAGAGGTGTAGCCAAAAAGCCAATAAAAATATTCAAATAGTCTTACAGAGAACAGGAAATCTTAAGAGGCCAAGAAAGGGAGAACAGAGAAATAGACTAGAGGTAACCATATCAGTAATTAAATGATAACAATCTGAACACCTCAATTAAAAGGCAGACGTTAGGCTAGTCATGGTGGCTCATGTTGGTAATCCCAGCTCTCCGGAAGGCCAAGCCAGGAGAATTGCTTAAGGTCAGGAATTTGAGACCAGCCTGAGCAGCGTAGCAAGACCCAAAAAATATATATATATATATATATTTTTAACTAACTGGCCATGGTGGCACATACCTGTAGTCCTAGCTACTCAGGAGGCTGAGGCAGGAGGGTTGCTTGAACCCAGAAGTTCAAGGCTGTAGTGAGCTATGATTGTGCCACTGCACTCCAACCTGGGCAACAGACTGATTTCAAAATGATGAGGAGTTGGATGTTATAGTGTGTACCTGTAGTTCCAGCTACTCAGGAGGTTGAGGTGGAAGGTCTGGATTGCTTGAGTCTAGGAGTTCTAGGCCAACCAGGGCAGCATAGCAAGACTGTCTCTCAAAAATATTGATTATAAGAAACAGTTCATCAGGAAGACACAATAATTATCCATGTATATTCACTAAATCACAGAGCCTCAAAACAATGACACAATAATTGGTAGAATTAAGGGGAGTTCTAAATCTTAGTAGGACATTTAAAAACTCTCAATTGATAGAAGAGCTAACCAAAATTGGTCAAGACAAATCTCAACAACACAATCAGCTACCTTTATATAATTGACATTTATAGAATATACACTCAACAACTACAGAACACACATTCTTTTCAAGTGTTTACAGTACAGTCATCAAGATAAACTATGTTTGGCTTTTAAAAAACCTCAGTCAATTGAAAAGGATCCATATCAAAGTGCATTGTAGAGTTACAGAACATTACCGAGGGATTTTAAAGGAGATTTAAATAAATGGAAAGACATTCCTTGTTCATGGAATTGAAGACTCGGTATTGTTAAACTGCAACCCTGCCTACATTGGCGTCTAAATATGTATCAAAATTGCCCCTATCAAGATTCAGCAGGATTTTGTAGAATTTGACAAGTTGATCCTAAAATTAATATAGAAAATAGAAGGACCCAGAATAGCCAAAACAATTTGGAAAAAGAAAAAGTTGGGGGACTCACAATTCCCTATTTCAAAATTTACTACAAAGTTACAGTTACCAAGACAGTGTGCTGCTAGGATAAACAGAGATGAATAGATGAGAGAATAAAATTTAGACTCCAGAAATAAACTCTTATGTTTATGGTCATTTAAATTTCAATAAAGATGCCAAGGCAATTCAATGGGGAAATGATAGTTTTTGTCAAAAAATGGTGCTGAGATAATTGGATATCTGCATGCAAATACAGTCAGCCTTCTGTATCTGCAAGTTCTGCCTCCATGGATTCAACCAACCACAGATTGAAAATATTAAAAATAAATACAAATAATATAGTATTATTTACATAGCGTTTACATTGTATTAGGTATTATAAGTAATCTAGAGATGATTTAACGTTTACAGGAGGATGTGCATAAGTTATATGCAAATACCAACCCCCTGTGGATACTGAGGGATGACTGTAGGTGAATGTAGACACTCAACTTATATTCAGCCATTAACACAAAATGGATAAGATGTCTAAATGTAAGAGCTAGCACACTATAAAAATTGTGGGCCAGCGGTGGCTCACGCTTGTAATCCCAGCACTTTGGGAGGCCGAGGCGGGCGAATCACGAGGTCAGGAAATCGAGACCATCCTGGCTAACACAGTGAAACCGCATCTCTACTAAAAATACAAAAAATTAGCTGGGCGTGGTGGCGGGCGCCTGTAGTCCCAGCTATTTGGGAGAGTGAGGCAGGAGAATGGCGTGAACCCGGGAGGCAGAGATTGCAGTGAGCCGAGATTGCACCATTGCACTCCAGCCTGGGCGACAGAGTGAGACTCGTCTCAAAAAAAAAAAAAAAAAAATTGTGGGCCAGGCGTGGTGGCTCATGCCTGTAATCTCAGAACTTTGGGAGGCTGAGGCGGGCAGATCGCCTGAGGTCAGGAGTTTGAGACCAGCGTGGCTAACATGGTGAAACCCCTGTTTCTACTAAAAATACAAAAAATTAGCCAGGCATGGTGGTACGTTCCTATAATCCCAGCTACTCAGGAGGCTGAGGTAGGACAATCGCTTGAACCCAGGAGGTGGAGGTTGTGGTAAGGTGGGATCGCACCTTTGCATGCCAGCTTGGGCAACAAGAGCAAAACTCTGTCTCAAAAAAAAAAAAAGAAAATACAGGAACAAAATCTTTTAAGACCTTGAATTAAGCCAAGAATTCTTAGGTATGATACCAGAAACAGTCTATAAAAGGAAAAATTGATAGGTTAGGCATTACCAAAATTCAAGACTTGTGCTCCAAAAATGAAAATGTAAGAAAATGAAAAGCCACAGACTGGGGAAAAGATACGCAAATTCTGTATTTAGTAAATGACTTGAATCCATAATACACAAACAACTCTCACAGCTCAATAATAAGATAAACAACCCAAGTAAAAAGTAGTTCTAAATAGATATTTCACCAAAGAAGAGATACGAATGGCTGAAAATCACATGAAACATGCTCAACATAATTAGTTATTAGGCGTTAATTGTATTCGAAGCCACAGTGAAATCCCATTTCACACTCACTAGAAGAATGGCTGTAATCCAAAAGATGACAAGTGGAGAGGATGTGAAGAAATGGGAACCCTCATACTTCTTTGGTGGGAATGTTAAATGGTACAGCCCCTTTGGAAAACAATCTGGCAGCTTCTTTAAAAGCTAAGCATTAATTTAACATATGACCCAGCAGTTTCACTCTAAATAATCTACCCAAGAGAAATGAAAACGTAGCCTACACACAGATTTTATGTGAATATTCATAACATTGCTCATAAAAGCCAAAAAATGGAAACAACCCAAATTTCCATCAACTGGAAAATAGGTAAAATGTGTTATACAGTGGAATATAATTGAGCAATACAAAAGAATGAAATACTGATAATATGCCTTAAAAAATTGATGAACTAGCCAGGCCCGGTGGCTCACGCCTGTAATCCCAGCACTTTGAGAGACCGAGGCGGGCAGATCATGAGGTCGGGAGATCAAGACCCTGGTGAAACCCCGTCTCTACTAAACATACAAAAAATTAGCCGGGCGTGGTGGCAGGCACCTGTAGTCCCAGCTACTCGGGAGGCTGAGGCAGGAGAATGGCGTGTACCTGGGAGGCAGAGCTTGCAGTGAGCTGAGATTGCGCCGCTGCACTCCAGCCTGGGCGACAGAGCGAGACTCCATCTCAAAAAGAAAAAAAAAAAATTGATGAACCTCAAATTCATCAAATTTGAGGTGATGAATTAAGCCAGATTTTAAAAGACCAAATATTGTATGAATCCATTGATATGAAATGTCCAGAAGAGGCAAATCTTGCCTGGTGTTAGGAAGGCAATGGAGATAAACTGTAAATGGGTATGAGATATCTTACTGGGGTGGTAAAAAGTTTCTAAAATTAGAAACGTTCTAAAACTTGGTAAATTTACTACAAAGATTATTGAATTGTAGACTTAATATGAGTGAATGTTATGACATGAAAATTAAGCCCCAATAAGGTTTCTTTTTAAATCAAGCATATTTTCTGACCACAATAGAATTCATTACAAATCACTAAGAATAAGTAAGAGATCAAGAAAAACCTGAACACACTTCCAAATAGTTTGAATCAAAGATAAAATCATAAAGGAAATTAGAATAATGTTTGGAATGAACAAAAATATATCAAAATTTGTCAGATACAACTAAGAGGTGCTTAGAGTTTAACTTATAGCTTTAAATGCTGTAGTTAGAAGTGATTTAAAATTAATGATTTATGGTTCTACCTTAAGAAACTAGAAAAAAAGAACAAAGTAAGCTCAAAGTAAGTAGGAAGAAGGAAGTAATAAAGATGGAGCAGAAATCAGTAAAACTGAAAAGATGGAAAGAGTAAGAATATCAATAAAACCAAAAGCTGATTCTTTAAAAACAACAACAAAATTGACACACTGCTGGCTAGACTGATCTAGAAAAAGAGAACACAATCACTAATGTCAGAAAGATCCCACCTAAAGATGAAAATAAATAATATTTTTTATATGCATAGGCATGTCTCATTTATTGTGCTTGCTTTACTGCACTACACAGATGTCATGCTTTTTACAAATTGAAGGTTCGTGGCAACCCTGTGTTGAGCAAGTCGATTGGTATCATTTTCCGATAGCATGTGCTTACTTCATGTCTCTGTGTCACATTTCGATAATTCTTGCAATATTTCAAACTTTTTCATTATTATATCTGTTATGGTGACTTGTGATCATGATCCTTGATGTTGTTATTGTAATAGTTTTGAGACACCATGAACTGTTCCCGTATAAGATGGTAAACTTAATCGATAAATGTTGTGTGATTTCTGACTGTCCACCAAATGGCCATTCTCCTGACTCTCTCCCTCTCCTCAGGCCTTCCTATTCCTTGAGACACAACAATATTGAAATTAAGCCAATTAATAACCCTACAGTGGCCTCTAAGTGTTCACATGAAAGGAAGAGTCACACATTTTTCACTGTAAAGCAAAAGTTAGAAATGATGAAGCTTAGTGAGGAAGACATGTCAAAAGCCAAGTAAGGCCGAAAGTGAGGTCTTCTGCACCAAACAGCCAAGTTGTGAATGCACAGGGAAAGTTCTTGAAGGAAATTAAAAGTGACATGAGTGATAAGACAGCAAAACAGTGTTATTGCCCAAAAGGAGAAAGTTTGAGTGGTCTGGATAGATCAAATCAGCCACAATATTCCCTTAAGATAAAGCCTAATCCAGAGCAAGGCCCTAACTCTTCAATTCTATGAAGGCTGAGGAAGCTGCAGAAGAAAAGTTTGAAGCCAGCAGAGGTTGGCTCATGAGGTTTAAAGAAAGAAGCTGTCTCTGTAACATAAAAGTGCAGGATGAAGCAAGGGCTAATATAGAAGATGTAGCTAATTATCCACAAGATCTATGTAAGGTCACTGATGAAGGTGGCTACACTAAACAACAGATTTCCAGTGCAGATGAAACAGCCCTGTATTGGAAGAAGATGTCCATCTAGAACTTTGATGGCGAGAGAGGAAAAGTCAGTGCCTAGCTTCCAGGCTTCAAAGGACAGGCTGACTCTCTTGTTAGGGAGTAGTGTAGCTGGCGATGTTAAATTAAGGCAATGCTCATCTACCATTCTGAAAATCCTAGAATTTGCTAAAGGTACTCTGCCTGTGCTCTGTAAATGGAACAGAAAACCTGGATGACAGCACATCTGTTTACACCATGGTTTACTGAATGTTTTAAACCCATTGTTGAGACCTACTGCTCAGAAAAAAAAAATATTTATTTCAAAATATTACTGCTCATTGACAATGCATCTAGTCACGCAAGAGCTCCAATAGAAAAGCAGTCACCAGGTGCAGTGGCTCATGCCTGTAATTCCAGCGCTTTGGAAGGCTGAGACAGGCGGATCCCTTGAGCTCAGAAATTTGAGACCAGCCTGGGCAACATGGCAAAACCCTGTCTCTACAAAAAATTAGCCAGTGTGGTGGCACACGCCTGTGGTCCCAGCTACTCAGGAAGCAGAGGTGGGAGAATCGCTTGAATCTGGGAGGCGGAGGTTGCACTGGGCCGAGATCGCTGTCTGTACTCCAGCCTGACTGACAGAACTGAACCCCCATCTTCAAAAAAAACCAAAATGTCAAGGAGTCAAGTTGAATGATGAAAAAAGAAATGTCAAGGAGATTTATTGTTTTCATGCTAGTATTCATTCTGCAGCCCATGGATCAAGGAGTCAATTTTACTTTTAACTTAGTATTTAAGAAATACATTTCATAAAGTTATAGCCACAATAAGGTAGTGATTCCTGTGATGGATCTGAGCAAAATAAATTGAAAACCTTCTGGAAAGGATTTTCTTCTAGATGCCATTAATGGCATTCATAATTCATAGGAGGAGATCAAAATAGCAACATTACTGGAGTTTGGAAGAAATAGATTCCAATTCTCAAGGATGATTTTGAGGGGTTCAAGACTTCAGTGGAGGAATTATGCAGATATGGTGAAAATAGCAAAACCCTAGAATTAGAAGTGGAGCCTTGAAGATGTGACTTAATTGCTGCAATCACATAATAAAACTTGAAGGGATGAGGGGTTGTTTCTTATGAATGAGCAAAGAAAGTTGTCAAACAGTATCACATGCTACAGAGAAATCTTTCTTGAAGAGTCAATGCAGCAAACTTCATTATTGTCCTCTTTTTTACCATAGCCACTCAACCTTCAGCAGCCACCACCCTATTCAGTCACCAGCCATTAACATCCAGGCAAAACCCTCAACCAACAAAAAGATTACCACTTGCTGAAGGTTCACATGATTGTTAGCAATTTTTAGTAATAAGGTATTTTTAAGTTTATGGCATTTTTTAGACATAATGTTGTATAGTAGGCTTCAGTGTAGTGTGAACAACTTTTATATGCACTGGGAAATAAGTTTGTGGTTTGCTTTACTGTGACATTTGCTTTGTTGAGTTGGTCTGGAACTGAACCTGGCATACCTCCAAGGTATGTCTGTACAGTGCCTTCATTGAAGACACTAAATAAATGGTTATTGTTGCTATACTCAATGAAATTCAGTCTCATTAATTTTTCTGCATATAAAGAATTTAATGTCTCTCAATGTAAAATTCTTTTTTATAATTTCAAACATGCATAATCTGTATTTTAATTAGAAAAAT
The DNA here is from genome assembly GCF_003255815.1 of Theropithecus gelada. Taxonomy (NCBI): domain Eukaryota; kingdom Metazoa; phylum Chordata; class Mammalia; order Primates; family Cercopithecidae; genus Theropithecus; species Theropithecus gelada. The sequence continues at coordinate 41,156,152 of NC_037674.1, read as the reverse complement.
TCAACTATTTGACTTATTTTTTATACTAAGTAATTCTTTTATGCATAAACAGCAACAAGACCTCTGGTTCAGGATGTTAAAATACACATCTGTATTCCCTCCTCCTCAAAATCCCATTAAAGTGACAGAAAAATAGATATAATAAATCCATCAAAGCCGTGAAAGAAGAAAAGTATGCCATCAGGAGATGAGAAATTTTCATACCTTAAAATGAGAAAGCAAATGAAACTGGATTGATAGAAATGCCTGAATACAGAAAGTATAGCCTCCAAAGTAGTAATAAGAGAGATCAGCTACCAAGATGAGAAGTGTTCTTGTGAATGAAGCCCAGGTGAGCAGGCAGAAGTATAAAATTACACAGCCAGGTAATTAAATTAAAAGACTACTTAAGGAATAGTTTGGCTAGGCATTGTTTTTCCTCTTACAGGAGTAGTTGTGAAAATGAAATACTCCAGTTCACAAAGGCATGAAATCTTTAAGTACTAAGAGTGAAGGAGAGATACCAAGGACAGGTATTGAGATAGGAAAGAAAGTAGGGTTAAAAGTAATTCCAAAATTTCATTATTAGCCCAGATTTTTTTTTAAGGAAGCCCCACTCTACTTAAAATATACTGAAGTATCCACCAACCAAAGTAAAACCTTCCTTTGTTTGGTTGCCCTGTACATTCTCTTCCAATTCCCCATCCAAGCACTCTAAAGGGTGACCTGCTTGCAGACATGCGCACATTGAGCTCTGTCATTCAAGAGAGTCTGAGTTCAAGACCAGCCTGGGTAATATGGCAAAACCCCACCTCTAGAAAATAAAAAATTAGCCAGGTGTGGTGGTGCATGTCTGTGGTCCCAGCTACTTGGGAGGCTGAGGTGGGAAGATTGCTTGAGCTCTGGAGGTGGAGGTTGCAGTGAGCCGTGATTGTGCCGCTGTCCTCCAGCCTGAATGACAGAGCAAAACCCTACCTCAAAAGAAAAAAAAAGTTTAATGTTATAAAATTAAAAGATGAAATAGAAGAAAACTTAGTTAACTTGATAAGAGTATCAAAAAACTATAGTAAACACCATCCCTAACAGTGAAATGTCATAAATATTTCTTTTAAAGTCAGAATCAGGCCAGGCATGGTGGCTCACACCTGTAATCCCAGCACTTTGGGAGGCCGAGGTGGGCGAATCACGAGGTCAGGAGATTGAGACCATTCTGGCTAATACGGTGAAACCCCATCTCTACTAAAAATACAAAAAGTTAGCTGGGTGTGGTGGCATGCGCCTGTAGTCCCAGCTATCCAGGAGGCTGAGGCAGGAGAATCACTTGAACCTGGGAGGTGGAGGACAGAAGTTGCATTCAGCTGAGATGACGCCACTGCACTCCAGCCTGGGTGACAGAGCTAGACTCTGTCTCAAAATAATAATAATAAAATAATAAAGTCAGGATCAAGGGAAGGAAGCATGCTAAACACCTGTGCCAGCCACCCAACAGCATTCTGGATTCTAACAGTACCAGAAGGCAAGGAAAAGAAGTGAGAGATAAAGGCCGGGCATGGTGGCTCATGCTTGTAATCCCAGCACTTTGGGAGGCCGAGGCAGGCATATCACTTGAGTCTAGGAGTTCAAGACCAGCCTGAGCAACATGGTGAAATGCTGTCTCTGCTAAAAAAAAAAAAAAAAAAAAATTAGCCAGGCATGGTGGTGTGCACCTGTAGTCCCAGCTACTTGGAAGGCTGAGGTGGGAGGGTCACCTAAGCCTGAGAAGTCCAGCCTGGGTGACATAGTGAAACTGTCTGAAAACAAAAAATGATAGATAAAAATGTTGTAAAATAATTTAATAAAACTTGATATTCTCATAAATGAGGTTATCTACTACCACTGAAAAAACTGTTTGAACTGGTAAGGTGACTAGAAACAACATAAACATTTGTAAAACAACTTTCCTGGATATGACAGTGGCCAGTTAGAAAAGTAATGGAAAATTATGAGCTAATTCACTAGAACACAAACATGAAATGTCTAGAAGTAAACATAACATCAAGTATATAATACCTACATGAATAAAACTATAATACTTTACTGAAGGACATAATTTACTGATGGATTCAGTCTTGTAAAGGTATCAGTTCTAACCAAATTAGTCAGGGTAGTCTAATTTAAAAATACAAGAAAAAAAAAGCAAACCAAATACCTGGTGACTAAATAATACAAATCATAATTAGCTGCTTTAAAATTGATAGAGAAGATACATGAGAATAATCAAGAAAATTTTGAAAAAGAAAAGTATGAGACCAGGTGCTGTGGCTCATGCCTGTAATCCCAGCACTTTGGGAGGCCGAGGCGGGCAGATCACTTAAGGTCAGGAATTCAAAACCAGCCTGGCCAACATGGTGAAACCCCCCATCTCTACTACACATACAAAAATTAGCTGGGCCTGGTGGTGGGCACCTGTAATCCCAGCTATTCGGGAGGCTGAGGCACAAGAATCGCTTTAACCCAGGAGGCGGAGGTTGCGCTGAGCCGAGATCATGCCACTGTACTCCAGCCTGGGCTTCAGACCGAAATTCTGTCTTTGAAAAAAAAAGAGACTGCGCTCTAAAATACCAAAACGAACAAAACTAATGCTAAAACTATAAAACAGTTTGCTAATCAATGCAAAACAGATAAATGGACTAGTGGAATGGAGAAAAGTCCAGAAATAAAACTGTCTATGTACATAGAAGTTTGGGGTATGAAAAAATAGCATTTAACATCAGTGGGAAATGAGACTATTAAGTAAATGTGTTGGTACACTTAGCTATCCACTTGAGGAAAAGATTCCTGCCCTTCACTGAACAACAACAAAAAATAATCCTAGATGGATTAGATATTTAAGTGCAAAATTTTAAAAAGATTTTTTTCTCGTTTAGGAGGGGAGAAATACTTCATTAGCAAGATACAGACCTTGGAACCCATAAAGGATGAAAATATTTTACTACATAAAAATGTTAAAGCCCGGCCAGGCATGGTGGCTCAGGCCTGTAATCCCAGTACTTTGGGAGGCCAAGGCAGGTGGATCACTTGAGGTCGGAAGTGAAGACTAGCCTGGCCAGCATGGCGAAACCCTGTCTCTACCAACAGTACAAAAATTAGCCAGGCACGGTGGCATGCACCTGTAATGCCAGCCACTGGGAGCACTCCTCCCAGACAGGAGGATTGCTTGAGCCTGGGAGACAGAGGCTGCAGTGAGCTGAGATTGCCCACTGTACTCCAGCCTGGACAGCAGAGTGGACCCTGTCTCAAAAAAAAAACTTTTACCCTATCTGATTAAAAATAACAACAATGTGCACACACATGACTAGAAAAGTAGGTTGTATTACCTGAGTGGTAGAATTACAGGTATTAATTTTTTTTCATATAAAAATCTACAGCTACCAAATTTTCTCATGTATTTTTAATATAACCAGAAAAAAAATTAACTTTTTAACTTCAGTGTTCTCAAAAATGAAAAGTAGAAATACAGATATCTTTGAAACCTGGGTTATTGTGGAAAAGAATAAAACGTAATTCTAGTGGTTTCATATTTGGGTGATACCTTGTCAGAGAGGAAAATTATCAATAAATGGAGATTAAAAGTCAACAAAGTTTACCTTACTAACTAGTATATACTTCACTGTAACCAAAAAATGATTTCTTAAAAATTGAACTGCAGCACATTTGTCCAAATGAGCATGCCTTTATAAAATTGGTTGTTTTTTTCTCTAGATGTTGTAATATTAGTTCAGCTGATCATCTGGGTAGTTAGGTGATAAGTATTTTTTCTGCCTTAGAAGTGACTTTTTAATTAACTACCTTTAAATGTATGAGAAATTAAGCTTATAATTATGTCCTTAGGATCAAAGTTCTGATCGTACCAGTCTTTCTTCAGTGGGAGCCCAGGATTCTGAATCTACCTCTTTAACAGATGAAGATGTCTGCCATGAGTTGGACGGAGCTACCTCCTCTCAAGAGACCAGTGCTACTTCAGGGACTAAGAGAATTGATCTCAGCCGAATAAGCCTGGAAAGTTCTGCATCCTTGGAAGGTTTGTCCAAACAGTTCTGTCATGCTGCATTTGATTTGTAGTTTCATTTGAATTGTGACACTTTCACTTTTTTTTTTATGATTTAGTGTTGTTTTTTAATTTTGTAAACAATTTGTATAGTTCCAAAGTCGAAACAATAAAACCAAGGCGCTTTCACAAAAGTGTAACTTTCATCCCCACTCCCACATCTTGTTTTCTCCCTATCCGCAGAAACAACCATTTTTATTCATTTTTGGTTTATCCTTCCATTGTTGCTTTTTTAAAAATATAGGTATATATATATATATTTTTTTTTCTTATTACTTCCCTGTCTTCTTACTCAAAGGTAACATACTGTCAATACTTTCCTACCCCTTGCTTTTGTCACTTAATATACTCTGAAGATCATTCCATATCATCACATAGCAATGTCCCCCATTCATTTTTTCAGCTATACAGTACAAAATTATAGTTATACATCATGTGTGGATGTATCATAATTTATTGTAGCCATTTCCCTATTAATGGACATTAAGTTTCCAGTTTTTCTAATGCTATAATGCATATATGTTATATTTTTACCAGTGTGTCTTTGGAAGATACTTCAGAATTCTTCCTTGAAGTGATATTGCCAAGTTCCCTTCCTCAGGCTATTTTGCATTCCCACTGCCAGTATATGAGAATACCTATTTCCCCACAGCCTTGTCAACAAAATACGTTGGCACACTTGGATTTTTACCATCTGATAGGTGAGGAATGTATTTCAGTTTAGTTTTCATTTCTATTTCTCTTATAAATGAAGTTGAAAATCTGTTTAAGGACCATTTGCATTTCTTTTTCTGTGGACTGTCCTTTGCCTACATTTTAATTGTTGGTCCTTTTTTTAAATGTTTTTAGTAGCTTTTTTATATTAGGGAGTTAATCCTTTGTTGCTTATATAAGTTGCAAGTAGTTTATCTAAGTTTGTTTTTTGGGGGTGTTTTTTGTTGTTTTTTTTTTTTTTGCCATATGTAAGTTTTAAATTGTATGTCATCAAATGTATCAGTCTTTCCCCTTATTGCTTCTGGATTGTGAGTTGATAGAAGGGTTTTTCTTTCCTTGAGGTGTAAAAGAATCCACCAGTGTTTTCTTCTGATACTTAACCTGGTTTCCTTCTTAATATTTTCTGGGGCCAGCAGACTTTTTCTGTAAAGCATTATGTAGTAAATATTTTAGGTTTTGCAGGCCACATACACCTCTGTCACATATTCTTTTTTGTTTTTTTTCTTTAACAACTTTTTTAAATGTAAAAGACACTCTTAGCTCAGGGCCATACAAATATGGATTTTACCTCTGATTTAGATATTTGATTCATATGAAAGTTATCCTGGTTAATGGCATGAAGAATGGATGTAATAGAATATTTGTTTTTCACTTGTATCTTTGCTCTTTTAAAAAGCTTTTATCATGGAAATTTTCAAACATACGCAAAAGTATAAAGAATAGCATAATGAACCCCCATGTATCCATCACCCAACTTCAATAATTATCAACAAATAACCAATCTTACTTTATCTGTTCCTCTTTCTCCTCTGCTGCCAACATTTTCTCCTTCCTCAATGAGTTATTTCAAGCAAATCTCAGACAATGTGTAATTTTATTCATAAACACTTCAGTATGTATCTCTAAAGTAAAAGACTTTTATGTTATCTATAACATAATGTGTCCTTTTTTTTTTTTAAAGATAGGGTCTCACTCTGTTGCTCAGGCTGGAGTGCAGTGGCACAGTCATGGCTTACTGCAACTGTTATCTCCCATGCTCAAGCCTCAGCATCCCAAGTAGCTGGGACTACAGGCGTGCACCAGCACACCCGGCTATTTTTTTGTAGAGACGGGATCTCACTATGTTACACAGGCTGGTCTCAAATTCCTGGGCTCAAGTTATCCTCCCACATTGGCCTCCCAAAGTGCTGGGATTACAGGCATGAGCCACCACACTCAGCTATCCTTTTATGAATGTAAATACATTTCACAAGTTTAGCACACCTGAGTAACCAGCGCTCAGCTCAAGAAACAACACTCATAGCATCTAGAACCCTCTCTCATGCCCATGTCTAGTCACTTCTTTCTTTACAGGTAAACATTAACTTGTAACACCATAGATTAACTTGGCTAGTTTTGAACATTTTATGGGCTCATATAGGATGTCTCTTGTATGAAGTGTTTGTTTTTTGAAAACATAATTATAATACCATCATACTTTTAAGTGATATTTAACATATATGTCAAATATTTAGTTTCAAATTTTCATGGTTATAAAGCTCATTTTATAGATGCTTTGTTCACATTGGGATCCATACAGGGTCAGCACTTGCATTTGGCTGATATGTCTATTAACTCTTTTTTGTCTTTACTCCCCTTCCTTTCCTTCTTTTTTCCCCCCTTGCTGTATATTTATGAAGAAATTAGGTGATTAGGCCCACTCCCTTCTTTTTTAACATACAAGAACAGTTCATTGTCTAAGCAAATACCACTAAACTTACAGCCTGATTCATGTTTATTAAAATGAATATTCTATACTGTAGATTAGTTAGATACAAAAGGTAGGCTGCTCAAATAAATGATTGTATTAGTCAAGGCTAATAGAAGGTTTTGGGAAGCAATTTTGAACTAACTGTAGCAGAGGGATTACAGAAGGTTTGGGAAGAAGCATCAAGGGAAGAACTGCATTTACCACCAGTGCTAAGCATCTTAAAGGACAGCGTGAGATTTCAGCTTGCTGTCTGCCTCTCTAGGCTGTCTCTACATGGTAGGGAGTAGGACCAGTGGTAGTTCTTGACCTTTTGAGTTTTTTTCTTCCTTGTTATTTATTTGCTGAAGCAATCAAGTCTTTAGTTTGGATCATGCTGATTGCATCCCAGTGGTGGTGTTTACCATGTTTTCCCATCCCCTTTTATTTCTCGTGGACTTGTAGTTTACACCATTAATTTTTTTGACCTTTGTTTATGATTTATTTTGAGACAATCTCACTCTATCACTCAGGCTGGAGTGCAGTGGCGCAGTCGTAGCTCACTGCAGCTTCCACCTCCTGGGATCAGGTGATCCTCCCACCTCAGCTTCCCAGGTAGCGGGGACTACAGGCACACAGTAACATACCTGGCTACTTTTTTTGTATTTTTTGAAGACATGGGGTTTTCACCATGTTGCCCAGGCTGGTCTCAAACTCCTGATCCACCTGCCTCAGCCTCACAAAGTGCTGGGATTATAGGCGTGGGCCACCATGCCTGGCCTTTTGATCTTTATCTTTATAAAAATACTAGTCCTCGGCTGGGCACGGTGGCGCACACCTGTAATCCCAGCACTTTGGGAGGCCGAGGTGGGCAGATCATAAGGTCAAGAGATCGAGACCATCCTGGCCAATGTGGTGAAACCCCATCTCTACTAAAAATACAAAAAATTAGCTGGGTGTGGTGGCGTGCACCTGTAGTCCCAGCTACTTGGGAGGCTGAGGCAGGAGAATCGCTTGAACCCAGGAGGCGTAGGTTGCAGTGAGCCAAGATCACGCCACTGCAGTCCAGCCTGGTAACAGTGAGATTCTGTCTCAAAAAAAAAAAACAAAAAAACAAAAAAAACTCATTCATAAAATGTAGAAATGACAGAGAAAAAATTGTGTTGAGAGGATATAACATAGATTACCTCCAGTTTTACTGACAAGATACAATCACTGTCGACAACTGATTTGACCACAAAACTTCCCTTACTTTTTCATTGTTATTGTTTTAATATTTACTAATATCCTATTGTTCTTAAGAATACAATTGGGAATTATTCTCTAGTATTTAAGAGCAAAGAGCAAGATTCACCTTTTTTTTTTTTTTTTTTTTGGAGTCAGGATCTCATTCTGCTGCTCACACTCTCGTCGTAACCTCAAATTTCTGGACTCAAGCAGTCTTCCTACCTCAATCTCCCAAGTAGCTGTGACTATAAGCACACACCACCACCTCCAGTTAGTTCTTTATTTTTATTTTTTGTAGGGACAAGGTCTCACTATGTTGCCAAGGCTGGTCTCAAATTCCTGGCCTGAAGCAATCCTCCCACTTTAGCCTCCCAGTGCACTGGAATTACAGGCATGAGCCACCATGCTCAGCTATTCTAATTCTTAAAAGACCCTTACAAGGAGAGAATTGCCACTAAGTCTTTTCATGATTTGAAATAAAAATGAGCTATTTTATACTTTTTAGACCTTGGAACTAAATACTTTCCTGTATTTTAAACATGAAAAAATAGAAACAGCACAATAGTAATTACTAATGACTAGAATGCTTTGTATTCTGTACATGGAGTGCTTAATAAGTCAGTGATGAGTGAACACACCTCAGATGTGGGGATGAGCAGAATTAGAGCACATTTCCTTAGGTTTGTGCTCAAAAGTTCATGCCTTGAAAAAATCTTGTTCATTTTTTGTTTTTCCTAATTACTTTTAATATTTTGACTAGAATAGGTTAACGTTTTATCCGAGAACTTATGGAAATGAAAGATTCTTACATCTTTTCTCATTAATTTTAATGGTTTCTGTTCTTTGTTTTTCACTAATGAACAGGATCCCTGTCGAAGTTTGCCTTACCTGGGAAATCAGAAGTGACATCTTCCTTCACCGCGAGTAATACAAATATCTTCCAGAACTATGCAATGGAGGTACACTTTTGTGCAAAAGAGAATCTTCATATACTGCTTTATAAAGTTCACATTTCTTAAGTATTGGTGATCCCAGGTAGAGTAATAGAAGCTAAATACATAGGCTGGGTGCAGTGGCTCACACCTGTAATCCCAGCACTTTGGGAGGCCAACATGGGTGCATCACCTGGGGTCAGGAGTTCAGCGCCAGCCTGGACAATATGGTGAAACCACGTCTCTACTAAAAATACAAAAATTACCCAGGCATGGTGGTGCGTGCCTGTAATTCCAGCTACTCAGGAGGCTGAGGCAGGAGAATTACTTAAACCTGGGAGGCAGAGATTGCAGTGAGCTGAGATCGCGTCACTGCGCCCCAGCCTGGGCGACAGAGCAAGACTCCCATCTCAAAAAAAAAGAAGAAATAATAAGTTAAATATGTAGCACCTGAAATTTCAGAATGTGAATTGCATCTGAGTAAAGTTAAAATTTGGCTTTTGGATATCCAGTATTTTAGATTATTGAAGTCATACTAATTTATTTCTATTAGGACAGATCTATGCTTACTTTAAGTTTTATCAACCTACAGATGCATTTTAATTTTCAGTGTTAGTATTTGGATTTTTTTCATGAATGTTCTCTTTGAGTGTTTATTTCACATAATAACACAATCAGTTTTGCTATGGAAGCATACTTTTTTGGTGAATATACAGGGAGTAGTTTTGGCATTATGTTGTCAATTTCTTCCACCATGTTTTTCATTCTTTGTGTCAAGTTTGATGTAGATCTCTGCTGGGTATGTGTTTATATCCCACATTCTTACAATGAAAAATTTAAACTTTTTCACTTTAAAACTTCCCTATTTTTTCTGTAAAAATTGCTTCCAAATGGTTGCTATTTTATGTTAATTTGCATAATCTGGAAAATAAATTTGCATACAGCCAAAACATAGATGATGAACACTAACTTTACAAAGCTTCTAGAGGCTTTGAAAATTTCTATATTTTATTAACATAATGACAGCATTTATGGTCATCTATAGCAATGCTTATTAAACTGTCTTTGTAAAAGACCAGGGTTATTTTCATTTTGTTTAATTTCTAATCTGTCATAGCTAATGTTCTTAGAAAATACATTGATTACACACTTAGATGTTACTGCAATATCACAGTACTTTAAAAAGTTTATAGGCCAGGCGCAGTGGCTCAAGCCTGTAATCCCAGCACTTTGGGAGGCCGAGACGGGCAGATCACGAGGTCAGGAGATCAAGACCATCCTGGCTAACACGGTGAAACCCCGTCTCTACTAAAAAAAAAAGATACAAAAAACTAGCCAGGCGAGGTGGCGGGCGCCTGTAGTCCCAACTACTCGGGAGGCTGAGGCAGGAGAATGGCGTAAGCCCGGGAGGCGGAGCTTGCAGTGAGCTGAGATCTGGTCACTGCACTCCAGTCTGGGCGACAGAGTGAGACTCCGTCTCAAAAAAAAAAAAAAAAAAAAAAGTTTATAAATCCTCCTCTCAATTTCTTATTTATCTCATCACAATCCGGTAAGTGTTTGTAGACCAGCACTGGTCTAGCAACCATGCTTTGAGTAACACTGATCTGTAATATGTAATTACAAATGCCTGTTTGGGGTATTAACAAATTAGTGATTGAGTTTACTTTTCCATTAATAAAACCACAGCAAATTTTACTCTGATTTGTAATGAAAAAAATCCTCACTTAAAAGCAAAAAAAGCCTCCCTTTCAGGCAAAAATTCTAGAATAGATTTAGCGGAAATAAAGACGATTATAGTATATAATACCCTGATGTAATCGAGTGTTTGTGTATAGCATCTGAATCCTTCTGAGTTTTGATTTTCCAATGGATTTATGACTTGAAATGGTTTTTAATTCATAATCTGAATTAACCAGCTTTCTTTATAAAGTGCTGTCTTCTCCCATAGGTTCTCATCTCAAGTTGCTCTCGGTGTAGAACTTGTGATTGTCTTGTCCATGATGAGGAAATCATGGCTGGCTGGACAGCAGATGATTCAAATCTCAATACTACATGCCCATTCTGTGGCAATATCTTCTTACCCTTTCTGAATATAGAAATAAGAGATTTAAGACGACCTGGAAGGTAATGATATTTTTTTTCCTTCATGTTTAAGGATCATGTTCCCTATAATATCTCTTTTCTCAAAAAGTTCCTTTGATTCACATTACAGATACTTTCTAAAGTCAAGCCCATCAACAGAAAATATCCACTTTCCATCCTCCATTTCAAGTCAGATGAGGCAGTCTTGCATTTCAACATCAGCCTCTGGTCTTGACACATCTGCTGTCTCTGTTCAAGGGAATTTTGATCTAAATAGGTAATTATGATTATGTGGAACTATATTTTGACAACATATATTTACACATATTTTAGAAGTATGACAGAAAAATTAGTTGACCATTTCCAGGTTTAAATTTCTATGAATAATAGATTCCTAATATTAAATTCTTACTCTTAAAACAGTGTTAAAATTCTCTAATCACATAAATGTTTAAATATGTAGTTACATATTATGCTTTATTAATCCCCAGAGTTTAAGCTGTATGTATATATGATAATGTTTACTAGTATTTTAAAGTAAAAAAAATATGTAGAACACTTGAAGTTTATAATGACCATCATTTTCTTGTCTCTGTCTCTTTAGGAATTAAGTCAATACTACTACTTTTTAATATTTTCTACCTAGGATATTTAATAATCTAGAACACATTTGGAGCTGATATAGGAGCTGTGAAATTGAACTAAAATTTATATAGTAAGCCTAATATAAGTAAATCTACACTTAAAACTGATGCAGAAATCAATTCCATTTTGCATAAGTGCCAAATAAGCCATATATAGCCGGACAGATGAAGCCATATTGGTAGCTGCATGTGCCAAAAAATGCCTGTATAGTACTGGCAGGCTAATGTGACCTGTTTGATCTTGATTACTTAAGCAGTAAAACCAAAAATCTGTTTGTGCACCTTCTTTCATCATAGATCTATTGTAGCCCTTATCTTTTTCTTCTTCTGGTTTGTGACTCCTGAAGGAATATGTGCCTATTTTCTCTGCTTTGTATCCCCATGGTCTAGTGTACTTTCTGCTGTATAGAAGTCTACTAAAGGCTTTGAATAAATAAATGAATCTTAAATATTTAAAGTTGACTTGATAAAAAAGGAAATTTATCATGACTATACTACTTAAAAATATATCCTATTTCCCAGCTGAAGCCTGAATAGCATTCCTTTCATTCATGTTGCCATGTCTAGCTCTGATTCTTTTTTGTTGTTGTTGTTGTTGTTGTTGTTGTTGAGACAGAGTCTCACCCTGTTACCCAGACTGTAGTACAGTGGTGCAATCTTGGCTCACTGCAACCTCTGCCTCCCAGGTTTAAATAATGTTTCTGCCTTGGCCTCCCAAGTAGCTGGGATTACAGGCACCCGCCATCACACCTGGCTAATTTTTCTATTTTTAGTAGAGACAGCGTTTCACCATGTTGGCCAAGCCGCTCTCGAACTCCTGAGCTCAGGCAATCCACCCACCTCAGCCTCCCAAAGTGCTGGCATTACAGGCGTGAGCCACCTCATCCGACTGTCTAGCTCTGATTCTAAACAGAAGAACAGGGCCGGGTGTGGTAGCCCACCCTTGTAATCCCAGCACTTTGGGAGGCTGAGGTGGGCAGATGGCTTGAGCCCAGGAGTTCAAGACCAGCTTGGACAACATGGCAAAACCGCATCTCTACTAAAAATACAAAAATTAGCCAGGCATGGTGGCATGCGCTATAGTCCCAGCCACTCGGGAGGCTGAGGTGGGAGGATCACTTGAGCCCAGGAGACAGAGGTTGCAGTTAGCCAAGATCACACCACTGCAGTCCAGCCTGGGTGACAGAGCAAGACCCTGTCCAAAAAAAGAGAGAGAGAGAGAGAACATGATCCTTGTCGACGAAGTAAAGTAAATCTAGACACTGATATGCTTTTTTCTTTTTTCAATGCCCAAGCAAATCTAAACTGCAGGAAAATTTTTGTGCCCGAAGTATTCAGATCCCTGCTAATAGATCGAAAACAGCTATGTCAAAATGTCCGATATTTCCAATGGCCAGGAGTATTAGTACTTCTGGCCCCTTGGATAAGGAAGATACTGGAAGACAGAAGCTCATTTCTACAGGCAGCCTGCCAGCTACTTTACAAGGAGCTACAGTATGTATTTTGTTGTATTTGTATTTTTATTTGGAAATTGATCACTTACATATGATTTTGTTCCCCTTGTCCTAAGTAGTCTTATTAGCTTTATTATTGCCAAGAAGAGTCTCTTATCCAATGATACAATTATATTACTTTTCTACTCATATGGGAATCATTGAATTTTTTAATGGCTTAGTATTATTTTGCATTTGCCATTTATGTTTTTTATTTATTCAACAGGATTCTTTAGGTTTAGAATGGCAGCTTCCAAGTCCCGATCCTGTCACTGTTCCATATCTTAGTCCTTTAGTGGTATGGAAGGAACTTGAAAGCTTATTGGAAAATGAAGGTGATCATGCAATAACAGTGGCAGACTTTGTGGACCATCATCCAATTGTTTTTTGGAACCTCGTATGGTATTTCAGACGTCTTGACTTGCCGAGTAACTTACCTGGATTGATTCTTTCTTCTGAGCACTGTAACAAGTATTCAAAGGTATGAGACTAAAAATTAAAAGGCAATGAATGCTTCTGTCACCACTGTAATGTTTGCATATTCCTAATGATTAAAAAGTAAGGTTTGTTTTTATGCTGAATTTCTTTTATTTTATTTTTTGAGACGGAGTCTCTTTTTCACCAGGCTGGAGTGCAGTGGCACTATCTCAGCTCACTGCAACCTCCAGCTCCAGGATTCAAGCAATTCTTCTGCCTCAGCCTCCCAAGTAGCTGGGATTACAGGCACGCGCCACCATGCCCAGCTAATTTTTGTATTTTTAGTAGAGACGGGGTTTCACCATGTTGGCCAGGATGGTCTCAATCTCTTGACCTCATGATCCACCTACTTCGGCTTCCCAAAGTGTTGGGATTACAGCCGTGAGCCACCACGCCCAGCCTATGCTAAATATTTTTAATAGCCATCTGGATCATTAGATAAATAGAATTGTTTTAGTTGCATTTACAAATAATATTTTCTTCTTACAGGCTGGCAATAAGAGTTTTTTGTTTTTGTTTTTGTTTGCCTTCTAAAATTTACATTAAACGTACTTGAATTTTTGCTATTGCTTCAAGAATAAACTGGAACTGACTCTTAGGAGGCAGATTTGTGAGTTAAGCCCATTTGCATCTTGTATTTCCTTCAAAACAGGCCTATTTTTTTTTTTTTTTTTTTGACACAAGGTGTCGCCCTGTCACCCAGACTGGAGTGCAGTGGTGTGGTCATGGCTCACTGTGACCTCTAACCCCTGGGCTCAAGTGACCCTTGTTTGTCAGCCTCCCAAAGTGCTGGGGTTATAGGCAGGAGCCACTGTGTCCAGCCCAAGCCTAACACTTTTTTAGGAGGATATCTGTACAGCAGTCCCTCCTTATTCACAGTTTTCCTTTCTGAGGTTTCAGTTACCCATGGTAACTGTGGTCTCAAAATATTAAATGGAAACTTCCAGAAAGAAACACTTCATAAGTTTTAAATTGCATGCTGTTCTGAGTAGCATGATGAAATCTGGTGCTGTCCCATCTGGGATGTGAATCATCCCTTTGTTCAGTGTATCCACGCTGTGTATGCCACCTGCCTGTTAATCATTGAGTAGCCATCTCTGTTAGCAGATCGACTGTGATGGTATCACAGCGCTTGTGTTCATGTAACTCCTGTTTTACTTAATGGCCCCAAAGCACAAAGCAATGATGCTGGCATATTGTTTTAATTGTTCTATTTTATTATTATTTATTGTTTATTTCTTATTGTGCCTCATTTATAAATTAAATGTAAGTATAAATATCATAAGTATGTATGTATAGGGAAATACAGTATATATAGGGTTCAGTACTATCTGCAGTTATAGGTATCCATTGGGGGTCTTGGAATATAGCCCCTGAGGATAAAGGGGGACTGTTGAAATTCATATTGCAATCATGTGCTACCACTCTTGTCATTCCTTTACCCTGATGTTTTTGTTTAACATTTAGGCAATTTGTTTGTTATATGTTCATTTGTATTTTTGCTATGTTGTTTTATAAAAGTGACTTTACTTTTTCATATACTGCCACTGCCACTAAATGGTCAGGAACCTTGCCTTCTCTCTTCTTGTGCTGCATGCCTATGATTGTGCATGTGCTTTGGATTTTCACTACCTCATAATGAGTGACAAAGATGTGAACTCAGCGTTATCTGGGCCAGGGTTTTGGATGATATAGAATGAGATTCCTGGATTTATCTTTCTGTGACTTTCAATCATGAGCAAGAGGAGCAAGATGAGTTCTTCTTGGTACCTTTCTCACTGATCTCAAGTACTTTGTTATATCTGATCTTTAGAGATCATTAGCTTTTCCACACAGCCCATCTTCCTGTAGTAGATATGAAATGTATGTAAATCAGTCTTTTTCTGTTCTGTTTTCTCTCTCGCACATATACATCGTAAAAAAATAAGAATTTTATAAAATACTTATAAAAAATTATCATGTAAGGATCATTAATGAGTGTTTATTGTATAACACAGATTCCCCGCCACTGTATGTCTGAAGATAGCAAATATGTTTTAATACAAATGTTGTGGGACAATATGAAGTTACATCAGGATCCAGGACAGCCCTTGTACATTCTCTGGAATGCACACAGTAAGTGCCATCATAGAATGCTGAGTTTGTTCATATGAGAGTAATCTCTACTTGCTTTAAATAGCCTAAACCAATGTATAACTGACTTTTATTTTACTGTACTACTTTTTGTCTTACAGG
Organism: Theropithecus gelada; assembly: GCF_003255815.1. Classification (NCBI taxonomy): domain Eukaryota; kingdom Metazoa; phylum Chordata; class Mammalia; order Primates; family Cercopithecidae; genus Theropithecus; species Theropithecus gelada. The sequence goes on along the minus strand of NC_037674.1, from coordinate 41,140,556 downwards.
TCAAAATCGTACTCTTTTGTTTGAGAGTGAGTGTTTGATTTTTTTAGTGCTACCTTCTATGGAGGTCTAAGGGTTTTTTTTTTTTTTTTTTGGTTTGGTTTTTTGAGGGGTGCTGTGTATGTGCTGGAGGGGTTGGTTGTGTTTTGCAGAATTCAGCTTTCAGCACATTGCTCATCCCAGTTTCTTCTTTTTACTTATGTTTTGTTTGTTTCCATCCCAGGCTGCTAATTTAGAATTTGCATCAGAGGCTGTATTAAGGGAAACAGTATTTTTAGTTATTGTCTATTTAAGACCACAGAAAACTTTAGACCTTTTTTTTGTCATTATTTGTCTTATTTTTTGCTTTCTTCATTCTTGGATTCCTATTTATCTATTGCCCTTAATTTATTTTTAGTGCTTTGTAACTTAATATCTGTCAGTTGCTGCTTAATTTCTTTCTCCTTTCTACACAGAACATTTTCCTTCATCTGTTGTTTTGTTCTTTTACAGCCCAAAAATATCCAATGGTCCATTTATTGCAAAAAAGTGATAACTCATTTAACCAGGAACTGTTGAAAAGTATGGTAAAAAGCATTAAAATGAATGATGTCTATGGACCAATGAGTCAGATTTTAGAGACACTGAATAAGTGTCCACATTTTAAAAGACAGAGGTAAGTCCTTCTCTTAGACAAATATATTGTTCTCCTACGCAGATTCATATTGTTTGCTTAGTAATTTGTTAGAATATCTCATGCTTACAATAGCATTAAAATTTTCATAGGGAACATATGGACTATATGGATACTAATATTTTCTCCATGACTTTTTCTCCCTAGGAGTTTATACAGAGAAATACTGTTTCTCTCACTTGTGGCACTAGGAAGAGAAAACATTGATATAGGTAATTCAGCTTTATATATAATATGTAGTATTTATATATCATGGAATAGTTTTCAGAGTATTTTTATATTAGTAGTTGTACTTTATTAGTAATATTAAATCTGTAATTATATTAAGGTAGATTAGTTGTTGCTAAGGACCAAGAGGTGGGGTGAATGGGGAGTGACTGCTAACTGGTATAAGGTTTCTTTTTGGTGAGATGAAAATGTTCTGGAATTAGGCAGTGGTGATAGTTGTACAATCTTGTGAATATACCAAAAAAACATTAAATTGTACACTTTAAGTTAGTGAATTGTATGGTATATGGGTTATATTTCAATTTTTAAAAGTTAATCTGACAAGAAAAGGACTAGTCAGGAAAAATTATTTAACTGAAAGGGGCCGGGTGCGGCGGCTCATGCCTGTAATCCCAGCACTTTGAGAGGCCAAGGTGGGTGGATTGCTTGAGCCCAGGAGTTTGAGACCAGCCTGGGCAATATGGTGAAACCCCATCTCTACAAAAAAAAGAAAAAAAGTTAGCCAGATGTGGTGGCACATGTCTGTAGTCCCAGCTACTTGGGAGGGTGAGGTGAGAGTATCATTTGAGCCTGGGCAGTCGAGGCTGCATAAGCCATGATGGTGCCGCTGCATGCCAGCTTGGGCTGTAGAGCAAGACCTTGTCTCATAAAAAAAGAAAAAATCAACAGAAGGTGATTCTTTTCTAGAAGCTACTGTAATTACATCAGGGTAATGCTACCAGGGGAAGAGCTAGAAAAATCAATAGTACAGAATAGGGAGTCAGAAATAAACATAAATGTCTACAGCAATATATCAGCCAGGTGCAGTGTCTCACGCCTGTAATCCCAACACTGCGGGAGGCCAAGGCGGGCAGATCATTCGAGGTCAGGAGTTTGAGGCAAGCCTGGCCAACACGGTGAAACCCCATCTCTACTAAAAATACAAAATTAGCCAGGTGTGGTGGTGCGTGCCTGTAGCCCCAGCTACTCAGGAGCCTGAAGCAGGAGAATCACTTGAACCCAGGAGGTGGAGGCAGCAGTGAGCTGAGATCATGCCACTGCACTCCAGCCTGTGCAACAAGAGCGAAACTCCGTCTAACAAAAAAATATATATAATATATAAAAATATATATTTTATATTTATATATACATATAAATCAGTTAGGAAAGGTAGACTATTAAATGGCATTGGGACAGTCATTCTAGCCACTTGAGAAAGATGCCAGAACTTACCAAAATCATGAATAGTGTTACTTGAGGTAGGCCTTTTAACTATAGTGAAACAGAGAAGAAACCAAAAAGGATTACTCAGATCCTTGTTACCATCCCTTTATTCCCTACCTAATACAAGCCCAGATTGTAGTCAGATATTACTCTAGCCCTCTGCCAAAGGTGGGATTTCCTTGAATGTGTAAAAAATTCTGGACCTCCAAGCTAGAGAAGCTCACTTGCTTATGCACTTGACTCAACTCAAACAAGCCTTCATGGGTACCACTGTGGTACTGTTTCAGAGAGGAAAGATGTTCTTATGGCCGTCACCTCCCCAAAGCAGAAAAATAGGATCTTAGTGACATTGTTATAATTCATACCCCATTTGGCTCTCTGAGGGGCAAATTTTCCTCCAGTATGTGTTTAAAATAAGCAATAAGTTAGCATGATTTCTAGGCTGAGAGAAACTTTTAGCAGAAGCGTGTAAACCTCTGTTGTCCCTTTTTGTCACATGTGGACTATCTTCTGGGGAAAAGGCACACAGACCTTGGTATAATGTCCTTAAAAATAAAAGTCACAGTCTGTTAGCTCCATCTGTTGCCATGTGGAAAAGGGAAAAGAAAAATCCTTACATGGTAATTTCAGATCTTTGGATTATTTTCCCAGAGGTATCCCATAATATAGGACACACAAACCAAAAAACATTTCCATTGAAGCAAAATTTAAATTTAAAAAATGAAACCACAAAAGGATTAGTGTAAAGAAAATATGGGCAAAAAAACTTTTTGTTAATCCTGGTGGGAAAAGGCTAGTATATATTTTTACTGTTTTTATTGAGTATGCAAAACAAAGTACCAAAAATGTGCATATGGTATTTGGTGGTTTTTAACATCTGTACCTGGTAAAATTAAAAATTGGCATCTTCAAACCTTTTAAGTTTCTCACTGGTCTGTGCAATCCAGCTGTGGTCCTTTGGATAGCAGAAATGTCCTAGCGATTCCTTCTTGGCCTCTACTGTTGTGTTTCTGTAGTATTACAGAAACTTGATAGTTTTCAACATCAAACCTAAATTTCTTTATCCTTTTATTTCTTTATCAATTTTTGCAGATGCTTTTGATAAAGAGTACAAGATGGCATACGATCGTCTCACACCTAGTCAAGTCAAGAGTACACACAACTGTGATAGACCGCCAAGTACGGGGGTGATGGAATGTCGAAAAACCTTTGGAGAACCTTATCTTTAAGATGTATTTGTATGTGTATTCAATGTATATTGTATAGTCAGTGTATAAAATAACACTTTTAGACTCTAAATATTTTTTCTTCAATTTTTGAAAATACAATTTGTAAATGGTTCAAAAGACTCAGACAGCTTATGTACAGAATGTTTGAAGAAGAGAATAGTGACAAGTGGGGAGAAAGCCACTTGGTTTCTCGTTTCTTTTTTTCTTCTTCTTTAACTCCCCTGTAATAGGAAATAAAGTATTTTTGTGATGAGGAAATCCCTAAACAAAATTAGTTGCCATAAAATATGACAACCGTTTTATGGTTTCTCTTGGAAGAGACAGATTGAAAAATCATGAATAGAATCTAAACAGAAATGTCAGATGAAAGTATTTCCTGTTTTCATAGACTATTCAAATGTTTTGACCATGAAATTGTATTATACATATTTTAAATTGTTTATAGTAAGTTGATATTTTTTTAATTTTAAAATTTAATATAGCAAACTTAAAATGAATTTAAACTTAAGCAAGCAAGCGTGTATTTTCCTTGTCTGCTGCTATTTGAAGTAATTAGTACAGCTGCAGATCTCTCTGTGTATATCTATATTTTTTTTTATTACTTGGGAGAATGAATTTTAAAATGTCAGTGCTAGTGTCAGTGTTGTCCTAGGATTGCATGTTAGTACCCCTAAGCCTGAGTGCAGTCATGCAAGGGTAGCGTGCACTGCTCAGACTGACTCATGGAGCCTTGTGCAAGGAGAGCCAGAGAGGTTCACTATACCACGACTCCAAAATTGTCTCTATTGCTAATAGATGCATATAGTATACAGGGAAAATAGCTTATAAATTCAAATATCAATTTAAATTTTAATATTCTACATGAAAAATTATGTTGAGAAAATGCAGACAAGTGATTATATTCTAAATTTTACCCTTATTTTAATGTCTAAAATACTGGGTATGATGCAAATTATACTAAAGAATAGTTACCTGAAATATGAGTTACTGGGGTATTCCATTAATACTATATATAAATATTCAGAATTTTTTCCAAAAGTAGAAAAATTCCCCTCTAAAAGTACAGCCAGATAGACTGTCCTCCATATTGAGGAACTTAGTTTTTTCAGCAAGCTTCAGAATCTGAAGTCTGTAGAATCTAAAATACAGAAATATCCAGAAATCAGACAATAAATTGAAAGTTTAGACATCATGAGTATTAAATAGGCTTTAAAAATGTATTTTTAGTCATATTATTTATAATGTCACTTTCTTTGGGTAATTTCTGGTAAGGAAAAACATCTTTTGGCTGCTAGAATTATTTATAGATTTTCAATACGTGTGTGTGTTTGCACACATTACATTAGTGAAGGAATTCCCTAGCCAGTTTTAAAGAAGGAAAAAATGGATAGTCCCAAATTAGGTGTGTAAAGCCAGTAGAGTCCACGACACTTGGTCTGGAGGTATCTTGGAGTCCTGAGACTTAGAATCAGTTCAGCTGCAGAAAAACCCACCTTTTGAAAGGTGAACACCATTAGTGAATAGCACCAAGCTGAAACATTTCACAGCTTTCAACTCTGGGAAATAATGGAGAGAATTTAAAAATGTAAAACTTCAGTTCAGTTAGTTTGCGGGCTGAACTTGTTTACTTGAAAAATCTGGTGCTAGGCACATGTATCTGCCTCTCCTTTGTAAATACCACTCCAATCTTATTTACTGTTCATATCTAAGCTTCATGTTCTATTTGTTCTTCATGTTCTTTAAATCATTTGAAAGTTGTCAACTGAGAGAAACATTTGAGAGGGGAGGCTTTTGGCACTGGTGATAAACATCCCTCCAAGAGAACCCTCTGGGGTTCTCTTCTATTTGTGGTTGGTTGTCTTTATTCTCTTTCAAAAACAGCTTTCATTGTTGTTTACTTTTTGTGTAATACAAACAAAATGTAGGAATCATAGTTTATTGATTTCAAATGGCTGACAAAACAAAAGAGTGAGATAAAACCATTCTTTATGGTTTTAAGATTCAGACTCATTTGGAAAAGCGAGTGTCATTTTTACCTCCTCCTTCCACCCCAAGTTTTCTTTCTGCTTTTGTCCCCAGGGAATATTATTGCACAGATTTAGTCTTTTAAAATAAAACCTAAAACATGAATACAAAGTGGTAAACCTGTTCAAAAGAAAAGTACAATGTGAATCATTCTTGAGCTGGGTGTAGTAGCTTATGGAGGCATGTAATCCCAGCACTTTGGGAGGTCAAGGCAGGGAGGATTGCTTGAGTCCAGAAGTTCGAGACCACCCTGGGCAACATAGAGAGACCCTGTCTCTACACAAAAATTATAAAAATTAGCTCGGCATGGTGGCTCATGTTTGGTAATCCCAGCTACTCGGGAGGCTGAAGCAGGAGGATCACTTTGAGCTTGGGGGTTTGAGGCTGCAATGAGCTGTGATCACGCCATTGCACTCTAGCCTGGATTACAGAGCAAGACCCTGTCTCAAAAAAAAAGAAAACAGAAAATATCAATCATTTAAAATAACTCTATATAAACTTTTCTTCTATTTTCTGTTAACCGTACATTTTGGAGAATAATGGCCAATCATGTTGGAGAGAAATACCCTTTTGCTACATCATCTTTTATTTTCTTACTCTTAGTTTTGTTTACATGTTTAAATGGTTGACAATAAACCATGTCCTGTGCTGATGTAGCTTGTTTACTACGTCCTACCATTATGTTCTAAATGACACACATTTGTATTCCATACCGTATTTCAGATATTCTACTTTTTCTTCCTAGTGTTAGGTGGAAAAATATGCAGCTGTTCATCTTCTGATTTTTATCTTCTTTTCCCTGACTTTCTTGGGGTTTTGGTTTTTGTTTTGCTCTAAAACCCTAACACCACCAGCATATTTAATTGTAAGGTTTTCTAGTATGTCTCTCCATTTAAATGGTCCCAGAAAACTTTGCTTCAACATTTTAGGCATTAAATACTTATTTTTACTTTATGCTGATAATTACTATGATACTTAAGTGCAACCAGCAAGTATTAGCCAGCTCTATATAGAAGTTATGCTCTATTTCTAAATGCAGGCTGAGCTCCTGGAATCCAAATGCTCCAAAATCCAAAACTTTTTGAATATCGACATGATGCTCAAAGGAAATGCTCATTTGAGCATTTTGGATTTCATATTTGGGATGTTCAACCAGTTTGTATTTTTCATATATTCCAAATTTCAAAAATATCTGAAATCCAAAACACTTCTGGTCCAAAATATTTCTGATAAGGGATACTCAATCTGTACTTTGTAAGTATGCAGTATGAAAATACCTATTTGTTTGGCAATATGCAGTAGCCCAGCTTTATTTTTATTTCTCTCACTAGAACTTGAAAGCTGCTATTTGGCACTTTATCTCAGAGCAGGAAGAGAAAGAGTAGGCTGTCTCTCTGAGAGGACCCTTGTCCTTCGTGCTAAAGTTAGCATGCGCTGCCTCTTCCTGTCTGGGTACAAGACTAAGCTTTATTTCAAAACTGAACTCTCTAGCAGCTGCATACCAGTTTACCTTAATATCCTCAGTACTTGGTGTCTTAACATCCTCATACTACCTTGCTCCTTTGGCCTCAAAGTAAGCATATTTGCTGGCTTATTTTTCTTAACAAAATTAGCAGTACACAAATTGAAGAATTTTCATCTTTGATTACAAAAGTCTGCGCATGTGCTTGTAGTCTGAGATGGTCATAGATTCTTCTGATAAAGTTATTGCTGTCTTTCCACAGTTCCTGTTCATTTGGACGGCTCCCTCCTTTACTATTTAAAGATTTTCTTTTCAAATGTAGTAGTATGATAAAACTATTGCAGCAACTGGTGGATTTTCTGCAAGTTAAATTCTCCAGGTTTTGCTTGCTCATACAGCGAAGGGCCTAAAGACCAGAAGTGTGCCTTTAGTTGTGCAGGCAGACTTGGGCCAGGATGTCCTGTAGGCTTTAGTGAACCCCCAAGGATAGGCAGCTCTGCTCATGAGCCCTCTCATTACACCTTTCATAGCGTCCAGTCCCCGTACATGTTGCAAGCTGCACTGCTGGAGGACCCTCCCACCAAAAAGAGTCAGAACAAAGAGTATTCATTGGCACATAAGGCCAACCAATTCTTCCTGATTATTTACCAGGCTGTGCTCTAGATAATACATTCCAATTCCTGCCCCCTTTGGTACTCAATCTGTAAATAATATTGATATAGGCAGCTATAAAAGACTAAGCCTGTAATTTGGTAAAACCATTTTCAAATCTATTGATGACAGTGCAATATAATGTTCAAAATATATAGTAACCATTTTGGCTGGGTACAGTGGCTCAGGCCTGTAATCTCAGCACTTTAGGAAGCCGAGGAGGGCGGATTGCCTGAGCTCAGGAGTTCGAGATCAGCCTGGGCAACAGGGCAAAACCCTATCTCTATAAAAAAAAATGCAAAAATTAGCTGGGTGTGGTGGTGCACTTCTGTAGTCCCAGCTACTTGGGGGGCTGAGGCGGGAGGATTGCTTGAGCCCAAAAGGTGAGGCTACAGTGAGCCATGTTCATGTCACTGCACTTCAGCCTGGGTGACAGGGCAAGGCCCTGTCTCTTTAAAATAAATAATTTAAAAAAAAAAAAAAAAAAAAAACATTTAAACACATAACCGTTTGAAAAATTTGGAATACATCTCTTTTTTCTGGTACTATATAGAATCGTAACCCATTAAATTAGGAAGAATTCAGAAATCTGGCCCAAACCTATTACCAGGGCTATCAAGGAAGTGCAGCCTAAGGGAGTTGAAGTCATCCATGTAGCCACTGACTTCTAATTCAGATACCCATGTGGGACAGTTCAGACTTTCCAGGCTGAATGAACAACCTAGAATTTGTCACAAGTAACTACATACAGAATATTCTGCCTATAAAGTGAGAGGACCATCTCAATATTATCTTGACACTTTTAAATGGTACTTTACCTCTAAAACAGCATGATTTTAATATTACAGTAGGTTTGTAAATGTGTGACCAAAAATTTTAATTTCCAGGTATAACCAATTAGTCTTTTAAAAGTTACGCAAGTTTTCCATCTCCCCAAAGTAATCTCTGTCTCTCCCCCAATGAATTCCTACTCATCCATCAAGACTCAGCTTTCATTTTTCGTACTTGTCCTTTTCCGTAACACTGTGAAGTGATCAGAACTTCCTTTCTAGGCAAAGGGGTATGCCAGAAATTCAGCAAATTGGGAAAAGGATGTCAGATTATTAGAGTTGGTTTTTATCATTAAATGGATATTTCAGCCATTTATCATTACACAGCATTTTACGGTCCATCACTCCTTACTCAGTCTGAGGAAGAGCATCAGATCCCAGGCTGTGGATGAGGAGGTGGCATCCCCGAGGTTAACTGGAATGGGCTGTAGACACCAGGTCAGCGTCCAGAATTTTGGTATAGGGACCTCCCTCCCACAGGCATTGCCTTCTCCTCCTGTTCTTAGGCCATGGCTATGGAAACCCAGCAATGCAGTAGCATCAGGAATAAGGATAATTAAGAATATAGAATTGGAACATGATTCCATACTCTTCATCAGTCTTCTCGGGAGGATTCTGACCAAATGACCTAAAGATAAGGATGAGCCCATCCATGTTGTAAAGTAAAATACCATTGGGATTCACAGTTTATTGAAATTTAATAAAAATTATTTCCAAAGAATGGGAATCCTGGGGTAGCGAGGCAATTAATTAAGCAGTTCATCTTAAAAGATGGAATATTTGGAACACCTTAGCCATCGTTCAGTGCCAAAATGTTTGGGTTTTTCACATCACATCCGTCCTTTTCATCTTCTCATCTTCAGTGAATCATTCCTCATGTTTGTAATTAAAGCCATATTTACCATCATAATATGCAGTCACCCGAGCTCATTTTGCTCTGCAGTCAGTGATATTAAACTGTTCTGTTTCTAATGTGTCCCTTAACTTGGTTCTAGTAAAAGCAGCAAGCAGTGATATTTAACATACAAACTCATCAAATTCCACATAAAATATTTAACCACATTTTTAAAAACTCAAGTGTCCTTTACACTAGCTACCTTGGAAGTAGTACTGCACTTTTTTCACCATGTTGTCATTGTGTTATGCATTCTTGGAATTTCCTGTTTGTAACTACCTTAAGGTCCATTCATAAACCACAGAAGAAATCAGTCTTGCTTTATAATCCTATCTAGGTTGACATACAAAAATAGTATTGCCCCACTGGATCTCTTACTTTATAAACCAGATGTGGCACTACTGACTTTGGACTCTTTAGAATGACTTCCCTTCCCACTCCACTCAGCTGTCATTGTTGAGTGAGAACATGCTGGAGGGTGAAACCAGGACATTCCATTAGAATGTCTAATCCCTCAAGGTGACCACTGATGGAGACTACATGAATTTGGATGTTCTAATAAATACATACTTTTAAATGGCCTCTAGAGTAGTTTTACTTCCCTAATCTCCACTCCTTCCAGTTCAAGGGCAAATTACAAATTTTTATTTTTCAGGCTGCTTTTTAAATTTCACTTTTCAGAAATGCAACAATAAGAGTTAAAGGTAGTCCTCCTTTTAAGCTAGAAAATACTGGTATAGGCCAGGCGTGGTGGCTCACGCCTGTAATCCCAGCACTTTGGGAGGCCGAGGCAAGAAGATCACGAAGTCAGGCTGAGGCAGGAGAATCGCTTGAACCCGGGAGGTGAAGGTTGCGGTGAGCCGAGATCACACCATTGCACTCCAGCCTGGGCAACAAGAGCGAAACTGTGTCTCAAAAAAAAAGCAAGAAAATACTGGTATATATCCAGATGCAGTGGGCTACAAAACGTGGGATGATCATTGATTCCTGTTATACTTCTTTTTTTTCTGTAGCCTTGGATCCTTAAACTCACCAATAACTGAACCTACAGTGATTACAAACCTGATAGAACCTCACATTTTGAACAGAAAAGGAGGCAACAAAATTGCAGCATGTGTTTGGGGCAGAGGTTGGGAAGGCTGAGATGTAGACCACAGCTGCATCTTTTGGGCCAGCAGCCCTTCAGGAATGATCAGGGAACAGTGAGCATAGGAGCTTGTCTTATAGCCGCTGCGCCTATCCCAACCTTTGCCCCCAATTATCTCTCATTTAGAAAACCCTCTGGCTCCAGGGGTCCTTCTATTGCCTCCATGTAATAAATGTCTGCATGAGTCAGGGGTAGAAACTCCACCCCTCCAGAGGTGAGGTTCTTAATCCACAATGAGCTGCACATGTTTCCAAGGACAAACCTTAGTCTCAGATCACATTCACATCAGAGGTCCTAGGTCACTCAGTTCACTTTCCAGGATCATATACATTCTTTCATTAGTGTCACAAGAGATACAATAACTTCTGCGTGGTCTTCTGATCCATGTCCATTGTGAGCAAGAGTGACTTGACTCAGACAGATACAGGACAGGATATGATTCGATCTTCTAACATCACACTGATTATCAGGAACACAAAGTAAAGGAGGAACATTGTGAAGCCCAGGATCTTGTTCATTCTCCATTTACATGACGCAATTGAAGAGATCACAAACAGAAGCATGAGAAAAAGCAAAACAATTGCACAAAACAAGCCATTGCTGCTGACTGGAACTGGCTGTAATCCATTAATAAGACAGAAAAGCAACCAAGGAACGGGCAAGCTGCAAGATTGAAGAAACAATGTGAATATCCTTAATGTTTATAATAATCCCATACACTTAAATAGTATTTTACAGTTTACAAAGTATGTATTCTTCCACCAAGAAAAAAAATCCATGAAGTGAACAGAAATTATTAGCCCCATTTCACAGACAAGGAAACTAAGTTTCAGGGAAATTAAATTACTTGCCCAAGGACTCGCAGCTAATAACTAGAAGAGCTTAGGTTAAAACTGAAGTATTCTGAGTCTAAGCTTTTTTTTTATTTTCTGTATACTTCGTGACTTCTATATGACTCAGATTGGTTGATGTGTTGCTTTTTTTTTTTTTTTTTTAAATGCTGGAATTACAGGCACACATCACCACACCCAGCCCCAGTGTGATATGTACTCTTAAATCTCTACATTTTTATAAGGCCTACATTTCTTTTAATTCTTTAGTGATGAGGGCTGCCTTTTTACCTGCCCCTCACCCCAAATACACATACACAGATTCAAATTTAAGGAAACAAATCTACCACCTAAATTCAGAACATGATTGGGGAAATGAAAATAGCCCCTCTTTCTGACAAGGTAGGGAGAATGGGGTAAGAGGATGGGTACAGGAGGGTAAGGCATTTGCACGTTATACAAAATGCTGTTTAGAGCCTCTGAGCTAGCAGGAGTTCACGTACAAAGGAGCAAGAGTAGTACCAAGAAGTGAAGTTGAGTCATTGCTCCTTCCAGTCCCACCTCCACTGCCTTGAAAGTCAGTGAGCAGAGCATTTGATGGTATTTGGTAATAGAATGAAATGGACTTTGGTTTTCAATTTATCTGTAAATTCCAGTCAGTTACATTTCAGGCAGCATTTTAGTTCTATTATCCCATCTGGCTATGATGAATGAAGGGAAGATATTTTGTTGCTCTGCAGAAACAATATAAATGCCCTTTTATTCTATGTATAATGAATAAAGCAGAAAACCAGTGAACAGAGCCAATGCAGTGTTTCAGTCATATGTAACACCCCTTAGGAAGTAACATTGCCACTCACCCCACAGTAATATCAAATATGTTACTGCCCACAGAGCTTGACACAGCCATGTCTCCCAGGCCTTTTCGAGCGACAATCACACTGGTGATGAGGTCAGGAATTGATGTTCCTGCTGCGAGGATTGTCAGGCCCATAATCTCTTCAGAAATGCCTATTGTTTCACCAACCTGGTAAACAGCAACAGTAATGAGAAACCATGGCAACAGTAGGTGAAAAACCTGAGGCACATCCAACCACTATCTACATCCTACTTCGTGCAAACAGAATGCCTTCTAAGGAGCTCAGCTACACCCCCTCAGCCTGAGTGAGGAAGGGTGATAGGCAGACCTACAACTGAGATGGCCACAGAGAGGAAGAGCAAGCAAGACTCCTGCTCCTGGCTGCAGGGGACCATGTTGCTCTTCTTTTCACAATTGGACTAGAAGTTACCTACACCAGATCTGCTGCTCGCTGTCATTCCAACTCTTAACACCCCTACCTTCCCACAAGAACTGCCCTTCCAAAGAGCTGTTCGTGTCAGCATTTCTATTTCCAGGAATGTGGACACTTGTTGTGTGCCAGGAACTAAGAGGCTGGAGGTGGAAGTATGAGCAGGATGACATAGACCCTAACCTTAGCCTTTTAGAGAGGAAAGCTAGTAAACAATTATTACAGTGCAGTATTCCAGGCAGAACAGAAACACTATGGGTACTCAGAGGAAGACTAATTGAATGCCAGAGAGCAGGCGAAACAGCTGGCTCTCAGAGTGCATAGGATTTCACCAGGTGAGAGGGATGGGTACATGGCGGAGAAAGCAGGAAATAAGGCTAATAAGCCATGGTCAGCTGGAATCAGGCAGGATTCCAAGGCCTTCTATGCCATGCTACAGGATATGACAGAAAAGCCACACTTGAAAAGCACTGCATTCACTGGAACAAAAAGTCTACCTTTAAGCCTTTACAAGCAACATAGAAACAGCACGAATTCACTTGATCCTTGAGATTCCCTGAGTACCGGAAATTGATCCTGAAGGAAAGTGTCCTTGGGACCTGCTGGTAGAGGATTTCGTTCCTGCTGTTCACTCACCTGGTGAGCCCACCACACCATGAGGTATGAGAACATGGCTATCCACACGATAGATCCCAGGAAGGTGAAAACAAAAAACTTCCTAGACTCCTGTTTGAAAGTTTGAAAAGGATGAGAAGTAAGTTGTAGAGGCTAAACGTCTTTGACCCTTCTGAGCAAGCCCAAGAATCAGTGACAAGGTCTAATGGAAGAGTGATGGAGAGGAACTGGAGACATTTGACCTGAGGGCTCTCTCTCCAGGCTGAGGACCTTGAGATGGATGGAAAAGGATGGGGGTGGGGGGTACAACTGTAGAGGAGTGCAGCCAGTAGGGTAGACAGCAGTCACCAGATGGAAGAAAGCTGTTTGCTTGCCCTAGAACCAGGTCAATCTAGGTATCTGGTTTGGCTTTTGCAATCTCCTTGTACCATTCCTTTCTTGTCAGACCTCCCCTTGCAAATAAGAATGTTGGGTATAAATACCAGTGATTTCCCTGGGTTTTGGGAATACTCCTGTGAAATATGGAGGAGATTTAGTGGCATCATTCTCAAATTAAAATCAAGAAGCTGAGATAGGAGTCAAAGAGGGACTAGTGTATACTGCTTATACTGGTGGAAATAAAGCACATTTGAGGTCCAGGGTCTCCCAGTCCCAGTGGTATGTCCCCTAAGCACATCATCCCCTTCCAAGGCTTCAGTCCCTTCCCAGATCTCAACGGTGGAGCCCTGCTAAGCTGGTTGTCCCTGGCCTCTTCCTCCTCTTGAGTGTGAGCCCTGCCTAGAGACCCCGCAGCCTTGCTGGGGATAAAGAGTCTGAGATACAGAGGGGCACACTCACCTGCCTTCGGACGTCGGGGACTGTCAGCCACAGTGGGAACACGATGGGCAGGAGAAAGAGGTAAATGGCCTGCTTCTGCCTGGTTTCAGGCCAGTGCAGGGACAGAGGCTCTTCATTTCCCTCCTCCTCCTCTTCCTCTTCTTCCTCTTCCTCTTCCTCCTCCTCCTCTTCCTCCTCCTCCTCCTCTTCCTCCTCTTCGTTATCCCCTCCATCACTTCCCACTCCATCTTCTACACCTTTCTCATCACTTTTGGCTTCACCATGATTTTCAGCACTGAGTTCCTGGCTTTCAGTTTCACCTTCAATACCTTTCATTTCACCATCTTCTGCGTGGATTTCACCCTCACCTTCACCTTCATTGTCTCCTTTTCCTTCTGCTTCATTTTCTTTTTCACGTTCTTCTCCTTTTCCTTGTGTTCCAGTTTCACCTTCACCTTCTGGTTGAGTTTCACCTCCGCTTTTCTCTTCAGTTTCACCTTCACCAGCAGTTTCGCCCTCTTCGCCTGTCATTTCACCTGTGCTCTCAGCCTCAGCCACATCTTCCTGCAATCCAAAACCAACAGATTAATGTGTGGTAGCTGCTCTGATTGTTTTCCTTCTGATACTCCCCCATTTTCTTTGTTGGCGTGCTTTTCAGAATGTATCTGAAAACTTAAGCATGAGGAGAAAACTAGTGTGATAATTCAGCAGAATTCCCATGACCACACTCCTACCTAGTGGCTGTCCAGCTTTTATTTGATCATTTCCAGGGGTGTAAAACTCACCACCTGAAGCAACTTCTGTCATCTTTGGCACCTCTGATTCCTCTGAAGTCCATATTTATATCAAAGTTCTACCCCCGTGTATAGGTTTTCTCTTTGATGCCTTATAAAACATCAGTCTTCCATGAGACAGCTGTCTTTCCTGGGTTAAAGATTCCCAGGTCCTTATATCATTTCTACATGCTATGGCCTAGCGCCTCCTCCCTATCCTGGTAAACTCATTTTAATTAGCGTATATCCCACAAGGAGGGCATCCAAAACTGAACACAGAACACTGCACGGAGTGGAACAGGACTATCACCTCCCTTGTCTTAGATACGATACTTTCATTAATGTTGTTTAATATGGCATGATAGCCTTTGGTGGTCACAATGCATTGCTGAGTCTACTAAAACTCCTAAATTGTTTTATTACCTTGTATCTATAAAATAAGGATGATAATGCCTATTTATTGAGGGTTTTTATGTGCCAGGCACCATGCGAAGTAGTTTAATAATAATAGCGAGCACTTACTGTGTTTTATGAATCAATTAATTCATGATATGGATAGAATTATGCTCATCTTACAGATGGAGAAACTAGAGTAAAAGGAACTAAGTAACTCACCTGTGGTCCACGTAGTTTGTAAGTAATGAAGTTGGGATTTGAATACGAATGGTCCACCAAGCTATCCTGCTTTACCAATACCAGGTAAAGGTCCAAATGAGATGTCTGGCTCCCAAACCTGGTAGCCTGAGGAGCTTATTAGAAATTCAGATTTTTAGGCCAGGCACGGTGGCTGATGCCTGTAATCCCAACACTTTCGGAGGCCGATGCAGGGGATCACGAGGTCAGGAGTTTGAGACCAGCCCGGCCAACATGTTAAAACTCTGTCTCTACTAAAAATACAAAAATTAGCTGGGCACAGTGGCAGGCACCTGTAATCCCAGCTACTCAGGAGGCTGAGGCAGAATTGCTTGAACCCAGGAGGCAGAAGTTGCAGTGAGCCGAGATTGCGCCACTGCACTCCAGTCTGGGTGACAGAGCAAGACTCCATCTCAAAGAAAAAAAGAAATACAGATTTTCTGACCTCACTTGGACCAACTGAATTAGAATCTCTAGGATTGGAAGCCAGGCATCTGTATTTTAATATACTCACAGTTGTTCCTAAAACATCCACCTTTAGACCACTGTTTGGGAACAACTGACTATCTCCACATACCCTAAAAGCCATTGATAGCTGGGTGTGGTCTCAGACATAGATACCTATGTTTCAACTACTCAGGCAGCTGAGGCAGTAGGATTGCTAGAGCCCAGGAGTTCCAGGCTAGCCTGGGCAATATAGTGAGATCCCATACCCCCATAAAAAATTTAAGAGCTGGGCCGGGTGCGGTGGCTCACGCCTGTAATCTCAGCACTTTGGGAGGCCAAGTTGGGCAGATCATGAGGTCAGGAGTTTGAGAACAGCCTGACCAACATAGTGAAACCCTGTCTCTACTAAAAATAAAAAAAAAATAAAAAAAATAAAAAAAATTAGCTGGGCGTGGTGGTACGTGCCTGTAATCCCAGCTACTCAGGAGGCTGAGGCAGGAGAATCACTTGAACCCGGGAGACAGAGGCAGTGAGCTGAGATCACGCCATTGCACTGCAGCCTGAATGACAGAGTGAGACTCGGTCTCAAAAAAATAAGAAGAAGAAGAGATAAAATTAAAAGCCATTGATTCAGAGTGTCCTCAGATTAGGCACCCAGCTAACCTATAGCAACATGCTGGTCCATCCCTTGAGCAAGAGCCCTGGGCTGTGTGTTCATGGAGTAAATATGTTGTCTGTAACAAATGTCATGATATTGGCAACCCCCAAAGGATGTTGAGTGATTCTCAATTGTGCTGCACATTAAAATCACCTGGAGGCTTTTTAAACTATTGATGCCCAAGGACCCACCCCAGATATTCTGACTTCATTGGTTGAGGGTGGGGCATGGTCATTTTTTTTTTAACTTCCCCAAATTATTCTAATATACAACCAGGGTTGAGAACCCCCAATGAAGACATCAGATACTACTGGTGAGGCCTGCGGTTTGAACTGAGAATGAGGATTGAGAAGATTTTAGTCTGAAATCATTCCTGCCCTCTCCCTTCTACCCCCATCAGGTAGAGAATGCTTCCCAGAGGAGATGACAAGTCATTTAAACCCATAAATATGGGAGTGTCTGCCTGTTCGGCTCCCTCTTCTCTGAAGACTGTCACTCCTAATAGCCCCAGCTGAGCAGGTAGCTTCCTCTTCCGTGTTGGAGTCAAGTCAGCCAGCCATAGCCAGTTGGATGAAAGCTGGATCCCTGCAAGGAGCTGGGTTGAACTGATTCTTTCTCTCTCTCTCTCCCTTTTTTTTTTTTTTTTGAGATGTCTCCTCTGTCACCCAGGCTGGAGTGCAGTGGTACGACTTCTGCTCACTGCAACCTCCGCCTCCAGAGTTCAAGTGATTCTCTTGCCTCAGCCTCCCAAGTAGCTGGGATTACAGGCATGCACCACCACACTCGGCTAATTTTTGTATTTTTAGTAGAGATGGGGTTTCACCATGTTGGCCAGGATGGTCTTGAACTCCTGACCTCAAGCGATCTGCCTCCTCGGCCTCCCAAAGTGCAAAGATTATAGGTGTGAGCCACCGCGCCCAGCCCGATTCTCTCTCTTTTAAGACTGGAAACCTGTCACTGATTCCCCTGTGGACTGCAGGATTGGGTTAGTGGCTTGGAGTTGTGTGTGCTCATAAGGGAACAAATGAAGCCAGCCTGCCAAGAGAGGCCCATGATAGAGCCTGTACCCAGAGAAGGGATGTGAGGGAGAGCAGGACATGGAATGAGAAGCCACCAGGGTAACAGATGCCTTCTCAGGCCTAGTTCCAGCTCTTCATGAGATCAAGCCTTACTTCCTGCCCTGGGATTCCAGGGGATACCTCTGTATCCTCTTAATCCCTTTTACTTGAGCTAGCAGTAATAGGCCTACTCATGTTACCATGAAACTGTCTTAGACGCTGAGCCCAAAGTTGCTGGTTTAAGGATGAGATATAATCAAGCGCTTTCTGGGTATTGAATGGAGAGAAGAAAAGAGATGGAACTTGCAAATGGGATGTTTTTTACTGTCAGTCACTCAACATATATTGAGCCAGTTGTGCACCAGGCATTCTGCTCCCCTCTGTAGAGGAGACAGGGATGACTCAGACTTCGATCTTGCCTTCAGGAACCTCACCACCTAGTAGGCTCAGAATCCAAAGAAGACAATTGGTAAAAGCCCCGCGATAGGTGCAGAGCACCAGGGGCATTCAGATTTGGAGTGGATCAAGGCAGCTACATGACAAAGGTGTTTACACTGGCCAGGGGCGGGGCCAGGGAGGGGGGTGGGGGTGCGTGGTAAGATGAGCATATATGAAAATGGAGGAGAAAAGGCGTTCTAGGGAGAGGAAACCATGTGAGCCAAGGCTGGGAGGTAGAAAAACATGGAGACGGCCGGGCATGGTGGCTCACGCCTGTAATCCCAGCACTTTGGGAAGCTGAGGCAGGTGGATCACCTGAGGTCAGGAGATTGAGACCATCCTGGCCAACAAGGTGAAACCCTGTCTCTAATAAAAATACAAAAAAAAAAAAAAAAAGAAAAAGAAAAAAAACATGGAGACAAGAAATCCAGTTTGGCTGGAACATGGTAGAAGAAGAGACCATGAGGCTGTAAAGACAGGGCAGTGTCAGGACTTGGAAAGCTCTGCAGACAAGGCTGAGGTGCCTGACCAGGTGCAGTAGGCAATGAGGAGCCTCAGAAGGTTCGAAAGCCTTCACCCAGCAACCCTCCCACCTGCATTTCAAGCTTCCCAGTGCTCTGGAGCTACCTGGTCTCACTGTCACCTAGTTGCTGACAGACCCACTAACAATTATTCCTTATGTTCTTATAGCATGTGACAGTTCACAATACATTGTCAATATATTAGCTCACTCATATAAGATGTTCCAGTGAGTTAATTGGCCCCATGAGATATTTGTATTTTTGAAGTGATCTTCAGAGAAAGAGTAATATTTACCCCCAAAGAGTAATACTTGAAGTGACCTTAAGAGAAAGAGTAATATTAACCTCAAATAGGATTTCAGACCTTCAGGGAGGATGTATTTTTGGTCAGGAGTTCCTTCCCTAGACCTCTCCAGTTTCGTCTGTGCAAAGGCTGGGTGCCTACCTGACCGCCTGGATTCTCCTTCTGATCTCCCTTGATGTCTGGAGCAGGGGCTGGTGTGACCGTGACCGCAGGGAGCTTGGCTGGCTCCTCATCTTTAAAGGATAAACATGGGTTACATCAGAAGAGTGGACAAGGTTCTAAGGGAAGCTGGCATAAGTGGCTACAGGGCTATTGGACTACAAGGTTTCTGAAGGTTTATTTGGGGGAATTTCTTGTTGGTAGGAAAAGTAAGGTGATGTGAATTGTTATTGCCCTGACCTATCTGCAGATGAGAAGACAGTTGGCAAGTGACCATCCGTGCTCCCCTATAATTCATAGACATTTCCATCCTGGCTATTGTGGCCAAGGACGCTACCAACAGCTGGGCAGCCAGAACAGAGAGAAGGCAAAGCTCCCAGCACTCAGAGAATGACCCTTTGGGAAAGATCCTGCTGATTCCAAAAGCAGCAGCTTTTGAAGGCTTGGAACAGGACTGACGGGAAGGGAAACTTGGAACAGGTTCTCTCACTTCTTGGCTGTGTGGCTTTGGGAAGTCATTTGACCTCTCTGAGCCTCTTGTTTATAGGATGGGAAGAATGACTGCTGTTCCACCTCCCTCCAGGGTTTGCTGAGTGGATCAGGCAGTCCTGGTGTGCCGTGCAGAGCCCACATGGCAGTGGCTGTCCCACTTTCTCAGTCCTAGCTGCCACACAGATACCGGATTTCTGTGACACCAGACCCCTGGTAGCCTTCCCTCACTGGGGTTGCTGATTTCAGACCAATAACGAGCAACATTGTCCTTGTACAGAAGAGGCAGGAAGAAGAAATAAAGCCCCATAGTCTCATTTGGGATGAGATTCAGCAAAAAGAAGTGGAAGTTCAACAACACCCTAGCCTTCCCTTGCCTACCCCAGCTGTGGAAAATGGAGAGGAAGCTGTATGGGGCCACTTTCAGACCAGCAGCCATGTCAGAAAGACAGTACCTGGGAAGGAGGAGTCTGGAGTGGAGCGGTGATCAGGGCAACACCCGACCATCACCCTAACTGACTGGCTCACAGAGGCCAAAGATGTGACTCAGCCCCTGGCCTGGCTGGCTGCCACCTCCAGGCCAAGCTCACTACTGACAGCAGGGAGAGGGGGGCAGGAGAAAACCCACTGCTCTGGCCATCCTCACCTTCTGGTTTACTTTCTGATTTGGCCTGGGGTTGGGCTCTGGCCTCTTGATTCAAGCTCTCCTCCTCCTTCTCCTCGGCAAGGCAAACTGCAAATGAGACAGGACATACATCTTACCTGGAATCATAGGATAGTCCCTGCCATGCTCTTTCAGTTAGGACAGTCAGCTGAGCAGCCAGAGGGCAGCTGCAGAGCATGGGAAAAGGCTGCCATGGGCGTTGTGACATCTGGATTCTGATCCTGCGAGGCCTAGTTGTGGTGCCTAATTCCCAAAGTTCTGTTTACATTCTCTGCATTGTCACTGACTGGCTGTGACCTAGGGTAAGTCACTTCCCTTCTCAAGGCCTATTTCCTCTCTGGTAAAATGACATGGTTGGACTCAGGGCCAAGAAATAGGATTTATTTCCTTTGCAAGCTCAAGTGATGGCCTGCTTGGATACTGAATTGAGGAGGACTCTGACCCAAACTTTGTAGAAAAGTAGCATGATTGACTGGTAATGTCTGTGATGGACGTGGAATGGAGAAATAATTGCAGGGAGATGTTTTTGCCATCCTTGGACAATATTATCTTTGTAGCTTACTTTCTTTGAATCTACTAGAAGCTTTGTTATAGCTCCAGGGGCACGACTGATGGCCATGTTCATAAGCCTTCCCTCTCCAGTGGAAAAGGGGAAATGGTTCACCAACAAGCTCTCGGATACACCCTTTTTGACCCGAGGCACAAGAAGAGCCCGAGAAGGGCCTCCTTCAGATCCCTATGCACATGCTTTGCTGGAGGCCCACAGGGCAGCATGCACAGAATTGTGCTGCCCTGATTTCCAGGTGAGAAACACGGGACAGCAACTCCCTTTCACCAGGGACTATGTGCCAGGAAACATGCCAAGTGCTTTATGTGTATAATTTCAAGGTGAGAAGGGAAGAAGGAACAAGGCTGAGACGAAGGAGCCCACAGCTGTGTGGCCTGGGAGGGTGAGGGCAGTGGTGCAAGTGAAGAACAAAGTGGTGTCATGGGATCTATGGGCTCTATTCTGAATTTAGGCTGGCTGTGCCCCATGAGCACTGCGTGACTTTGGGAAGCCTGCGTGCTGTCACTAAGCCTCAGCATCCTCTCTAAAAAGGCAATACCATCATATCCTCAGGGGACTGATGTGATGAGGGTCCATGAGACAAAATAAATAAAAACACTTTTACTGCTGCAAATGTGGCCTCACTCATATTGTTACTTTAGCACGGATTCTGAAGCCTGATGACCTGGGTTTGAATCCTAGTTCTGCCACTTGCACTATAGCTGTGGACCTAACTGGGTGATTCCTTAAGCTCTCTGTACTTCAGATTCTTCATCTGTAAACTCTTCCGGAGTTGGTGACAGAGTAAATGAATGTATATAGGAATATGGTCAAAACAGTGTCTGGCACCTAGAAAGCACTATATAACTTTTAGCTGTAACAACAACAACGATGAAAACAAATTGACAAGAGTAGTTGACAGCAGCTGTCCCACCTGGGAAGCAACCCCACAGTGATGATGCCCAGCCTTCCAGAGGGTCCGAGTTAGAAGGAACCCTGGACATCATCTAGTCCGTAATACAGATGGACCGAGAGGAAACGGAGAAGCTGGAAAATGCAATCTGGGAAGCTGGGTGGATCAAAGCCTCTGCCTGGCTCCAGGACAGGTAGGAAACAGATAAATGGGTCTGGAATGTCCTCCTCTCTTCCTGTCTCCTAAACTCTCAGAGTGAGTTCAGCTGCAGCTGGCTCTGCAATAAGCTCCATGGGTAGAGCCACCACTATGACACGTGTGGTCCCTCGAAGTGGCCTGGTGGGCCTGGGTCCTCATCAGAACTGAGAGGTCGGGGGCCAACACACCTTCGTCCTGACAACCCCAGTGCCCCCTTGGCACTAATCAAACCCTGAAGTCTTCTGTTGAGCAATGTGTAGCTGCTGTCACAGGAGGGCTCCCTTGGTTCTGGTGTTGGCACTGAGAATATCTGCTGACTGTTGCTGGAAGGGCTCGCCATAAACACAAGCTTCCCCCTTTCCTTCTCATCCTCATCACAGCCTAGCCTCTCACTTCCCATGTTACTGAGGAAAGCAGATCAGCTGCAGGGTCTCCCCCACCCTGTCTCACACACATCCAAGTGAAATCACCAGAAGAGGCATGGGACCCTGGAGAGGAAAAGCCCCTTCACAGGGAAGGTGAGAATTCAGACCCCAGGAAATGTCTTTTCCACAGATCAGCTCTGTGGAAAGAGCTGGAACACCTGGAAAGAGTGGAAACATCTACACGGCCATCTGGAAACAGCATATGAAAACACAAATGTGCATCTAGAGAGCCTGGGGAACAAAGGCCCCCATCACCGCCCTGCATGGTCCCTGCCCCTCCCGCATGTCGTCTCAGGGTGTAGAATCAGGCTGGGCTCTTGAGCATGACTGAATCCCAGAGGACATCTGCAGTCATGCACTGTGAGAGCCATTCCATGCCCGGTAGACACTTGGAGACAATGTAGCAACATGCTTGCCCTCCCTGGGATGATTGCTGCTGGCTCCTGGGCACTCGTTTCCTCACATTGCCTCTCCCCTCTCAGCATGGCCGGATCATCGCTTTAGCATCAGTCTCCTCTGACCTCAGCCTGGCCTGAACATCACGTAATCCTGTTAAGACAAGTAGGCCAGCTGGAGGCTGTTGGTCATGGAGGTGCCCAGCTGGGGGCCCTCCAGTCCCATCCAAGAGAAGGTCTTTACATCAAGACTTTGCTAGAGTCAGTGATTCCTCTGGGAGTAGCCACTGATGACCCAGAGATACAGCTTTCCTCATGGGGCCCTGGCCAGAGCACCCCCAGCATTCATCACCAGAAGCTGTCAGGGGCTGCAGCTTCCATTCTGCAAACCCGAGGTACTATTTTTCTAGAGCTGACATTTGGGGGTGGCCTCTCTCACAATGTCTTCTGAGGTTTACCTTGAGGAATTGCTTTTTATTTTTTCTTTTCTCTCTCTTTTTTTCTAACAGCTCCATTAGCAGCTTAATTTTTTTCTCCCTTTCTCTCTCCCTCTGTTCTTACCTTGAGGAATTCCTAAGGAAGGTTTCATCACTTGTCTTTGATGCAGCTTTTCACAGTATGGTTTATTTATTTATTTATTTAGAGATGGAGTCTCACTCTGTCACCCAGGCTAGAGCTCAGTGGCACGATCTCGGCTCACTGCAACCTCCGCCTCCCGGATTCAAGCGATTCTCCTGCCTCAGCCTCCCGAGTAGCTGGGACTAAAGGTGTGTGCCACCATGCCCAGCTAATCTTTGTGTTTTTAGTAGAGACAGGGTTTTACCATGTTGCCCAGGATGGTCTCGATTTCTTGACCTCGTGATCCACCCACCTTGGCCTCCCAAAGTGCTGGGATTACAGGTGTGAGCCACTGTGCCCAGCCTTTTTAAAAATTATTTGTTTGTTTGTTTGTTTGTTTGTTTGTTTGAGATGGAGTCTCACTCTGTAGCCTAGGCTGGAGTGCAGTGGCTCAATCTCGGCTCGCTACAACCTCCACCTCCTGAGTTCAAGTGATTCTCCTATCTCAGCCTCCCAAGCAGCTGAGATTACAGGCGCCTGCCACCAAGCCCGGCTAATTTTTTTGTATTTTATTAGAGACAAGGTTTCACCGTGCTGCCCAGGCTGGTCTCGAACTCCTGAGCTCAGGCAATCCACCTCCCTTGGCCTCCAAAAATGCTAGGATTATAGGCGTGTGCCACTGCGTCTGGCTGGTTTTTTTTTTTTTTTTTTTATTTAAACAACTGACAACCCAATATTGTCTCTGAAAAGGACTTCAGAGCCTAAAGAAAATTCTGAGCCCCCAAAATTTGTCCTTGAGCCAGAAAGGTCAGTCAGAGTGCTCCCTGGGACTCAATGGATCATTCTGTGGTGTCATATTCAGCTCAGCCCTCAGCCCTCCTGCCCAACTGCAGTCCAAGCCCTTGGCTTTTGCCCAAAGGCTAGCCTTTCCTTGATGGGCCTCCTGGCTGGGTTCCGGTTCTGCACCAGAGCCCCAGAGATGGGGGAGCTCAAGGAGAGCAGGAGGGTAGCTGAGGAGTGCCCTTTAGGGGTCTGAGATGCAGGTTGGGGGCAGCTCTTGGGGGAAGAGAAGCAGAAGGCAGGATTTGGTAAGGTGGACAGTGAGAATCTCAGCCACTGCCACCATTTGTCAAATTGGACAACAGCCCCCACTGTACTTTGGATCCTGCTCTTACCTTCGTCACCCTTAAAAGGGTGCTGGCAGTTTCCAGGGTGTCCTTTGGGATTCCTGACTTGGGGAGGAGGTAGCAGGTTTCCTAGGACTCCAGAGTTGAATATAAAGCAAAAGGAAGTGCCACTAAGAACTTCTGGGCTTTGGGACCCTACAAGAGGTGTCCCCGCAAGCAGCCCAGGCCAGTCAGCCTGGGCCAAGCTGCCTGGCTAGACACTCTCCATGGAACACTGGGGCTGACTCTTGGGCAGTGGGCTTTACAGGGCAGCCCCAACCCAAACCTGTGCAGAGCACACGGTACTCATAGCCTAACTGCAGGTTAACGCCTGCATTTTACAGGGAGGGACAGAGGCAGGGAAGTGGGATGTGGATACCTAAGGACCTTAGCCTCTGTGTTCCTTGTTGCCCTCTCTTGGTGAGTCCCCTGTCTTGGTCTCTACCCTCTTTCCCAGACTGTCTGACTTTTACTACTTTCCTCTGCTTATTCTCTCTTCCCACCCCCTCCTCGCTGCCTCTCGGATTTTCAGGTCTCAGTTCGTCTCCAGCTGCAGGAGGGAAGGAGTGGATGGGGCAGACCACACAGGTCTGGAGAGGCCTTGCTTACCTTCCCTCAGGGGGTCCAGGCTGTGGAGCATAAGCTGGTAGATGGTGCTGCGGATGGTGCTGTTGTGCAGAGAGGTCGAGCTGCTCCCTCGGGTCAGCAAGGACGGGAGCTGAGCAAGAGGAGAGCCGCACAGGCCTCAGTGGGTCCCTGTCCAAGCCAGGGGAGGAACCACACGAGGGCATCACTAACCTTGCCTCTTTCCCATAAAAATCAGGGAGAAAGCACAGATGCCTTATCCTGACCTCCCCTCTTCCTCCACCTCCAACCAGGAGAGTTACACTACTTTCTTTCTCAGCCTCCCCTCAGCTCTTCCAGGACTATTTTGTTCTATATACTGAATAATTTCCCAAGGTCTCCACAGGGAGCAACCTGGTATATTAGGGATATCATGTTACCAAGGGTTTGCACATCCCTGCAGGTATACCCTCAGAAACACTCCCTCACCCACACACCACACAGACAGACCCACTGCACATGGCTACAGCCCTTTACAGTCCATATTATCACATTTTATCATTGTTCCACTCCCAGAGATAAGCAAAGCTGTGATCCCCATCTATGGAAAGGGAAAGGAAAACTCAAAGAAGCTAGGTGCCTAAGCCAAGGTCATGCGGGAAGTAAATAAAAGAGTCAGACTGGTACCCAGGTCTTCTGTGGTCTTCTGATTCCCAGTTCAGTTTGTTTGTTTCTTTTCTGCCCACGTGCTCAGAGACCCTCACAGGTATACACATACACACACACCGATACTGTACAGACACAGATGTGACACTTATTCATAGTGACACATATAGAAATATCATCTGATTTACAATGGAACATCCAAAGACAATGCTTCCACACTTGCTCAGTCCTCCCTCCCTCCTCCTCTTCTTTCTCCCTCCTTTCTTCCCCCTCATCCCTCTGATCTGAACTCTTCTGCCATCTAGTGACTGTGGTGCCACAGTACTTCACCACAAGTTTAGAGATTTTCTTTGGATGGGGGAGGTTCTTTAGGTTCAGGTTTGGAACTCCTTTCAAAGTTCCCCATAATTCTTTGCAGATACTTCATAGTCTGTAAACAGCGAAGGCACAGTTTTTCAGAAACCTCAGACTCCTGCCCTCTCCAGTTCCCCTGCTATCTTTCTCTTAGTTCTGGGGCATTCCAAAGCCATAGGTAATCCGGCTTTTATATCAATCATACAGTATTGGGCTGTACACTCAGACCTGAATTCATCTAGTCCAAACAGTAATTTTACAGATGCAGAATCTGAAGCCCAAGGTCACACAGCAAGCTAATGGCAGAGCGGACTATAACATTTCAGACTTAGCTCCCAAACTAGCACCTCCTCAAAGGCCATCTAGAGGTGAGAGTTCTCAGAAAAGGAGCCCTCTCCTCCCTTGCCTCACCCTGGCAGCGCTCCCAGGAGCTTCCTAGGCCTGAGCACAGCCAGGGTCCCCAGCTCAGGGCCCCAATACCCCAGGTCTGTGACCATCCACTGAGACCCTGCAGTGTCCCCACTGTGCAGACTCCACACAGCACCCACCTTCAGCTTCTTGTTATCCTGTAGCTCATCCACCGCAATGGCCCCATCGCCCGGCTGCAAACAGGGAGAGGAGTCACAAGATGTTGTGGCGAGACCCTCACTTTCTCCCTACATCCCTCTCTCCATGAAAGTCCTCAGGTTGAAATACAGAAACGCACTCAGAGATAACCTGGTCTCAGAAAATGTTTCAACATGGTCCATCCCTCCAGTCTGACCTTCTATAATCTGGCTTCACTCTGCAATGCAGTACCCCTAGTCGAATGTGTCCACTCACCATAGTCCAGTGGCACCAACTGTCTTTGGGTTTCTGAAATGTGCCATCCTCTTCACCCACCTCAAAACCCTCATCACAGGGCCCCCGCCCCCCGTCCATAATGCTTTTTCCCTCCTCAGGCTTCTGGTCTTCACTTAAGTGTCACCTTCCTCTGGGAAGCCATGTATAATTCTTTTATAGACCCCTGTTCTTTTCCTTCACAGCACTTTCCCCAATTTATTTGGGGAAATAAGTCGACTGCCCCACTAGCATCTTGAAGGTAGACTATTTTATTCACCACTGTGTGGCCAGCATGAGAACACTGCCCAGCACTTAGCAAGAGCTCAATAAATATTTATTAAATGAATGAATAAATGAAAATTAACTGTCCTCTAAATACACTTAATCTATTCTAACTCTTGTTCCCTTGTTCATGCCTTTTCCTCCTGCCTAAAATGCCTTCTCCGTTCCTTTCTTTCTACTCAAATCTTATCCATTTTTTATAAAATTCAGGGTGAGTTCTTGTATGAAGCTTTCCCAAATGCCCTTTCCATGCCCCCTCCCACCCTCCCTTCAGCTTACTACAATATTTCTCTCCTGGAAAGCTGTATAACAGTGAGCACATTCTGTGATACTAAAATCAGCTGTGTGCTCAGGTAAGCGCTAGTGTTTTGGGAAAGCTATGGGGCAGCCAGCTGGGAAGCGGGATAGCCCTAGACAATCTAAGATGAAGAAGCATTAAGCCTATGTATTTACTGTCTGAACCACTGGCTTGCCACTTTACACTCACAGCCTTGTAATACTATTTGAACTTTTTTCAAAAAAAAGTGCTGTTTAACTTTTCACTGCATGGTCTACCAGCTACATGTAGACTCTACCTTTTTTTTTTTTTTTTGCCATGTAATGAACTTACAGTCATCTCTGTTTCCCTTCCTTGTGGCACAGTGTCTTACTGAGCACAGGAGGTACTCAGTAAAGGTGACCTGAATGAGTAGACACTCCCAAGTGACCTTTAGTGCTTTTGTTTTATGATTATTATTATTATTATTATTATTATTATTATTTTGAGATGGAGTCTCTATCACCCAGGCTGGAGTGCAGTGGTGCAATATCACCTCACTGCAACCTCCCCTCCTGGGTTCAAGCGATTCTCCTGCCTCAGCCTCCCAAGTAGCTGGGATCACAGATGTTTGCCACCATACCCGGCTAAATTTTGTATTTTTAGTAGAGATGGGGTTTCACCATGTTGGCCAGGCTGGTCTTGAACTCCTGACCTCAGTTGATCCACCCGCCTTGGCCTCCCAAAGTGCTGGGATTACAGGCATGAGCCACTGCGCTCAGCCTTATTATTTTTTTACAGAGTTTTGCTCTGTTGCCCAGGCTGGAGTGGAGTAGCACGATCATGGCTCATTGTGGCCTTGACCTCTTGGGCTCAAGCCATCTTCCCACCTCAGCCCCCCAAGTAGCTGGGACTACAGGCATGTACTATGACACCCGGCTAGTTTTTGTATTTTTTGTAGAGATGGGGTTTCACCATGTTGCCCAAGCTGGTCTCAAACTGTGCTCAAGTGACTCACCCACGTCTGCCTTCCAAAATGCTGGTATTACAGGTGTGAGTGACTGGCTACTTTTTTTGTTTTTTTGTAGAGACTGGGTCTCTCTATGCTGTCCAGGCTGGTCTCGAACTCCTGGGGTCAAGCAGTCCTCCTGCTTCACCCCTACAAAGTGATGGGATCACAGGTGTGAGCCAGCACATCCAGCCTTTAGTGTTATCTTTAAGTAGCAGGATCACAAATGACTGCCCTGAGTAATCATCTTTACCTTCTCATTGCTTCCCTCACCCCACCAACCTCCATGGCTAAACAAGAACTGAACTTGCTGCACTCCCTTCTTTGTTCAGCTCAGAAAATACAGAAAATACTGCTTGATCTAGGGCCACTCACCCATCCCTTCAACTTATTCATTCATTCAGTTCTTATTTACTGAGAACCTGCTATACTATTTATATGGTGCTATTCTGGTGGCTTTAGGGATACAAAGATGCTTAGGACATGGATTCTGTGTCCAGAAAGAAATTGAGGCCAGTGATAACACAGATGCATGACAAAGAAGAATGTGGTTTCTGAAATAAAAGGCATAGATAGGTGCTATGCTAGGATGGGCAAGGAAGCTTTCTGAAGTAGGTAGAATTTGAGTAAGCTTTGAAGGATTGGGGGAGGTTTGAATGCTTGAATACACATTGCTAAATGAATGAATGAACATAAAAATGAATGAAACAGAGTATAAACAACAAATCTGCATATGAAGCGGGCACTGTGCATTTTAAGAAATCCCCTCAACTCTTTCATGACACGCCTATAAGTTAACTGGGATATAAGAGGCTACAGCACTGACCCCATTGGCCCAGCCATCTCACTATTTCTCACATCTAACCCTCACCCAAAGAGTTATCTTTTTTTTTTTTTTTGAGTCAGAGTCTCACTTTGTCACCAGGCTGCAGTGCAGTGGCACGATCTCGGCTCACTGCAACCTCTGCCTCCCGGGTTCAAGTGATTCTCCTGCCTCAGCCTCCCAAGTAGCTGGACTACAGGTGCGCACCACCAGGCCCAGCTAATTTTTGTATTTTTAGTAGAGACCGGGTTTCACCATATTGGTCGGGATGGTCTCGATCTCCTGACCTCGTGATCCACCCGCCTCGGCCTCCCAAAGTGCTGGGATTACAGGCATGAGCCACTGCGCCTGGCCAAGAATTCTCTTTAGAGGCAAAGAAAGAACTGTGAGGGTCCCGTCTACACTCTGGGGTGAAAGGTTCTGTACACCGAGGGGTAGGAGAGACTGATCTTTGCCCCATGGTGCACACCCCTAATGGTTTCTCTGCCATTCAGATTTATTCAAGCCAAAATACCTTTCTAAGGATTCATCGTTCATGGCTAATTTCAGAATGCACTTTTAACTTTCTGAAGTCTTTCACATCCATTTTCTTATTTAATATGACTAACTCTGTGAAATAGACAACACTCATATTATTGTAGCTATTTTGCTAGATGAGAAAACTGAGATGTAGAATGATTCCATCACTTACCCACACTCACAAAGATGGTGACAGAATCCTGTCTTCTCTTTTTTTTCTTTTTGTTTAGAACCCTGATCTTATCTCCCTTCAGTTTTTTCTTTTTTTTTTTCCTTTGGTGCTTTTGATTTGGTTTTACTAAATCCCATTTATTTTCCCAAGCATGAATAAGGAAATGAGGTCAAATCTATATTCCCTCGTGGCTCTATTTCATATTTCGACATTTCAGGCAAATGGACATGAATGTTCCTCAACATTTGGGTGTGGCGAAATGTTGAAAAGGGCATATTCAGAAAGCACCTACTTGCCAGTGCTGTTACTCATGAGTTCACTTATGAGTAACAGCACTGGCAAGTAGGTGCTTTCTGAATATGCCCTTTTCACGAACACATTCACCTCTCACATCACAACATTCTCCCCGCTCTTTCTTCAGCCCAGTTACCCCCACTTTCTTCTCCTTACAATTAGCAAGAGGCTGAGGTAACAGAAGAGGATGTCTTCATGCCTCTTGCTGAAGATGAGCAATGGGATCCTTTGCAGCTGTTTATAGGAACTTCAGGTGGCAAACATGGTAGCCCCTAGATGGCTTGTCCTCCTGACCTCCATTTGCTATTTCCCACTGATACAGCAATTCCTCTTCTCAACCATCCATAACACATTTCCTGAACTACACATGTTAGTCTTAAATTTTTTAAAAACATTTATTCAACAAATATTTATTGAATCCCTTGTCCGAGCCCTAACTTCACCCAGATTCTCTCAGATAGAACACACTTCACTTTAGCCCTTCACTGAATACAGTATTACACCCCAATCCACTCCATTTGTCTATCCTGGAAACCCAGAAGTCTACCCAAATTCCTCCCTCTCCCTCACAGCCCACACCCAATTAGCTGTCAGACCTCCTTCCTGAGAGTTCTCACATTTCACCTTGTCTCTGCACTCTCCTGCCTGCAGTCCTACACAGCCTCCTGACTTCTGATCTGTTCCACTTCCAGTACATTCACCACCCCTTAGCCAGAGTGGGTTTCTGAGCAAAGCACATCATGTCCCTCCCAACACACTGGGAGCCCCACTGTCACCCAGTAAGAGCCCAAACTCCTTAACTTAGCGCAGCCTCCTGCTTACTTGCAGTCCAGTATTGTCCAATAGAAATATAATGCAAGCCATATATGTAATTTTAATTTTTTAGTAGCCACATTTTTTAAAAGTAAAAGAAACAAGTGAAATTACTTTTTTTTACTTTTTTAGACGGAGTCTCACTCTGTCACCCAGGCTGGAGTGCAGTGGCGAGATCTCGGCTCACCGGAACCTCTGCCACCCCGGTTCAAGCGATTCTCCTGCCTCAGCCTCCCGAGTAGCTGGGATTACAGGCGCCTGCTACCACGCCCGGCTAATTTTTGTATTCTTAGTAGAGACGAGGTTTCACCATGTTGACCAGGCTGGTGTCAAACTCCTGACCTCAGATGATCCACCCACCTCAGCCTCCCAAAGTGCTGGAATTACAGGAGTGAGGCACTGTGCCCTGCCGTGAAATTAATTTTAATAATTACACTTTAACCTGATATGCCTGAAATACAATTTCAACATGTAATTAATATTACAAATATTTTACATCCATTTTTTCAGACTAAGCCTTTGAAACCCAGTGTATATATTATACTCATAGCACATCACGAATCGGACTAGCTGCATTTCCAGGGCTCAACAGCTGTATGCAGCTGGTGGCTACAGTCTCTTCTTGCCCTCTCATTTCTCTGGTTTTTGCACATGCCTACGAGACTCCCTAGCCCTTCTATAGCCAGTGAATTCCTGCTTGTCCTTCAAGATTCACCTAAGTATCCCCTCCCCTAGGAAGCCTTCCCTGACCCTCTGGTCTGCTGAGATGTCGGCCCTCTGCAGTACTAAATCCCTCAGCATTTACCTATACCATTACACATGACAGTGTAAACTACTGCTTGACTTATCTGCCTTTCCCACTGAGAAGGATTTACCATGGAGATGATGAAGCTTAAGCTTCAGGGCTCATCACTCTCCTACACAAATCCCTTCCAAGGCCTGCACCTAATTTTGTGGCAATAGTTTTATATTCTTTTTCTTAGTGAGTATCGGGCCCCACAAAACCTAGACTAACTCCACCTCCTCCATTAGATAAGCTCCTTGAGAGCTGGAACTGTGCTTTATTCAGACCTATCACAGGCCAGACCTATCACAGGCCTCATACAAAGATGTTCAATGAATGTTTGCTGAATGAATGTTGGGGTTCTTGAGGGATTACTACCAGACTATCTCTCTTTCAGATTAGCAACAGCCAATCCTTTTTTTTTTTATTTGAGACGGAGTCTCGCTCTGTCCCCGGGCTGAAGTGCAGTGGCCGGATCTCAGCTCACTGCAAGCTCCGCCTCCTGGGTTTACGCCATTCTCCTGCCTCAGCCTCCCGAGTAGCTGGGACTACAGGCGCCCGCCACGTCACCCGGCTAGCTTTTTGTATTTTTTAGTTAGACGGGGTTTCACCCTGTTAGCCAGGATGGTCTCGATCTCCTGACCTAGTGATCCGCCCGTCTCGGCCTCCCAAAGTGCTGGGATTACAGGCTTGAGCCACCGCGCCCGGCCCAACAGCCAATTCTTGATTTTAATTATCATACATTCGTTGGTGATTCACAGTTTTCTGTTTCCAGCCCAGACTTTGTTCCTGCGCGTCAGACTCATTTGTGCCACTGCCTCCCAGATATACCCACTTGGAAGTGACCTAAGCACCCAAACTCACTATTCCAAAGTGGGAACTCTTGAGTCTCCCTAAACTTATTATTCTTTCTCAGTGGATGGCACTACCATCCACCCTGCTGCTCAAGCCAAAAAGATCAGCAGCATCCTTGATTTTCCTGATTCTCTCACCCTCCATATCCACTTCACACCAAGTCCAGATAATTCTGTCTTAAAACATTCACAAATACATACACATATAAACAGCCCACAACAGCCTCCTAACTGGACTCCCTGCTTCCACTCTTGCACACCTACAATTCATTCTCTACTCAGCAGCTAGGGCGGACTCTCATTACTTCATTCACCTGTTGAGCTTGAAATAAAATCCAGGCTGGGTGTGATGGCTCACACCTGTAATCCCAGCACTTTGGGAGGCCAAGGCGGGCAGATCACAAGGTCAAGAGATCAAGACCATCCTGGCCAACATAGTGAAACCCCCATCTCTACTAAAAATACAAAAATTAGCTGGGTGTGGTGGCGTGCACCTGTAACCCCAGCTACTTGGGAGGCTGAGGCAGGAGAATCGCTTGAACCCAGGAGGTGGAGGTTGCAATGAGCCGAGATTGCGCCACTGCACTCCAGCCTGGCGACAGAGTGAGACTTTGTCTCAAAAATAAAAATAAAATAAAATCCAAACTCTGTATCTGATGCACAGAATAATAATCTGATGCAAAAGTAATCGCGATTTTTGCCATTAAAAGCAAAAGTAATGGCAAAAACCACGATTACTTTTGCACCAAACTAATAGCTCCCACCCTCTTCTCCAGTGGTATTCTGAACCCCTCTCCCTATTACTAACCACACTGGCCTTTATTCTTTCCTCTAATGTGCCAAGCTCTCTTTTCCAGCTCTGAGCTTTTGCAAATGCTGTTCCCCCTTCCAGAAATTCTTGTCAAAGGCCATGGGGTGGTTTCCCTTCTCATTCTGCAGATCTCTATTTGAAATTATCCTCCAAGAGACCTCCCCCACTCTCCCTCACTAAAGGGGGCCCACTATTATTTACAATCACTCTCTATTACTTGCCGTGTTTATTTCCTTTACAGCATTTGTCATATGCTGAAATTAACATCTTAGTTTATTTTACTTGTTTATCATCCATATGTCCACTCCCTCACACTAAAAAAAATTCTGTTGGCTGTGTATTTCCAATTAATTCAGGTGGCAGAGCATCTAGACATTATGCTGTTCTCTGTAGAACACCATGAATATCTAGTTTCATATTGAATCCCATCACATGCACTAGGAGAAAATATTACTGGGTTGTATGAATGCATGTAAAATCTCAACTACAAGCTTACACATACCCATGAAAACAAACTGTTAAACTAGATGTGATCAGATGTTTGAGTTTTTCTGTTAATATTTGTTTCTTATGCATCCATTTTGTCATCCGCTAGCACCCACTAGCAGGTGAACATCGAAAGCTTAAGATTTTTTTTTTTAATATTGTGGTTAGGTTTTGGTTTTGTTTTGTTTTGAGACAGAGTCTTGCTCTGTTGCCCAGATCGGAGTGTAGTGGCATGACCTCAGCTCACTGCAATTTGCGCCTCCTGGGTTCCAGCAATTCTCCTGCCTCAACCTCCCAAGAAACTGCAATTACAGGTGCGTGCCACCATGCCCGGCAAATTTTTGTATTTTTAGTAGAGATGAGGTTTCACCTTGTTGGCCAGGCTGGTCTTGAACTCCTGGCCTCAAGTGATCCACCCACCTCGGCCTCCCAAAGTGCTGGGATTACAGGCGTGAGCCACCGCTCCTGGCCAAAAGATTAAGAAAATTTTATGAAGAGAAACCCTAAAATTGAGCATTCTACTCTAGCATCTTTTCCTGACAATTAGAGGGAAGGTGATTATTATTCAAAGAGTCGAAGAAGGGAACCCCTCAGCCCAGGCTAGGGTGGGCCCTTTGGCAGCACAGTGAGTTCCAGCTGCTTCCTGCACACAGCCCCTTGCCTCGAAAGCAGGTAGCTGGCTCTACAGGTCACTGATAGAAGCCCTTAGGATAAATGCCAACCCTGATAAGAAAGGGGAGGACCAGTCCCTAAACAGGTAGCAGGTTTGTCTGCTTGAGGTCTTGTTGATTGGTTTAATTTTTAAAATCCTGCCAGGGACCAGGTGCGGTGGCTCACACCTGTAATCCCAGCACTTTGGGAGGTCAAGGTGAGAGGATTGCTTGAAGCCAGGAGTTTGAGACCAACCTGAGTAACATAGCGAGACACACCCCTAGATCCTCCCCACCCCCCACCTTCTCTACAAAAAGTTTTTGAAATTAGCTGGGTGTGGTGGCATGCACATGTAGTCCCAGCTACTCAGGAGGCTGAGGAGGGAGATTGCCTGAGTCTGGGAGGTCAAGGCTGTAGTGAGTCGTGCTTGTGCCACTGCACTCCAGCCTGGGCGACAGAGCAAGACCTTGTCTCAAAAATAAATAAATAAGTGCTTCCAGGATGAAAATAGCCCCGAGTGCATTTAGGAGAGAATGGTAGACTTTTCTCCAGGAGTATTCTAGAGGGAAGAGTGTGGGTATGGAGCTTTCAAAGGAGCCCCAACTAGGCTCTTTTCTCTGCTTTGCATCCCTTTTTGCCATTGGCTTTCCACAGGACTGTCTTGCTAATCATACACCTCATGCAGATGGCTGGTGCTTCCTGGCTAATCTAGTCAAGTATGAAGAAGGGCCCCTGCTGTCCTTCAAATACCAATAAGGCTTTTCAGCCAGCCTAGTGCCTCCGCTTTGCTGTCTGTTGGCTTTCCGTGACTATGCATGGTCAAGGCATGTCAGAGATTTATCATTTTTGGCCAGAACAAATACACTGAGAGCTTCAAAACCAAGTATACTTGAAAACTAAGTTTCAGAGAGAGAGCCTGTGCTCAGAATTAGACTGTGTTGATAACTATGCAAACATTTACCATTTCCTTATTGGGGTCATAAAAGGCATCCTCAAACCAATATATGTCAATCTGACAATATTGTCCAAAATATTTTTAGCTTTGAATTTTTTCAGCCAGTGTCAACAGTGAGACTCTAAAATACTTACTATATGTCTATGTTCGATGCTAAGTCCTTTATTTTTTTCTGGAAATATTCTTAAGTAAATTCTGATTAGAATCACTCCTAAAACACCTTTATCCTTATTCTAGATAATCAGGGCAGAATAAACAGTAAAGTGAAAGATCCTCAGATTCTGAGCTGTTGAGCTCAGAAATTCAACAGCTATCAGGTGGGTGAATATCCAGTAATAAAATGGATTGTTCTCTGCTGATTGTGTTTCCAAGTTGCTCAGGAAGAAGAATACCTGCAAATATGTTGCTCTTTGTAAAATACCACGTGGCCATTCCAATTAGTTTATTTATTATCTGTAGCTGCTTTCACACTACAAGAACAGAGTTCAGTAGCTTTGACAGAGACTATATGGCTTGCAAATCCTAAAATATTTACTGTCTGGACTTTTACAGAAAAAGTTTGCCAACTTCTGCATAGCTCATCCATTCACTTTACAGATGAGGAACCTAAGGCCTGTTTGAAAAGCAAAGTAACTTTGTAGCATTTTGCCCAGGGTTCACTTCACTGCAGTTAATTTTCTCTAGGCTCGTCCCTTCTACTGGATACAATCTTTTTATTTCCCACACTGGCTTTCATTTAACTTAATAATAATGGTTTGTTGTATTGCATTGACTTGCCCAGGGTAACAGGAATAGTCAGCAGTGGAACATGGCTTAAAACCCAAATATACTGATTCCTGATCAATGGTAAGGATCACCAAGTAGCTGTGTAACTTCGGCTGAGTTAATTATCCTCTCTGAGCCTCAGTTTCCTCATCTGCAAGATGAAGGTAATCTATTCCTTGTATGGTTTTATGAGAAATTGTTAAGACAATGTATGTATGGAATAGGCTTTCTGTAAGCATGGATTCTCAACCCTTGACTCCTTTGTCTCACTAAACTGGAGTTCTGGAACTTTTGGGATTACCTGAGGAAAATGAACTAAATACTTATGGAACTTCTTCTAAGAACAAGACACTGGGCTTGGCCCTTTAGGAGGTACAAAAATTAGTTCCCCATCTAGTGGCAGTGATAAGCCTGATGTGACCAGACTTATGATCTGGCTAAAGGGAAATAAGGCATCCTTGAAGGGGTGATGACATTTAAAAAATGCTAAAGAGGCCAGGTGTGGTGGTTCATGACTGTAATTTCAGCAATTTGGGAAGCTGAGGCAGGAGGATCACTTAAGACCAGGAGTTTAAGACCAGCCTGGGCAACATGGTGAGGCGCCCATCTCTACAAAATATTAAAAATTAGCTAGGCATGGTGGCACATCCCAGCTACTAGGGAGGCTGAGGTGGGGACTGCTTGAGCCCAGGAGTTCTAGGCTGCAGTGAGCTATGAGTGCACCAGTGTACTCCAGCCTGGGCAACAGAACAAATTCTTAAAAAAAAAATTCATACTGAATCTATTTTGACAAATAAGAACAGAGATGTAATCATCCCTGTGCTTACTAATTGGCAAGGAGTTGCTACAAAAGCCCTCGAAGAGTCCCTTCAGTAGGTTATGTATTCTCTTTTGAAATCATGATTATGCTTCATTTGTCCCGCAAGCTTTTCTTTGATGGTCTAACTCAGATCAAATGGAAAGTTCAGAGTTTGCGGAGACTAAATAAAAGCAGAATTATTATGAGGGACTAGGAAGCAAGTCAGAGGCACTTTGGAAACTGCTGGCCTGTTGTACACCAAAGTATTAGGCATTTTCTTCAGAGGAGAATACCAGGACTTCATGGCCACCCCTGAGAACTTAGCAAGGCCTGCCCTAAGAACTGCATTAGGAGAGAGGTTCCTGTTTCCTTGTATTAAATTCTGTAATGCTCTAAGCCTCTCTTTCTTTTTGAAGTCTTTGGCTTCATGGAGGATAGTCTGGTGGGAAATAGCACTGAATGGGGAGTTAGAAGACTGGGTTCCTGTTCCAGTTCTGATACCTGCTGGCTGTATGACCCTGGGCGGGATATTTCCTTTTTGGACCATCTGCAAATGACACAATAGAAGCTCAATTGACCAGATCAGACACATAACCATTGCGTTGGGTCCTGATAGAACTGAACTCACTTGGACATGGGACATTATCATAGAATGCTAGAGTTAGACGGGACCTTTCAGTGATTAGTTGGATTCTATCATTTCTCCTAGAGAGGGCAAAGGACCTGTCTATGGTCACACAATTCATTAGAGGCAGAATCAGATTAGAACCCAGGTTTCCTGGCTCTCTGTTCCATGCTTTGGCCAGAACAACATGTTATCTAAAAAGTCTAAAGGAAGTGCATTTAATCTCCCTTGCCTCACATATCTCACAGACACATTGCTGAGTTTGGTCTCTATCCTGCTCACTCATCAAAACTGCTCTGGATTAAGTAGCTAAGTCCTTCCACTCTGCATGCAAAATTCTGCTCACACCAGCAGCTTCTCTGAGACCTGGAATAGGCAGGCTGTGAGCCAACCCTTACCCAAACTCACCCTTTAGGAGCAGGAGAGAAGTGGGGTCTGTGTTCGCTAAGGTACCCTCACTTTAGAGTCTCAAGGAACAAAAAACTTGGAATGATCTGGGTGTGGTGGTATGTGCCTGTAGTCGCAGTTACTCCCAACCCAAAAAACCCAAAAAATTTTGGAATGAATTTTCAGAGATCACTTCTGCAATTAATCATCTTCCAGGTTATTGAATCATCCAATGAATTTAACAAGAAGGTCCCTCAAGTGAGCAGAGAAGTTCTTGGAAAGGAACTCATGGGTCAGGAGAAAGCCCTAGGATTGGTGCTCCTGGTGTCTGATCTCCAATGCGCACAGAGTGAGGGGTTCTGCCCCCAGGACTAGCTTGTCAGTGGATGAACAGAGCTCCCATCTTTTCTAATATTTTCAGAACAAAACAAAAATATAAAAGCTTCCCCCTTATCAGACCCCATCCAAGTCTGGAATGTGAGCTAACGGGATTAAATGAAAATGAGGGTGCTAGCTAAACCCTGAACGCCATGTACATGGAAGAGATTATCATTTTTCCTCGCCTGGCATCTTCTTGGACATTCTCCAAAGCCCAACTCAAATGTCATTTCCAAACACCTGGTCATACCAACCCGAGCTCAAATCTTGGTTCCACTGCCTATTTGCTGTGTGACCTTGAACCTGTGGTTTAACGTCTTTAGGCTTCAGTTTCCTCTCCTGCAAATGGGGATCATAATATGACCAGTTTATAGGGTGATTAAGGGTTGAGCCAATGTCATGCTTACAAAGGCCCCAGCACAGTGCCTGGCAGAGAATAGGTACTCTATAAATGTTGAATAAATAGTAAGGGAACCAGAGCATTCATCTCTTGAGGTCTGATCCAGCACCTTCTCTTCAGGTCCTGGCTTCGCCACATCCTTTCATGTCAAAGGGGCTAGAGAAGCCTGAGCCAATTTGTCCTTACCTTGCTGAGGTCTCCTAAGGCCATGACCTTAGCCGCTGGCCTCCTGCTGAGCTGCTCCTTCACCCAGGCCTCGATTTGCTTGTTCCACTTCATGGTGAACACATAGAAGGCATAGGCCAGCAGCAGCAGCAGGCTCTCCCACCAGGCAATAAGGCTGTCCAGGAAGAAGAGGATGAGCATTATCAGGTCAAGGATGTAGAAGGAGACATCACGGAATAAGGGCCACCAGGTGAGGTTGAGGATCTCTCGGGAGAAGAGGGAACAAGTGCCAATGACAAAGAGAATGTTGAACACAGCAGAGCCCACAATGGTACCGATGCCCACGTTGCTGTGGGAAATGAAGACACCGATGAGGGAGGTGAAAAGCTCAGGGGCAGAGCCTCCAGCAGCCATGAATGTGGCGCCTGCCACATCCTCGGAGATCTGCAGCTTGTCTGTGATGACACCTAGGGCTGGAACGAAGTACTCATCGCAAACAATGGCCAAGGCCACAAACACATACATCATGCCAAAAATGTGCAGGACCACCCAGCCCTGCCGCCGCTCCTCCACACTGAACAGATCTGGGGGGTACTCTCCCTTCGGTGGGAGGTCTGGCAAGATGGGAGGCAGCACTGAGGGACTGGGACTGAGCTCCTCTGGGAGCAGGGCCGTTGTGAGGCTTGGGGAGGGAGTGGTGGGCATGGCTGGGGTTGGCTTCACAACCACACAGTGATGGACCTGCGTGGTCAGCTTTGCCCTGAGTGTGGGGGTTGTTGAGGTGCTGGGTGCTATGTAAGGTTTCTTTGCCAGCCTCCAGACTGTGGTTGGGGCTGTTTCGATGGCTGACACACTGGTCTTCGGTGAGGGATTCCTAACACTCCAGGCAGCAGTGAAGGCTTTGGTTTCTGATGGGTTGCTGCCTGTCATGGTGCTTATTGTCACCTGCCCCTCAGAGGTGGCTGGGGTATGCGTCAGGACTGTTCCCTGGGGAGTCTTCAGGTTATTCTTTCCCACTAACCGCCAGGGATGGGCTGAGCTGTTACTTTCCACTCTTCTGGGGGGAGACAGATTGTTTTTTTCCACGATGCTCCTTGGAGAAGTCAAGACGTTTGTTTCTACCTCATGTGTCAGAAAAGTTGGGGTGCTATCAACCATTCCCTTCAGAGTGGTTGGGGTGGTTTCCTCCATTATTCTCTTAAGAGAGTTGGTTTCCAGTATTTTATAGGTTGTTGTAATGTCACTGTCCTTCACTGTTGTTCTGGGGGTGATCGCATGGCTTGTTTCCGTTGTCATGAATGTGGATGAAGCGTAAGTGCCTACTCTTCTACCACGTGGGGAAGGAGTATACTTCACCTTTTCCCTGACTTGAGTTGGGCTGTAGCTCTTCATTTCTCCTGTGGGTGTTGGGGTATACTTTTTTACTATTTGTCTGCTTGAAGTTGAGGTGTAGTAAGTCAGTGTTCTGCTGGATGTTGGGGTGTCTTCCTTCCTTCGTTCTGTACCTGCTGCTGTTGGGCTATAATTATTCTTGGTTGTTGTTGGGATCATCTTGGCTGTCCTTTTAGGAATATCGGGAATATTCTCCACTGTCATGCTCAGTGTTGCTTCATCACTGCCCACTGAGGCTTGGGGTACCAGCATCTCACCCCCCATTTCAGAGCTAGGTTTTGGAGGGTTGCTGCTCACCATCATCATCTCTTCACTGGGGAGGTCCCGGCTGGCCAGTTTTACAGGCTGATGAGAAGAGACTGCTGCCCACAATGAGGAAAGGCCCCGGGGTCCTCTAAGGTGCTGGTAGGTAGAACTGATGATCAACATTCCCAGTAGGAAGAGGAGGCGACTCCAAGGAAGCCGCTTTGTCCGGAGTAACCGCCTATCTTGCGGCCCCATCCTGATCAATTTCCCCATGCTGGCCAGTTATATCTGGTTACAGAAGGCCTCTCATTCTGTCCTAAGATGGAGGCTACTCTGGGATTCAGGTTGGTGATCAGAGATTTCTCCATGAAGCCCAGCCAGGGGGTATCCACAAACCTAGATGGTAGAAAAAGAGATTATTTACCACTAAGAGGAGATCTGGGATCCATAACAGCCTCATATGGAAAAAAGTGACAATAGAAGCCCCAGGAACACAAAAGTATAATGCATGGGGTCTTTGCAAGAGTAAACTACTCCTGTCCCCTGCTCCAGAGGAAAATGCCTACTCTTAAGAGAAAGAGTACCTAGGGGTCCTCTGTACTATGTAGGCCTGCCAGCAGCCCAGGTTCCTGAGCTGGGGCCTGAGTGCTCTATGGAGTCTCCCTGGGCTCTCAGCAAAAGATCTGCCAGTACTCTTCAGGTCCAAGCCTAAGATGCTGGGAGCTCAGTCATCCATAGCTGGTGCCAGGCCACAGGTCTCACCTTATCAAAGGCAGGAAGGAGGTAGGGAGATATGGCTTTAAGCTATAGACAAAAAGAGGCAGTAGTGGAGGGCATTGCCAGGGACATTAAGGCTCCATGTATTTTTTTGGACTGACTTAAAACAATTCCACCATCCAGAGTGGGCAAAGCTTAAAAGTCAATGTTATAGAGCTTCCCAGAGAATACAGCATGGTGGGAGGATCATGGGAAATGGAGTTGAAAGCCTAGACTCCCTGTTCTGCTGCTTACCAGCTGTGTCATCCTGGACAGGCTGAGCCTTGGTGCCTCATCTGTGAAATGGGCATGATAACATATATATTGGTTATGCAAATATAATCTCTGGAAGGACAATTGGGGAAGGGAAACTGAGGATCAAAGGTCAGAAGGTGACTTATTTTCACTGTATAGTCTGTTAGTTTGACCTTTTTATCATGTGCATAATATTTTTAATTTAATTTAAATTAAATTAGAATATGAATAATAACAGTGTCATAGGAATGTTGAGAGAGTAAAAACATATGAAAAGCATTGAACAGGCCAGGCATGGTGGCTCATGCCTGGAATCCCAGCACTTTGGGAGGCTGAGGCGGGCAGATCACTTGAGGTCAGGAGTTCAAGACCAGCCTGGCCAACATGGTGAAACCCTATCTCTGCTAAAAATACAAAAGTTAGTCAGGCATGGTGGCACATGCCTGTAATCCCAGGTGCACGGGAGGCTGAGACATGAGAATTGCTTGAACCTGGCAGGCAGAGGTTGCAGTGAGCTGAGATCGCACCATTGCACTCCAGCCTGGGCAACAGAGCAAAACTCTGTCTCAAAGGAAAAAAAAAAAAAAAAAAGAAAAGCACTGAACAGAAAGGTTAGTTTTACATAAGAATGAAGGAGGGAAGAACATGAAAGGCCCTCAAAGAATCCTCATTTTATAAAGAAGGGTATTGAGGCCCAGCCTAAGTAAGTATTTATTAAATCTCTAATTAATGTCCACACACTACTACAAAACAATAACTGGAAATTATTGGTTTTGCATATGATATATTAGAAGTGAGCTGAGTAACCCATGGAATCTGTCTGGTACAACTCCTCGTCTGAGATATGAAAACACAGAGGTCCAGAGAGGAGATGTGACTTGCTTAACATTACACAGCTAGTGAGTAGCCAAGCAGATGAGCCTCCTAACTCCCCTTTCTTTCTTGCATGCCACACTAATTGGACATGCAAAGGCACTTGTCTTAAAAAGCAAGAGAGGGACAAGCAAAAGGAGATGTAGGAATAAGTGAACTTCCTTCTTTGTCCCTGATTTCCGTAATTTTCTTTCCACTATCTCCCTGCAGCCCCCCGATCCTTGCCATGAACTCAACACTTTGCAGCAAGCCCACTTGTATCTCCAACAGAAATTTCAGAGGGTCTCTCTCTTTCTGATGTTCCTGTGTTATGTAACAGAGCTGAGCTGGCACCCCAGCTGATCACTCCTACCTAATTACATCATTTACCTTCAGATCTTGGCATCTGGCTGTCTTCTCAGCTCTGGAAACTCGTCAGAATCCAAGATCTCAAAGAGTGGGTCTGAAGCTGGACAGCAGGGAACACCCCATTCTCCTGCCCCCAGCTCTCCTATGGAATCCTAATTCAAGGCAGGGTCAGGTGTGAAGGGCAGCTCAGGGGAAGAATATCCGATCGTGGCTAATACCCACCTCCTCTAAGAAGCTTATCAGGGCATTGCACAAGTTCTGGGTCCCAGTGCGCCTGACCAAGCCTGAGAGAGTGGGCCTTCCACCAGGGACACAGATGGGCTCACTGTGGGCCCGCAAAGTCAGTGGAGGAACTGGGGAGATTTCTCAAACTTGTTTCTAAGCTATGAGAATGAGAGGTGGTCTAGGGTTTCCATGCTTAGATGGTGGAAAATTTTGGAAAGATTCAGAAGGTGCCTGGGGCTTAAGAGATCAGAAGGCCTCA
Organism: Theropithecus gelada; assembly: GCF_003255815.1. Lineage (NCBI taxonomy): Eukaryota > Metazoa > Chordata > Mammalia > Primates > Cercopithecidae > Theropithecus > Theropithecus gelada. The sequence continues at coordinate 41,097,332 of NC_037674.1, read as the reverse complement.
GTTAGCATTAGGCTCGACTTGCTGCTGTGTGATTCTAATGTAACCTACAAGTAAATGTGGGGATAATAATATCTGTCCTACCTATCTGTAAGGTGAATGTGAGAATCAAAATAAAAAACAAAGTTTATAGAGAAAACACCATGCAAACTTCAAAGCAATTCATACATGAAATCTATTTTATTAGGCCTAAAGGAAATCCTTGGTGTAGAGGGCACTAACGGATCTCCCCAGAGCAGGCTGGGACATCCCAAGATACCTGAGGAGTTGGCATGCTGAGCTCCCTGCACCTCGAGTCCATGACTTGGAACTGATCAAAGTGGGAGTAGGGTAAGGTAGTGGGAATCTCGTCATCCTAACCATTGATCTGGAAGCCATTTCAATCATTCAGCTAACTCGGCCTGATATTTACTGACTGTCCCTTTCTCCCTTTCCTGTTTCCTCCAGAGTACCTGGGTGCGTGATGCTTTGGGTTACTTTCATCTGAAATAGCAGGTAATCCTCACAGCCTCACCTCTGCCCTGCTTCACCTTGAGTGGCCTGGAACAGTAAGAAGGTCACCAGATCCCTCTGCTGAAGCCTACAGGAGAACCCACCCACTGTGGAAGAGCTGGCTTCATCTCTGAGTATGCTGGGGTCACTCTGGATGTTGGAAGCCTGGGGTCAGGGCCTAAGGTCTGCTAGTTACACGTCCTTGCCTTTATGCTGCTGTGGGCAGAACCAAACCTAGTTCTTTCCCTTTTCATGCCACTGTGTAACACAGTCTCAAACTGGCCCAGAAAGATGAAAAAAGGAACATAATTCACAAAGTAAAATGAGTGATCTTTTTTTCTGAAACAACTCCTCTACATTTACAATGTTGTTTATTCAATATAAAAAATTCAGGGGAGAAGGAAATCCTCAGAAAAGTGATTCCTTTCTCTCATATATTCATAAATGTTGCCAAGGAGTTCTTCCTGGAGTCTAACCTAAATCCTACCTGTTGGGGGTAAACACAGCTTCTTCTGTCTTATTATCATGGGATTCTGGCACATTTTGAAATTCAGCAGGAAATTTGGCTGCTCAACCAAGAATGGAAGCATCCTCTATACTAGCCATGTGAGTTTGGACAAGTTATTTAACTTCTCAGTTGCTATAAACCTCTCATCCTGTAAAATGAGAATGATAATGACATTACCTGTTTGATAGGGTTGTTGTGGGGATTAATTAATTTGTAAAACATATTAACAGTGCCGGGTACTATTGTTGTTGTTATTCTGCTTTTAGGTATCACAATCAGATTGTGTTAGAGGGGTCAGCAGGTATCACAATCAGATTGTGTTAGAGGGGTCAGCAGGTCTCCATGCATTTCACTGTTACAACGTTCTACTGTGCATTTATTTGTGCAATCACCTGATTAATGTGTACAACTCTTACTAGAGCAGGTGAACTCCAAGAAGACAGGGACCTTGCCTGTCTTATTCATCACTGAATCCCCAGAGCCCAGAACAGTGCCTGGCAAACAATGAATGTATTTAATAAATAAATTTACTTATAATTTATTTATTTATAAGTAAATTTATTTATTAAATATATTTACTTTATATATTTATTTATATTATAAACATATTTATTAAATTAAATATATTTAATATATATTAAACATAAAAAGCATAACCCAGTGAGGAAGATGCTCAGAGATGGAGCCCCTGAGGGGATGGAGAGGGGAATGCCCACTCGAAAAGTTCATGACCTTTTGAGAGCAAATGGCTGGAGAATGGCCAGCACCACTGAGAAGGGGAAGCTGATCTGCTTTGCTCTATAAAATTGCCTCATTTTATACCCTCCCCTGGAACAGGATGGAAGAACTGATGGGGCAGATCTGGCTCTGACCCTCACGATAAAATAAGGGGGTGAGGAAGGCAGATCTTAGAGGTTTGGCAGGACAGCAAGGAGGCCTTTCCTTGCCCTCCAAAGCTCTAGGCCTTTCCTAACTTTTATTAAAACAGAAAGAAGAGGGAACAAGACTTTTCATCTGACATGGAGGGTTTGTGGCTAAGGCTGGTTTATTTCTGGGCCTACATCAGGAGTTGCAACCGACTCTACAGTTGTACAGTGGAAAGTAGACAAGATTTGAAAGGGTCGCAAATTTTATTTCTTTTGTGTTTTTTCTTTAATCTGGCAAACAGCAAGCATTGATGGGTTGCAAATTTTAATGCCTTTAGGTCCTGGGTAGATAAAAATAAGTTACATCAATCATTTTCTAAGTAACTGGGGAGTGCTGGGGGCTATTTCTGGACAGAGAATAAATGACCCACCGATAGGTATTCCAATGTCAAACAATTTAAAAATATTAAGAAGCAAACAAATGAGTCTGAGGGCTGAATTTAACCTACAGGTACTGCTTTGAAACCTCTAATAAAGTAACAAGTCTGACAAGAAGCAAGCCTAAGGTCTCTGATTCTCAGCTTCCTCATTTATGAAACCAGGAAAGACAAGCTTCCTCATGGAATTGCTATTAGAGTAACAGTGAGAGGATCTGTGGAAAAGCACATTGATCTGTCCAACCTGTACAATGTCACAGCCTAAGGCCTTTTGTTTCTATTGTTTTATTTGTGCATATTATATTGTTTATAGGATTAAAAATGGCTGTATAGTTGTCACTGGTGGAAAACAACAAAATAAGTCCCCAAACATCCTATGATACATCTTTACAAGCCAGTGGCTAGAACCATACCTGAGACAGGGAGATGCAGGTGGTGGCACTTCACACTGAGTGCAGCTCAGAGACAGGATTTCATCCTTACAGCCAAGTGCCCTTCTGGAGAGGCCAGAGGCCTAGAGAAAAGGTCAGAGAGGTGATTTCAGAGGGATTCAGTGTGGCCAAGCAGGAAACCACATAGTCCCAGTATGATTCACAAAGCCCCTCAAAGTAAGAGAAACAGCCCACTAAGTAAAACTCCCACGTTAAATCTGACTTTATAAAGGAATGATGATTGAGGCACAGCAAGATACCTTTTTTTTTCCTGTAAGCTGACAAAGAGTAAGAAATTTAAATAACACCCAATGCCAACAAAGATACCGGTGAGGATGTGTAAATCAGGTATAGCAGCCCAAGTGACCTTGTTAAACTGTAAATCAGATCATGTCCCTCCTGTATGCCAGACTTTCCAGTGGCTTCCCACCTCAAAAGCCCCTATATTAGTCTACCAGGCCCTTTCCAGCTTTGCTTGTAGGAGCAAAAACTGAAATCTAAATGTCAATAGGAAACTGATTACATAAATGATAATAGCACATCTTTATGACAGTCAATTATATATAGCAGTTAAAAGGAATGAATGTGATGCCCAAGATATATTAATAAATCAATAACAATAAAAGCAAGATGCAGAACAGTATATATAATATTGTTGCATTTAGGAAGAAAGTATTATATATGTTATATTATATAGTATATATAATATGTATATACATACACATATATACATACATATGTAGAGACAATTTTGCAAAGCATATGTAAGAATGGCTATACTTCTGTCACCAATAGATATAGAATGAACAAAAACAAACAACGACTCTGATATTTCACTTCTCCAACCCAGTAGCTAGAATCATACTTGAGGCACAGATATATGTATGGTTGCTTCTAAGAAAGCAAATGCTTATTTTTCACTTCATCTATTTTGAAACTTTGAATTTTGCCTGATGCAGTGGTGCACTCCTGTAATCCCAGCACTTTGGGAGGCTTAGAAGGGAGGATTGCTTGAGAACAGGAGTTCAAGACCATCCTGGGCAACATAACAAGACCCTGTCTCTAGTAAAAGAAGTATTTGTGGCAAACCCACAGCCAATATCATACTGAGTGGGCAAAAACTGGAAGCATTCCCTTTGAAAACCAGCACAAAACAAGGATGCCCTCTCTCACCACTCCTATTCAACATAGTGTTGGAAGTTCTGGCCAGGGCAATCAGGCAAGACAAAGAAATAAAGGGTATTCAATTAGGAACTAAGGAAGTCAAATTGTCCCTGTTTGCAGATGACATGATTGTATATTTTAAAAACCCCATCACCTCGGCCCAAAATCTCCTTAAGCTGATAAGCAACTTCAGCAAAGTCTCAGGATACAAAATCAATGTGCAAAAATCACAAGCATTCCTGTTCACCATTAACAGACAAACAGAGCCAAACCATGAGTGAACTCCTGTTCACAATTTCTACAAAGAGAATAAAATACCTAGGAATACAACTTACAAGGGATGTGAAGGACCTCTTCAAGGAGAACTACAAACCATTGCTCAATAAAATAAAAGAGAACACAAACAAATGGAAGAATATTCTATGCTCATGGATAGGAAGAATCAATATCGTGAAAATGGCCATACTGCCCAAAGTAATTTATAGATTCAATGCCATCCCTATCAAACTACCAATGACTTTCTTCACAGAATTGGAAAAAACTACTTTAAAATTCATACGGAACCAAAAAAGAGCCTGCATTGCCAAGACAATCCTAAGCAAAAAGAACAAAGCTGAAGGCATCATGCTACCTGACTTCAAACTATACTACCAGACCACAGTAACCAAAACAGCATGGTACTGGTACCAAAACAGATAGATAGACCAACGGAACAGAACAGAGGCCTCAGAAATAGCACCACACATCTACAACCATCTGATCTTTGACAAACCTGACACAAACAAGCAATGGGGAAAGGATTCCCTATTTAATAAATGGTGCTTGGAAAATTGGCTAGCCATACGTAGAAAGCTGAAACTGAATCCCTTCCTTACAACTGACACAAAAATTAATTCAAGATAGATTAAAGACTTAAATGTTAGACCTAAAACCATAAAAACCCTAGAAGAAAACCTAGGCAATACCATTCAGGACATAGGCATGGCCAAGGACTTCATGACTAAAACACCAAAAGCAATGGCAACAAAAGCCAAAACAGACAAATGGGATCTAATTAAACTAAAGAGCTTCTGCACGGGAAAAGAAACTACCATCAGAGTGAACAGGCAACCTACAGAACGGGAGAAAATTTTTGCTATCTACCCATCTGACAAAGGGCTAATATCCAGAATCTACAAAGAAGTCAAACAAATTTACAAGAAAGAAACAAACAACCCCATCAAAAAGTGGGCAAAGGATATGAACAGACACTTCTCAAAAGAAGACATCTATGCATCCAAGAGGCACATGAAAAAATGCTCATCATCACTGGTCATCAGAGAAATGCAAATCAAAACCACAATGAGATACCATCTCATGCCAGTTAGAATGGCAATCATTAAAAAGTCAGGAAACAACAGATGCTGGAGAGGATGTAGAGAAATAGGAACGCTTTTACACTGTTGGTGGGAGTGTAAATTAGTTCAACCATTGTGGAAGACAGTGTGGCGATTTCTCAAGGATCTAGAACTAGAAATACCATTTGACCCAGCAATTCCATTACTGGGTATATACCCAAAGGATTATAAATCATGCTACTATAAAGACACATGTGCACATATGTTTATTGTGGCACTATTCACAATAGCAAAGACTTGGAACCAACCAAATGTCCACCAATGATAGACTGGATTAAGAAAACGTGGCACATATACACCATGAAATGCTATGCGGCCACAGAAAAGAATGAGTTCATGTCCTTTGCAGGGACATGGATGAAGCTGGAAACCATCATTCTTAGCAAACTATCACAAGGACAGAAAACCAACCACCACATGTTCTCACTCATAGGTGGGAATTGAACAATGAGATCACTTGGACACAGGGCAGGCAACATCACACACTGGGGCCTGTTGGGGGTGGGGAAGTGGGGGAAGGATAGCATTAGGAGAAATAACTAATGTAAATGATGAGTTGATGGGTGCAGCAAACCAACGTGGCACATGTATACCTATGTATCAAACCTGCACTTTGTGCACATGTACCCTAGAACTTAAAGTATGATTTAAAAAAAATTAAAATTAACTTTGAATTTTTCTCCATAGACACAAATTAATTTTTTTTTTTTTTTTTGAGACAGGGTCTTGCTGTCTTGCCCAGGCTGGAATGCAGTAGTGCGATTTTAGTTCACTGCAACCTCCACCTCCCGGGTTCAGGTGATTCTCATGCCTCAGCCTTCCGAGCAGCTGAATACAGGTGCCCACCACGACAGCTGGCTAATTATTGTATTTGTAGTAGAGACAGGGTTACACCATGTTGATCAGGCTTGTCTCAAACACCTGACCTCAAGTGATCTACCCACCTCAGCCTCCCAAAGTGCTGGGATTACAGGTGTGAGTAATCCATGCCTGGCTTCCCAGCCTTACAAATTACCTTTTATAATTTTTTAAAAACTAGTTTTATTTGGCTTTATCTTCTTTTTCATTGAAAGATGCCACCAAGGTTTTAAAAGGGTGAGTGGTGAGCCTGGCAAGATAGGTCAGGGCCCAGATATGAGGGGCCTTTAAAAATTTAGACTTGATAGCATTTTGTTTGTTTGTTTGTTTGTTTTTAGAGATAAGATCTTGTCCTGGCTGGAGTGCAGTGGCACAATCATAGCTCACTGCAGCCTTGAACTCTTGAGCTCAAACAATCCTCCTGCCTCAGCCTCCTGAGTAGCTAGGATTACAGGTGCACACCACCACACCTGGTTAATTTTAATTTTTGTAGAGACAAGGTCTTGCTATATTGCCCAGGCTAGTCTCGAACAGCTGGGCTGAAGCGATTCTCCTGCCTCCACCTCCCAAAGCGCTGGGAGCCACCACACTAGGCCTTTATAGCACTTTTCAAAGGAAAGAGTGTATGGAATAAAGAAGTTCCTTTCTACTTTCTTAGAGAAATGTAGTATCTACCAAGTTTTCTCTGTTTTCCCCTTTGAAATTTTCTTTTTCCAGTAACCTCTCTTACTCCCCTCCTATCTTCTTTCCACAAATGCACATCCACCATCACATGCCAGACCCTGGGGGATCCAGTGGTGGATAAAGCTCACCCTATTTTCAGAGCAGAGGCAAAGTTAATTGGAATTGGAAATGTGTAAAAGCTTTTCTTTGTTCAGTGAGTCTTTTCATTATTTAAAATAGAGAGAAGCTTTGTGGTTTTCTCAAATGCTCTGGAAAAAACTGAAAGAGGATTGAGAGCAATTTTAAAAGGAGGGGGAGCACAGTTTTCCAAATACATTTCAAAGGAAAAGAGGGAGAAACCTATGGATTAAAAGAGACTTCTGAGATATAGCAACGGATCTCAATATCTGGATCTTACTTGGATCCTGATTCAAATAACCAAAGTGTAAAAAAGTAAAATTTATGACATTTATGACACAACTGAATATTTGAAAGCTGATTAGATATTTGATGATCTTAGGGATTTATTGTTAATTACGTTAAATTTGATAATGGTATTGTAATTATATATTTTTAAGTTCTCTTTTAAAGATACATAAGGAAACATTCTATCTGGGATCTGCATCAAAATAATATGTGGGGAGAAGTCGGTAGGGGTGTACATGAAACGAGATGAGGATTGCATTGACAGCAGAAACTGGGTGAAGGGAACACAGGGATTTCTTATCCTAATCTCCTTATCTTTGTCTATGTTTGAAATTTTCCATAATAAATTTTTTTTTTCAGAAGAGAGAAGGGTCATATTTATGATATTTTTTGACTTCTGCTTTGGTGAAAACAGTGAAATAGGGAGGGGGGAATGATGAGAGGAAGAGGCTGGAGCTTAGAAGTATGATTTGGGAGTGAACACTCTCCAGACTAGAGGGGCAGGAAGGGAAATGCAGGGCAAAGGACATCATGGGAGTGTGAGAAGAGAGGGAAGAATGGAAAAGAGAAGTAGGCTCACTGCTTTCCCCTTCCCCACCCCTCAGCCTTTTCTTCACTTACTCATTCCCTACCCCTTATCTCTGTAGATGAACAATCATCTTGGGGCCAAATGCAGTGGCTCATGCCTGTAATCCTGGCACTTTGGGAGGCCAAGGAGGGAGGATCGCTTGAACTCAGGAGTTCAAGACCACTCTGGGCAACATAGTGAGACCCCCATCTCTACAAAAAATTTAAAACTTAGCCAGGCATGGTGGCACGTGCCTGTAGTGTCCCAGCTACTTGGGAGGTTGAGGTTAGGGGGGATTGCTTAAACTCAGGAAGTCAAGGCTGCAATAAGTCATGACTATGCCACTGTGCTCCAGCCTGGGTGACAGAGACCCTGTCATCACACACACACACACACACACACACACACACACACACACACACAAATCACCCTGGGAACTTAACAAGATTCTCAAGCACCAAGTCATGAAATTCCATTTCCATTTCACTTGGCAAGGCCTGGGAATCTGCATTTTCAACACGTGCTCTAGGAGATTTAGATATCTAGACTTCCCTTTGAGTTCCCCAGTACCTGGCCCCTGTGAGAGCCATGGTTTTTCTGTCATTAACCTTTACTCTGTCAGAGTGGGGATCAAACTGCCTTTCAAAGCCTTTGGGACAGCAGTCCATCGTTTCGAGCCAGGAAAAAATAAAGGGAATGAGAGATTATGCAAAAGAAACTTATTTATTGATTTCCTTTAATGTGTGTGTGGAAACATGCAAATGCTGAGGGTTGCTTGACTGGGGAAAAGAAATTCATCAGTCAGCTATGGCTTGAAAGACACCTCCTTTAAGACCTTCTAACCTTTGTGCTGATGTTCTCTGATGTTATAGTCACTGAACAACCTTCTGATTTGTAATGGGATTCCACTAAGGAGGAAAAACAAACTAGTTGCCCTAAGTAACACAGTCCTCCTGGCAGTTGTGCCTTTTATCATCAATTTAATATATTGATTTTTTGCTTTCCAAGTCTCCCAAAGCCTGTTATTCAGAAGAACTAGGTCACAAGATTTGATCATCCATCAGCAAACTAACTTAAGCTTTAGGGTTGGGTAAGGTAATGAATCAGACCTTGCAACTGAGCCAGAATTACCAGGACAGTAACCCTGTGGCTAAGTCATTGTCACATTAGGGGTAACCAGACACTTGCTTACCCACACATTCTTGGCCACATCCCTCCCAATAGGGAAAGATTAGAAATTATGACTAAGTTATCAGGCTGCAGCCTTACTTACCTGGAGCCCAATGCCTGCTCAAGCATAACTAGGTCTTGACATGATGAGATGAGCCAGGTTGGGGAAAGAAGTTTTGAAGCACAGGGCAGTCTGCAGGGCCCTGGGCCCCAGTGCTGGCAGGGATATTCCCAGGGACAGGAAAAAACTACAAGCAACTGGACCCACACTCTCCCACAGAACAAGCTGTGAGAAGTCAGATAGACTCGTCTGTTCAGTTCAAAGCATCCGCCTTCCTTGTCCCATCCCCTAATCTCACCCCATCCCATCAGCTAAAAGAAAAAGGCAAATGCCTGCAGCCTTCTAGAGGCCTTTCTGTACTCACTCTGTAACCTATGTGGTTCCACATTATTCTTTGAACCATAACTACTCAGGGGCCTGCTGGCATCCATCTAAGCCTATCTCTAGCTGGGATTCCCTGGCTACCTACATGGTTAGAAAGAAAGTCACCTCTTGCCATCTTAAGGACTTCACTGAGGCACAGGCTACAATGGAGACACCAGGCGGCCAGAGTGGCAGGCAAGAGCCCATGTTGCTTTACAGGGAAATCTGAGCATGCATGCCTTGTCCAGGGTGAGGGGAACGAAGGCCCCTCAAAGAGGGGATGGGGGAATAAAGTGAGCATTTGGGCTGAGGAGACCACGGGGCCAAGTCTTGAGGTAAATTGGGCTCAGGTCAGCTAAAAAGGATATACAAAGCGTACCTCAGCCAGGAATTACAGTTTGGGGGGTTTTTTTTCCCCAAAAGCCTGAAATTCTCGTGTCTTAGCCTCCCAAGTAGCTGGGATTACAGGCGCCCTCCACCATGCCCGGCTAATTTTTGTATTTTAGTAAACAGCGGGTTTTCACCAAAGCCCAGGCTGGTCTCAAACTCCTGGCCTGTAGTGATCCGCCCACCATGGCCTCCCAAAGTGCTGGGATTATAGTCCTGAGCCACCGCTCCCGGTCAGGAATTGTAGTTCAGGAACTGTAGTCTAAAAAGAATAGGAAGAGGATTCTGTCAACCGGTTCAGAGGATATGAGAGCGGGGGCTGAAGAGTGACGAGGAAAACAGCAGGAAGGGTTGGGCTCGTGCACCGACAGGGCCCAGGGAAGTGAGGGGACAAAAGTGTGAAGCGGTCACAGAGTCACAGGGCCAGGTGAGGCCCATGGGTCAGTGGGGCAGGAGGGGGAGGAAAAACCCCGAGAATGGGGAGAGATACAGGGCAAAGCAGAGAGATAGGGCGAGAAGCCCCGACGCAGCCAAGGTTCAGAGAAATTGGGGATTTGTGGGAGGAGAGGGGTGGCCGCGGATTGGCCATCGCGAGGAGAGGCCGCGCCCCCTAGCGTCCTTCCGGGCTGAGCCAGAACCCTACCCGGGCGACCCTGAAGCTCGCCAAGGACCGCCCCGCCTAGTGCAGAGTGTCGGCGCCGGGTTCCCTTCTGTCGCGCGGCCCTATAGTTCCGGCTGTGGCGCGCGGGCGGAAAGTTTATGGTGACGGACTGTGTCCGGCGATGGGCACGGGGTGAGTGGGAGGCCGAGGGCCCGTTGCTGCCTTTCGTTGCTTATTGGGGTTACAGGTGAAGGGGATAGGGGTGAGGAACAACCCAGGGCCAGCGCTTGGCCTTCCCGCCACCCTGGCGGCCGCCCCGCGCCGTCCCTGAGGCGCCAGTTCCGGGGCGCTGCCCCCGTCCTCCCCTCTGTTTCAGGCTCGGGGTCCCCAGCTCCGCGTAAACTGCACGATTTCGCCCTCTGCTCAGCCCCGCTCTGCCCTCCCTTTCCGTGAGAGACTTCCAGATCTCACATTTTCTTGACTGATTTTTAAGGTAAAAATACATCTCCCAGATGCGATTTTCAGTCTGGACTTTTAGAGATGAAGTTGTATCTGAGAACTGGGGAATTATAGCTGATGGACGATTGGTATTCAAGGCCAAATAGGTGGCTTGGGCCTATTTCTCAGACCGTTCTTGAGAAAGAAGAGCCCTAGTTGTTAGAACAGTACACATGGGAAGTGGGTGGCGGTGGGAGACTTGAGGCTCAGAATCCACCCGAGTAAGGAATACATAGTGTTGTTCTCACAAAATTGCTAGACTGTGGTGGGCAGGGATTTTTTTTTTTTTTTCTTTTTTTCTGAGACAGAGTCTCGCTCTGTCGCCCAGGCTGGAGAGCAGTGGCGTGATCGCGGCTCCCTGCAACCTCTGCCTTCCAGGTTCAAGCAATTCTCCTGTCTCAGCCTCCCAAGTAACTGGAACTACAGGCGCACGCCACCACGTCTGGCTAATTTTTGTATTTTTAGTAGAGATGGGGTTTCACCATATTGGTCAGACTGGTCTTGAACTCCTGACCTCAGGTGATCTGCCAGTCTAGGCCTCCCAAAGTGCGGGGATTACAGGCCTGCCTGGCCTTTTTGTTTTTTTGTTTAATCAGGCCTAGACTGCTTGAATGAACTATCCTTCAGGAATTTTCAGTTCCCTCCTTTACTCCAACCTGAGTACTAAATTGATTTCCTACGACTTTGTAACCGTTAAGGAGGTACATTTGGGAGTAGACACAAATGCATCAGTTGGGAGAAAGAGCCAGTTCCAGAGGTGTCTTCAGAGAAGGCAAGACTGCCAGCTGTCATCTGTCAACAGCAGATTTCACGGGCTGAAAGTGCTTTTTTGTATTTGATCTAAGTCTGTGTAAATGTTTCCTCCCATTCTCCTAAGACGTGAGGGCAGTACTCCTCATGATCCTCAACTTGTAAAAAGGCATCCTTGCATGAATGGGACTACCACAGGAGCTGGGCAGAGGCGAGGGAGTCCCCCATATCTCTGCTTGAATGAGAAGAGGAAATGTGTTTCTGGTGTCCAGAGTTAACATTTATAATGTATTTTGCTAAATAATATATGGTACATCTTGTGATTTAGGGGTAGTTCATTAGTTATTATCAAATTGTTGGGCACCTACTATGTGCCAGTTACTGTGATAAGTTTTGAGGAGACATCATGGGCAAAATCTGGCATGGTCCTTGCCCTTAGTGAGCATATGTTATGGTGTAGTTGAACCAATATTGTGCAGGACCTCACCTTTTTTTTTTTTTAATCAGGCCTATACTGGTTGATTGAACCATCCTTCGGGAACTTTCACTTTCTTCTTTTACGCCTATGATTATAGCCTGAGTTGTCAACATTGTTTCCATAAACCAGTGTATTCTGAGTTCAAAACAGTCTGCTTACAAATGGAATTTTGGCCCGGCACGGTGGCTCACGCCTATAATCCCAGCACTTTGGGAGGCAGAGGTGGGTGGATCACAAGGTCAGGAGTTCGAGACCAGCCTGACCAATGTGGTGAAACCCTGTCTCTACTAAAAATACCAAAATTAGCCAGGTATGGTGACACGCACCTGTAGTCACAGCTACTCGGGAGGCTGAGGCAGGAGAATGGCGTGAACCCAGGAGGCGGTGCGTGCAGTGAGCAGAGATCACACCACTGCACTCCAGCCTGAGCAACACAGCAAGACCCCATCTCATAAAAAAAAAATGGAATTTTAGAATATGACACATTTGCAGCTGGGCACTATCCTTAAACAAGCAGTCTGGCTACTGTTAAATGTTTTGAAGTGAATCCCAAAAAAGAAAGTTGTGAACATTAAATTTGTAACTGTTTATATCTATCTAATCTCTCTAATTGTATATATGCATTATGATTTTTATGAAGTTGTAAGCAATGTATAATACAGTTCTGGGGCCTGCTTTTCTCAGTTACTAATGCTTTCTATAATTATTTTTGCTATCTATAGTACATATTCATTTATAGTTTTATGATATTTCATCATGTCAGTAGACTACAGGTTGCTTAATAATAGAGTAGCAGCAAGCTGTATTCCCGTGAGCGGGTCTGTGTATCTGTAAACTTTTTTATTTTTGAGTACCAAAATGTTTTCTTTATGCTAATTCTCAATCCATAATTTTGAATAACTCCATTTCTACATTTTGACTTTTCTACACAATTTCGTGAGATAATTCCAGCTTTATAACTTTCTTTTCTTTTTTTTTTTCTTGAGACGGAGCCTTGTTCTGTCACCCAGGCTGGAGTGCAGTGGCATGATCTCAGCTTACTACAACTTCCGCCTCTTGTGTTCAAGCGATTCTTGTGCCTCAGCCTCCCAAGTAGCCACCACACCCGGCTGATTTTCGTATTTTTAGTAGAGACAGGGTTTCACCATATTGGCCAGGCTGGTCTCAAACTCCTGACCTCAAGAGATCTGCCCACCTGGGCCTCCCAAAGTGCTGGGATTACAGGCATGAGCCACTGTGCCTGGCCTTAAATATTCTTTAATTTTGTTCTTTTCCTTCACAGTTGAAGTACCATTGGCCAGTTGATGTACAATGAGTACTACTGAGGCTAGCAGTTTATTACTTTTGTTATGCTTAATGATTTCCAATTTGTCTAATTTGGTTTATGACTTTACTAGTCCTTTCATTTTTATATTTAGCATTCATTTTACTAAAACAAGGGCACCAACCAACAAAATAATTAAACACATGCACTAATACTGCAAAAAGGTTGTGATGGTGCCAAAAAACAATGGTTGATTGTCAGATAGCACCACCATATGACAATTAGAAATGTTCTTCAGTAAATTAAGTGTTAGAGAGGAGATGTAGGAGTTTATTAAGTTGCGTAAAAGTCAAATGTGTGAAAGTCAAGGGCTACCTGAAGTTAGCAGGGCTTTTTTTTTTTTTTTCCAGTAGATATATTTAGATAGTCCTTGATTTATGGTCACCTAATGGGTGATTCTAAGAGTGGTCCTTACAATGAACTAAGCTGCTCACTTCCCTCTCACTGAGTTCCCTAGGGATTATTCCTCACCTCAACATAAATGGTGTTTGCCTCTGCTAATTTCTGGGAAATTAAAGTTATGGTGAAAAATATTCTTTTCTCTCCATGACATGTAAGACCTTATTTATTTTCTACAGCATTTCTCTGTTTATAGCTGTCTGTTTGCATTCTGATTGGGAACACTGGGATCGTTTTCATCATGCCGACAGTGGTGGTAATGGATGTATCCCTTTCCATGACCCGACCTGTGTCTATTGAGGGGTCCGAGGAATACCAGCGTAAGCACCTAGCAGCCCATGGTTTAACGATGCTGTTTGAGCACATGGCCACAAATTACAAGCTTGAATTTACAGCACTCGTGGTTTTCTCATCACTTTGGGAGTTGATGGTCCCCTTCACAAGAGATTATAATACCCTACAGGTACAAAAAGTAGTAAGTTATTGTATGTACAGGGCCTAAATTTATTGGGAGGAAAACTGTGTTATAATGCATTGAACATTTAGAACTTTGGCATTATTTAGTAAGTCTATTAATACTTAATATGTGTAGCTAAACAACAAGAATTCACAACCAGTAGGTCTTAATGCCTGCTGTTTCTTCGGTACAGCTATGAGTTAGAGCTGTGAGTTTTTCCCTTATTTTCCTCTCTTGGTTTTCTGGAATTCTCTGTGGAAAAGTGAGCATCTCAGGATGTAGTGCTCCATTCCCTAAAATTTAGGGTCTTTGGGCTTAACACTTAATTTTTTTCTACTCTCCCATAAAATTTGAGGAAATGAAAAATTAGCCTTTTCTTGTTCTAGAGTAATTCAAAATGATATTTCCTTTCCAACAAATAGCTTTGATTTTGATACCAATAAATTAAAATTTTAAAATCTCAATTGGTAGATACTATCTTTCAAAGGTGTTTTCTGTGTCATGTCAGAATTTACTTTCTGACAACATCTCTAAATGATAGTATTTCCAGCAGTGCCTAACACAGTGTCTTACCCATGGTGAGCAGTCAAGAAGTGTCTGTTGGCCAGGTGTGGTGGCTCACGCCTGTAATCCCAGCACTTTGGGAGGCCAAGGTGAGAGGATCACTTGAGCCCAGGAGTTTGAGACCAGCCTGGGCAATATGGCAAGATCCCGTCTCTATTTTTAAAAAAAAGAAGTGTTTGTGGAATTAAACTGAACAGTTTAACAATTGTTAGGTGGTTTAGAAATCCAGGCTCAATACAGTTTGAATTTTTTAATACAAGTAACAAAATTTTGTTAAATAATTCCTTTTATTATCTCAGATTTTTTAAGTGACTTAAAAGCTTTTTTTTTTAAATTACACTGACTTAAAAAAATGTTTTTTTAATTTTTTTCATGTAAAAGGATATTAAACTTTTGGTATATATGCTGACTTTCTTACAGGTGAATAAACTAAGGATTTCTGATGTTCTGCAGTTCTGAAATTTAGAGAATTGCTATATAAGGAGTGAGACGTAATGCTTTAGACCAGGAACCCTGAAGTCAAACTACATACTTAAAAATCCAGGTTCTGTCACCTTTAGTCATGAGACCTGGGAAAGTTATTTAATCTTTCTATACTTTAATTACTTCATTTAAAGATAGGGTTAGTAATCTATACCTTATAGTTTTATTGTGATAGCTAAATACATAAAAGTGCCTAGGATGTTACTTAGAACATAGTTAATATTCAGTAGATTTTGTTATTATTTTTGTGATGTGTTTAAAAGTTCCTTTTAATTTTTTCTTTCAAGGTCCGCTTATAAAGATGTAAACTTGGTGGACTGTTCACTCTTACCTGATAAGAGGATAGAATAAACGGAATTCTTTTCACTATCTTTAATAGTTGAAGAAGTCTTTTCTAGCATTTTTCTTTAAGAGGCTGTGCTTTGGTGCTCTCAGATATATCAGTGTCCCCTGTGTAACATTCATACTTTGAAAAATTTATGTTGTTTTCTAATAACTAATTAAAACTAAAGAGTAACTAACAATTTTATCTTTTATTCAATAAGGAAGCACTAAGTAATATGGATGATTATGACAAAACCTGCTTGGAGTCTGCATTAGTTGGTGTTTGCAATATCGTTCAGCAAGAATGGGGTGGTGCAATTCCTTGCCAGGTAATGATCAATTCTTTTTCATTGCTCTAAGTTAACAACATTAACCACTAAGGTGCTTCGATTTTCTTCAGGCTCTGACACAGCATGCGTTGTAATTTCTACAGACTACGTTTTACTCTATTGGTATCTTCTTAAGTGAAGGTACTAAATCAACACTAATGCATTCAGAAAGCAGGAAAATTATGCCTTAAGGAAAGCATCCTCCTAGTAAATTGACTTATTGCAAACTAGTAATGTTATATAAAATACAAAGGGCTCACAGTGGAATTTTTGAACTATACTCCTTGGAAGGGGTCATTCTAATTTTGAGTGATAAAATTGTAAACATCAGTATAACATAGCTTGTCTTCATTATCTCAATGCAATTATTCAGCAGACTTCTTTTTTCTTCTTTTTGGACACAGGGTCTCACTTTGTTGCCCAGACTGGAGTGCAGTGGAGCTATCATGGCTCACTGGAGCTTCAACCACCCAGGCTTAGGTGATTCTCCCACTTCAGCCTCCTGAATAGCTGAGACTACAGGCAAATGCTACCACACCTGGCTAATTTTTAACATTTTTTTGTAGAGATCGGGTTTTGCCATGTTGCCCAGGCTGGTCTCAAACTCCTGGGCTTTGGTGATCCACCCACCTCATCTCCCAAAGTGCTAGGATTACAGGGGTGAGCCACTATGCCCAGCTTTATTCAGTAAACTTTTAATCTTCTCAATTGAGTTGTCTTAAAAGTGAGGAGCATAAAACATAACATCTGGCCAGGCGCGGTGGCTCATGCCTGTAATCCCAGCACTTTGGGAGGCCAAGGCGGATGGATCACCAGGTCAAGAGATCGAGACCATCCTGGCCAACATGGTGAAACCCCCATCTCTACTAAAAATACAAAAATTAGCTGGGTATGGCGGCGTGCACCTGTAGTCCCAGCTACTCTGGAGGCTGAGGCAGGAGAATCACTTGAACCTAGGGGGCGGAGGTTGCAGTCAGCCGAGGTTGCACCACTGCACTCCAGCCTAGCGACAGAGCGAGACTGTGGCAAAAAACAAACAAACATAAAATCTTTTGCTCTTTACTTAGACTCCACAGTAGGCCACATTAGCATCAAATCAGAGCAGAGTAGTAGCAGAAAAAGACAACTGGAAATTTGCTCTATACAGATACTTTTGAAAAGTAGTAACATATTTTGAAGGAAAAAGAAACATTGCTAAAAGAAATATCATAATAGTCTACAACAGGAGTCTGCAAGCTTTTTTTGTATTTTAGGCTTCATAGGTGTCTGTGGCAACTATTCAGCTCGGCTATTATAGCATAAAAGGAGCCATAGATAATAAGTAAATGAATGGGCAGGGCTGTGTTTAAATAAAACGTTATTTACAAAAACAGACAGTGGGCCAGATTTAGCCTGTGGGCCATGGTTTGCTGGCCCCTGGTGTGTGACTTTTCATTATAGGGTCAAACACAGGATTCCTCAGTAGTGTCGGTAGCATCACTAGTATTTATTTTTTAATAAAACAAAAAAGATTGTAGCCAGGCATGGTGGCTCACACCTGTAATCCTAGCACTTTGTGAAGCCAAGGTGGGAAGATAACTTGAGCCCAGGAGTTCAAGACCAGCCTGGACAACATAGTGAGGTCCTGTCTTAAAAAAAAATAAAATAAGATTGTAGTTGCCTGGGAGTCAGGGAAAGATATGAATTGACTCAAAAGAAGCAGGAGGGAATCTGGGACGTGCTGGAACTGTTCTTTACCTTGTTCGTGGGGGTGGTTACACAACTGAATGCAACTGTCAAAACTCATAGAACTGTATACTAAAAAGAGTGATTTTACTGCATGTAAATTATATCCCAATAAATTCACCTTTAGAAAACAACAAAAACATTTTTTCTTGTGAAAACCACCCTGTTTTATAGAATATAGTGGATACTTGCTAAAGAAGTCAATAAATGCCTTTTGATCAATTTCTTTTCAGAAATAAAAAAACTTTTTATGGCATCTCAGCTTAAATAAATAATATAGCTTATTATTTATTTTGGTAAATCCATGCATATAGGATGTCTTATTTCCTAACATTATAGTGAATAAATGAAGTTTTGTTGTCAGTATCTTCTGAACTGAAAGCTAGCAGGTAGCACAGTTTCATTTGCTATTTCTTCTTTGGTTTTAGAGGAAAAATTCAGATTTTAAGAACCAGACCTTGTGCATCATGCAGACTTCTGACTTTTATGATTTTCTTCTTTTGAAAAAAAGGAAGAATCTGAATTTGAGATATACTGTATGTAACCTGAGGGCAAGGGGCCAAGCCTGAATCTGTCTCTAGTAAAAATACAAAAATTAGCCAGGCATGGTGGCACATGCCTGTAATCCCAGCTACTCAGGAGGCTAAAGCAGGAGAATCACTTGAACTGGTGAGGCAGAGGTTGCAACAGTCAGCCCAGGGGTGCCATTGCACTCCAGCCTGGGCAACAAAAGAGAAACTCTGTCTCAAAAAAAAAACAAAAAACATTGTAGTAGAGGTGGTGGTTACTGGTTATTGTTTCTATAATCAGTTACTATATAACAAACTTGTTAAATGTGGAATTTTTTTCCAGGCACGATGGCTTACACCTGTAATCCCAACACTTTGGGAGGCTGAGGTGGGCAGATCATCTGAAGTCAGGAGTTAAAGACCAGCCTGGCCAACATGGTGAAACCCTGTCTTTACTAAAAATACAAAAATTAGGGAGGTGTGGTGGCATTCGCCTGTAATCCTAGCTACCCGGGAGGCTGTGGTAGGAGAATCACTTAACCTGGGAGGTGGAGTTTGTAGTGAGCTGAGAACGTGCCACTGCACTCCATCCTGGGCAACAGAGCGAGACTCTGTCTTAAAAAAAAAAAAAAAGTGGAATTTTTAGCCAAGATTTGCTTTTTTATTATTATTCTTTTGAAACACAGTCTTGCTGTGTCACCCAGGCTGGAGTGCAGTGGCATGATCTCAGCTCACTGCAACCTCTGCCTTCGGGCTTAAATGATTCTCATGCCTCAGACACCTGATGAATAGCTGGGACTACAGGAGTGTGCCACCATGCCCTACAGAAGTGCACTACCACACGCGGCTAATTTTTGTATTTTTAGTAGACAGGGTTTTGCTATGTTTGTCAGGTTGGTCTCGAACTCCTGGTCTCAAGTGATCCTCTGGCCTGAGCCTCCCAAAGTGCTGGGATTACAGCTGTCAGCCACCACACCCACCCTTAACCAAGGTTTTAGACAGCTGTACCCTGTCTTTGTTATTTAGTAAAGTCTGTTTCATTTTGACATTCATGAAATATTTCATTATCCCATAACATCTGAAAAAGCTGGTGGAGGTAAATCATTATATAGCAATTGTTGATACCTAGAAAAGGAAATTGCCTTGTAGTCAATTGACTATCATGCCAAAAGATAACATCCTTCCAGGGGACCTCTACTAAGCATTCTTGGGCTTTATCAGTAAGTGCCAATCTTGATATTTCACACAGTGCCACCACTTAATACTGCCTTAAGGGCCGGGCGCAGTGGCTCACACCTGTAATCCCAGCACTTTGGGAGGCCGAGGCAGACAGATCACAAGGTCAGGAGTTCGAGACCATCCTGGCCAATATGGTGAAACTCTGTCTGTACTAAAAATACAAAAATTAGGTGGGTGTTGTGGCATACGCCTGTAGTCCCAACTGCTCGGGAGGCTGAGGCAGGAGAATCACTTGAACCTGGGAGGCAGAGGGTGTAGTGAGCCGAAATCACACCACTGCACTCCAGCCTGGGTGACAGAGTGAGATTCCGTGTCAAAAAAAAAAAACAAAACTGCCTTAATTGCCTATTATCGTCAGGTTACCGGACTAGGCTAGGGAAAGCAAAAATAATCCTCTCCTGGGATGCGTGGGAAGTCTGTCCCCCACAGGATCATTCTGAAGCAATGAAGAAAAGGAAAATGATTTTGCAGTTACTATCCATTGTTGGTATATTTTATTGTTTTTTTCAAATTACAGGTTGATTAAGAATGCATTTTAAAGATCTTGTATATTTCTGCTTAAATAGCCTTTATAAATACATATTTTAACCAGGTGTCATTTTAGTTGACCAGGCGTAGAGTTTGTCATCTTTGAAAATAAAGTAGCAAAATTCAGACTACTATGCTGGTACTTCCTAGGAGCACATGTGAAATGAATCTTCATTCCATATTTGACATTGGTATGTTAGATACCAACTCCTTATCTAAGAGTTGGGGTTCTAGTTTTGTTTTGTTTTTTTTTTGAGACGGAGTCTGGCTCTGTCGCCCAGGCTGGAGTGCAGTGGCCAGATCTCAGCTCACTGCAAGCTCCGCCTCCCGGGTTTATGCCATTCTCCTGCCTCAGCCTCCCGAGTAGCTGGGACTACAGGCGCCTGCCACCTCGCCCGGCTAGTTTTTTGTATTTTTTAGTAGAGACGGGGTTTCACTGTGTTAGCCAGGATGGTCTCGATCTCCTGACCTCGTGATCCGCCCGTCTCGGCCTCCCAAAGTGCTGGGATTACAGGCTTGAGCCACCGCGCCCGGCCTGGGGTTCTAGTTTTAATACAATTAAGTAAGAATTGGTTGTGAAGGTTTTTGTCCTTTTTTAGGTGTTCAGAGGCAAGCTTTTAAAAAATATTTTATTAGATGAAGTAGAGTAAAATGCATTGATCTTAAGTACACAGTTCACTGAGTTTTGACAAATGTATACACCTGTATAACTACTACTACAACTAAGACATAGTATTCTTTATCCTATAATGTAGAGTGGGGTTCTAGGACCCCACAAAATTTTCTCATGCCCCTTTTTGGATTTTTTTTTTGGCGGGGGTACGGGTTGAGGTTTTGTTTTGTTTTTCGAAACAGAGTCTCACTCTGTCACCCAGGCTGGACTGCAGTGGCATACTCACTGTAGCCTCAACTTCCCAGACTCAAGTGATCCTCCTACCTCAGCCTCCCAGGTAGCTGGGCCTGCAGGCACACACCACCATGCCCAGTTAATTTTTCTATTTTTTGTAGAGACAGGGTTTCACCATGTTGCCTAGGCTGGTCTTGAACTCCTGTCCTCAAGTTATCTGCCTGCCTTGGCTTCCCAAAGTGCTGGGATTACAGGCGTGAGCCACCATGTCAGGCCTGCTTTTTTGTTTTGTTTTGTTTTGTTTTATTTCATTTATTTATTTATTTTTTTGAGACGGAGTCTCGCTCTGTCACCCAGGCTGGAGTGCAGTGGCCAGATCTCAGCTCACTGCAAGCTCCGCCTCCCAGGTTTACGCCATTCTCCTGCCTCAGCCTCCTGAGTAGCTGGGACTACAGGCGCCCGCCACCTCACCTGGCTAGTTTTTTGTATTTTTTAGTAGAGACGGGGTTTCATCGTGTTAGCCAGGATGGTCTCGATCTCCAGACCTCGTGATCCGCCCGTCTCGGCCTCCCAAAGTGCTGGGATTACAGGCTTGAGCCACCACGCCCGGCTTGTTTTGTTTTAAAAAGACAGAGTCTCTCTTTGCATAGGCTGGAGTACAGTGATGTGACCACGGCTCACTGCAGCCTTGACCTCCCAGGCTCAAGTGATCCTCCCACCTCAGCCTCCCAACTTGCTGGGACCACAGGTGCATGCCACCACTCCTAATTTTTTTTTAAGTTTTTGTGGAGATAGGGTCTCCTTATGTTGTCAAGGCTGGTCTCGAACTCCTTGGCTCAAGCAATCCTCCTGCCTTGACCTCCCAAAGCACTAGGATTACAGGCTTGAGCAACTGTACCCAGACCTGGTGCCCCTCTCTAGCAGTGAAGACATTGCTAAATGGGACTGCTTTAAATATGTAATTTAATCTACAGCCTCCTCTCTCTTTTTACAAACAGGTGGTCCTGGTGACAGACGGCTGTCTTGGCATTGGTAGAGGGTCACTACGACATTCCTTAGCTACTCAAAATCAACGAAGTGAGAGCAACAGGTTTCCACTACCTTTTCCTTTCCCATCTAAGTTATATATCATGTGCATGGCGAATTTGGAGGAGGTAATACCTTTTACTAAGTTTTTAGTTTGATTAGGCATATTTTACAGCTTAGTTTATTTTTCAGTACATACCACTAGTGCTATATTGTATATACTGTAGTATTGAACTCCATTGGTTTCAGCTGAGGCTGGTCATTTTATTTGAAAAGATTCTGGGTCTCAAATGTTCTTTGAAATTTCAGAGTGTTGCCCCATCTGGGGAACATAGCTGGAGTTGTTATCCATCCTGCTGATGGATAAAGGGTCAAGGTGTTCTTTTTAGCGTTATTCATTTCCCTTATATAAGAATTCTTATCTCCATTCCACCAGAAATGTTGACAGTAGTGTGCTTTGACTTTGACAGAAGAGTAAAGTAACATTATTCTGATATATGTTTTATTAAACACTTAAACATTCTTTGTTTTCCCATTCATTTGGGAAAGTGATTTAACCTTTTTTCCCCTCAGTTTTTCTGTCTGTAAAATGTAGATAATGATGGTTCTCACCAAAAGATGTTAGAAACACTTTGGAGGAAAGATGCTGTGTAAATACTAACTGTGGTCACCTCTGAGAATCTTTGCAAAACTACTCCTAAATGAAATAGCTCTACCTGTGTCATTTTACGTAACATTCCTCTTTGGTAACCTTGAGTCAAAATTGTTGTAGTTATTTTCTTCTCACATTGGCTGTTAAAAAAATCGTCTGTTATTTATTGCCTGTGTTATTGTAATGGCTTTGACCTTGGTGTGCTAATAATAATGTGGCATTTTGTGCCAGCCACTTTAAGGGTCATCTGTTTTGCTTTATAGCTCCAGAGCACTGATTCCTTGGAATGCCTTGAACGTCTCATAGATTTAAACAATGGTGAAGGGCAGATTTTTACTATTGATGGCCCCCTGTGCTTGAAGAATGTACAGTCTATGTTTGGGTGAGTATATGCTTAGAGTTCTTTTGCCTTCTTTACAATTCAGTATCATAATTTGACATCCAGAAAGACTATCTGTTTTACTGTTCCTAATGGTGTCATTTCATTTTTCCCAAGTTGTACATTTTTCAGATAAAGTGATTGGTAGTAATGACTTTTTAAAGTAAATCTATACTGCCTGTAGATACTGACTTCCTTGTAATGACTCAGCAATTTCAAATTAACTTGCTCTTGGGCTTTTCAGCATTGAAATTTCCTCACCAAAAATGTCAGATTTTGTTCTGTTTTACAGATGATCAGATCTTAGTTTTGGAACCAACTTGAAAGGAAAACAACCCTTGCGTCTTGAAAAATTAACTTTATATGTATCATATTACTCTTCTATAACTATTAATTTTCATATTCTAGAAAACTGATAGATCTGGCATATACGCCTTTCCATGCTGTTCTCAAGTGTGGCCACCTAACTGCTGATGTGCAAGTCTTCCCCAGGCCAGAACCTTTTGTTGTAGATGAAGAAATTGATCCTATCCCTAAAGTCATTAACACAGGTAACTTTTTTAAAAAACTTCTTTCTTAGTTTCTCTGTTATCCTTACTTTCTTCTAACTTGTGACTTTTACTCTCTTCTCTGTCTAAGAAGGTTAAAAAGAAATATATATATTGTGATACAGGTTGAGTATTCCTTACCCAAAATGCTTGGGACCAGAAGTGCTTCAGATTTCAGATTTTTTTGGGTTTTGGGATAGTTGCATTTTACTTAGTGATTGAGCATCCTTAATCTGAAAATCCAAAGTCCTCCAGTGAGCATTTCGTTTGAACTTTGTGTCAGCTTCATGCTTGTGTAATAGTTGTGGATTGTGGAGCATTTTGGATTTCAGATTTTTAGATAGGGGATACTCAACCTGTACTAGGGTGCTGTTGTCATCAGCACTTTGGATTGGAAGATTCATTACCTAAGGGGTGGCAGAATACTGGTTTTTTATGGTAAGGTCATCAGTTGATCTCCAATCCTAGATAATTATAACCATGAATTATTAGAGTTGGAAATCATAGCCATATTCACTAGCATTGAAATCTTTGAGATGATTCTTAATAGAGATACTGGACTTAATTAGTGTCATAATTAAGGTCATATAAGAAGGGCTAGCGGCCGGGCGCGGTGGCTCAAGCCTATAATCGCAGCACTTTGGGAGGCCGAGACGGGCGGATCACGAGGTCAGGAGATCGAGACCATCCTGGCTAACATGGTGAAACCCCATCTCTACTAAAAAAAAAAATACAAAAAACTAGCCGGGCGAGGTGGCGGCGCCTGTAGTCCCAGCTACTCGGGAGGCTGAGGCAGGAGAATGGCGGGAACCCGGGAGGCAGAGCTTGCAGTGAGCCGAGATCCCACCACTGCACTCCAGCCTAGGCGACAGAGCAAGACTCTGTGTCAAAAATAAAAATAAAAAAAAATAAGAAGGACTAGCTTCTATACTTTGCAGTATGACTCTTGCTGTGTGACCCTGGGAAGTCTTCCTCTAGTTCTTATTGGCTAGGTAGGGAGAATCAACCAGATGGTCTTGGAGTTCTTAGATCCGATATAGTGTACTCTTCTAGTCCTGCTACTTATTTTATGACTGAAAGAAAGTGATGTTACCACAGCTTTTACCTGGTTCGTGTTGCTAGTACTATGCTTAACTGAGACTGGCAAAGTGAAGAGTCAAAAATAGCAAGGAGCAGTGGAGAGGAGACTTACCTCCAATTGGTGGGTGGACTCCTTGAATATTAGGTGTATGTTAAACCTTTTAGGGTTGGATATTGTCAGTGTTTCAGTCACCATTACAGCCTTGATGTCCAGCATAGTGCCTGACACTTAGTAGGTGCCCAATAGATAATTGTTCAGTCAATAAATGATTAGAATTAAATGTGCAGTGAATGCTCATTGTTTGAGGTATATGGATTTTTAAGGAGTTTTGGAGTGAGGGACTGTGAACAGTCTTTTTACTTTTTGTGCCTTTAGCTTCTGGCTATCTAGAAGCAAGGCATCCATCTCTTCTACTGTGACTAGACAGCAGTATGTTAAGCTGTACCAAAAGTCTTGTTGCCTTCATAACAGTTAGATTCCACTTCCTTCCCATCCTTTTTCGAAGAGTAAATTTGAATAGGTCTTTTCTTTCCCATATAAACTCTTAGTGGGAGATCTTTCTTGCAGCTAAACTACTCTAAAATATAGTAGACCTTTTCCTACTCAAATGAAAAATATCTAGCTGCTTATACTAATGAATTTATTACTCAGCTAAGGGAGGTAAGGACAGCAAATCTCCAGAGAAGCACACTTCCTAATACATTAGAAATATGGCCAGGCGCAGTGGCTCACGCCTGTAGTCCCAGCACTTTGGGAGGCCGAGGTAGGCGGATCACCTGAGGTCAGGAGACCAGCCTGACCAACATGGAGAAACCCCATTTCTACTAAAAATACAAAATTAGCCAGGTGTGGTGGCACATGTCTGTAATCCCAGCTACTTGGGAGGCTGAGGCAGGATAATCACTTGAACTCGGGAGGCAGAGGTTGCAGTTAGCTGAGATTGCACCATTGTACTCCAGCCTGGGCAACAACAGCGAAACTCCGTCTCAAAAAAAAAAAAGAAAAATATAAGGTGTTCACCATGTTCTGATTTTTAAAAATTCTTTTGAAAATATGGGTATTGGCCGGGCGCGGTGGCCCAAGCCTGTAATCCCAGCACTTTGGGAGGCCGAGACGGGCGGATCACGAGGTCAGGAGATCGAGACCATCCTGGCTAACACGGTGAAACCCCGTCTCTACTAAAAAATACAAAAAACTAGCCGGGCGAGGTGGCGGGCGCCTGTAGTCCCAGCTACTCGGGAGGCTGAGGCAGGAGAGTGGCATAAACCCGGGAGGCGGAGCTTGCAGTGAGCTGAGATCCGGCCACTGTACTCCAGCCTGGGCGACAGAGCGAGACTCCGTCTCAAAAAAAAAAAAAAAAAAAAAAAAAAAAGAAAATATGGGTATTAATCTAGAAGAAAGACTGAAAAGCACATCAATAAAATATTAATAGAGATTTCCTTTGATTATGAATGAGTGACTTTCTTCTTTATAATTTGTATTGTTTTTTAAGTTTTTATATTATATAATCGAAATTTTTAAGTTCTTTTGGTTACATTTATTTTTATTTATTTAAGGTTTTCAACAAATACTTTTGGTCTTTACTACAGCTTCTATAAAGCAGAGAAATTATTGTCATATTTAGACTGCTTACCCTAGTTTTGTATAAAATACAGTTCTTTCTCAGAGAGATGTTTTTAATACAATAGCTTTATTCTTCAAAGGCTGATTGTAGTTGCTGTGGAAGTGTTTGACTGTGATGCCCCCTGGTGACCTGAACATCCCTGACTACACAGAGGGATTAGCCTTTCAGTTTTTGCCTTGGCTGGGGTCTTAACCTTATAAAAATAAAATTTAGCAGATTTTGTCATATAACTTAAACTCATTAAATAAATGACAGTTATCATTATTTCCTGAGCAACTTAAAATGCAAATTATTGGACGACCCCATAGAGAAATCTAATAACTTTCCCAGTCATCATATTTGAAACCACAACCTAAACAGTGTATTTGTGAAATCTAATACACAGAAAATAATGTACTTTTCCATAGAATGAATTAATTCTATGTTGATTCCTTCTTTTCAGATTTGGAAATAGTGGGATTTATTGATATAGCTGATATTTCAAGTCCCCCAGTTCTGTCCAGACATCTGGTCTTACCTATAGCACTTAACAAAGGTGAGTTCTCTTCCTATTCCAGTGATATGTCTGAAGCATCTTATTAACTAAAGTTATTCTTAAATCTTAGATAGTAGGATAGCCCATTTTGCAGAATTTAGGGGAAAGGAATAGTTACAGAATTGGATTTTAGAAAATGGAATATTGCCTAATATAGCAGAAAAGTAATTCTGCTTTACATGGTAGAAACATTTTGACACCTATTTACTGTGTGTTGGTTTGTGAATTTACAGTGGAGATCCTCTTTAGAGATGAGAATGCTTAGTCCCTCATCCAGGGCTCTCTGCCTTTCCTAGTAGTAACATGCTGAGAAAGCTTAAGTAGTTATCAGAAGGTTACTTGATAAATGTGCAAGTCAAATACAGCTTTATAAGGGGAAGAATCACATCTGTTCTTTGTTCTATTAGTGCTCAGCACATAGTAGATACTCAGTAAATATTGTTGAACAAATGGGTGAATGCAGGCCCTTGTGAGTCCTCCTTACTGCAGCATATATCTGTAGGAACTATAAAGTCATCTCCCCAAATTCAACATCTCTCTGGAGAATGCTAGACTCTAGCTCTTTAAAATTCTCTTTATCAAGAGTGGCACTGTGCTGTGGTGGGTATAGAGCAGGAGCTCTGGTCCCTGTCTGGCTACAGGTTCAAATCCTAGTTCTACCCTTAAAATTATCTTTTTCTCTGTTTTAGGCTGACCATCCACTTTATATTTATCAGCTTTCTCTAAGAAGTGTATGTAGTCAGGTTTTCACATACTGAGTAATGACCACATTCCATTTATGCCCACGTTATCTCAGTTGGAGTATTGGATATTCTATAACCAATCACATGTTCACAGACAGAATCTTGGTATATACTCACAGATATATAATCTGAGTATATATCAAGTATAGTATAATCTTGATATATACTCAACTGTGTTGATAATTATTATTCTCAGAGAACAGGCAGTTTTCCCTTATTTCTAAGGCCCTGGGAAATTCTGCATGCCAGTATAATGGCCAAAAAAGAAATTGAGCAAAATAAACCATTTATGTAGGAGAATAGTGAAAAGAAAAATATAGGAAGGCGGCCGGGCGTGGTGGCTCACACCTGTAATCCCAGCACTTTGGGAGGCTGAGGCGGGCAGATCACGAGGTCAGGAGATTGAGACCATCCTGGCTAACACAGTGAAACCCCATCTCTACTAAAAATACAAAAAAAAAAAAAAAAAATTAGCCGGGGGTGGTGGCAGGCACCTGTAGTCCCAGCTACTCAGGAGGCTGAGGCAGGAGAATGGCATGAACCCGTGGGCGGAGTTTACAGTGAGCCGAGATCGCGCCACTGCCCGCCAGCCTGAGCGACAGAGCAAGACTCCATCTCAGAAAAAAAGAAAAAGGAAAATATGGGAAGGCAGAATAGGGCCGTGTTGTAAGGGCTGTTGAATTGTCTAGCTAAACTGGGCAAATTCTTCCTGTTGAATTAGAAAGTCTTTGAACAAAACAGAACAGACATAGATATTTTCAGAGGGAAGTTAATTGTAGGAAGATTCATCTGTCAGCAGAGTGTGAGAGAACCTGGAGAATCCAGTCAAGAAGCTTATAGAGTAATCATTGTTTATCTTTGGGAACTCACATGCATGTGCTGCCCTAAGCCTGTTGGTTATGAATATACTTGACATCTCTGTATCTAATTCTGTTTAAATGGGTGCCTGAAGCTTCCAGATAGCATCTAACTAAACATCCTAGTGGAACTGTGGAAAATGGATTTTTGTGTGTGCAGCAGCTTTACTGAGATATAATTCACATACCGTATACTTCACCCATTTAAAGTGGTTTGTGGGTTTTAGTATATTTGCAGAGTTGTGCAACCATCACCACAATCAATTTGAGAACTTTTTTATAACCCCAAAAAGAAACCCTGTACCCTTTATCAACTCCCAGACACCTCCCCCCATTTCCCTTACCCCAAATAACCACTAATATCCTTTATATATAGATTTGCCTATTCTGGATGTTTTATATAAATGGAATTCATATAATGTGTGGAAACTGACTTTTATGTAGACATGGGAAAACTGGAATGAGTTTTTCCTGTGTTATAATATTCCCTTAGAACTCTACACTATCCCTTAAAGGCTAGAAACATCCAAGAGTATAAATTGGGGTTTGGGGTTTTTGTAGGTAATTTCAGTCTGACCTGTTATCTCTTTTTTTTCACAGAAGGTGATGAGGTGGGTACTGGCATCACTGATGACAATGAAGATGAAAATTCAGCCAATCAGATTGCAGGCAAAATACCCAACTTTTGTGTCCTGCTCCATGGTAGCTTAAAAGTGGAAGGAATGGTAGCGATTGTTCAATTAGGGTAGGAGACTTTGTTTACATTTGGTTGAATGAAAGGGAAAATCATTTTACAAAGTGAAGTATTTTGCAGACTTTTCTGAAAGAAATAGAAAGGTCCTTGTCACTTTTTCCTTTTCCTGCCACACTTTCTCACCTGCTACTACTTTCCTTTTTATTTATTTATTTTTTTTTTGAGTCAAGATCTTGCTCTGTCCCCCAGGGTTACGGTGGCATGATCACGGCTCACTGCAGCTTCAACCTCCAGGCTCAAGCAGTCCTCCCATCTCCGCCTTCCAAGTAGCCAGGACCCAGGTGTGCACCACCATACCTGGCTAATTTTTTTTTTTTTTTTTTTAATTTATAAAAGTGGGGTCTCACTGTATTGCCCAGACTGGTCTTGAACTCCTGGGCTCAAGGATCCTCCCACCTTGGCCTCCCAAAATGCTGGGATTATGGGTATTGAGCCACAGTGCCCAGCTGCTATTACCTTCTAAACTACTCTTTTAATCATTCCCTAGAAGAAGTGTGGAGTGAGCCTTTTAATTATGTTGCTTTTATTTTATATCCTTTCTCAATTTTCCTATTTCTAATCCTATCTAGAATACCTGGGTTCTGGTTATAGCAATGCTAACTTGCTTTAGGATCTTAGGCAAGATTCACAGACTCCTCATCTATAAAATGAGGGGATAGAACTAAACAAAAAAAAGATGCTGATAACAATGAGCATTTTATTATGTGCCAGGCACTCCTCTAGGTATTTTACATATGTTAGCACATTTAATCCCTCATAACAACACTATATGGGAGGTATCAGCATTATCCCTATTTTATAGATGAGGAGACTGAGGCTTAGAGAGGTTCTGGAACTTGCCCAAGGTCACACAGCTAGTAATGAAAGAGCATGATTCTTACCCATGCATTCTGACTCCAGAGCCTACTCATAATCATTCTGCTGTGTTCCTTCCCTGTGAGGAAACCCCAGTAGCTTTTACATTTTCTGAAGTCTCAAAATCTGCAAAACCATCTATTTCCCTTTCTATAATACATATTGTTAGAAAAGAGGAGGTCCCTGATCATTTTCTGGCCACTACCTGGGGTTGGCTGGTTTAGATCAAGAGGTTAGGATTAATCAAAGGAAGCATGGCTCCATTTCTGCTACATTTAAAATTATCTGGTCCAAAAAGAGGAATGCAGATCTTACTAGGTATTAGTCTGCTATATTTCTTGGCACCCAAGCTACTTGTACTGGTTTGAATATGAGAATCATTTGGGACCCTTTGAGAAACTGGGGACAGAGTCTCTCTTACAGAACAGGATGATGGCCTTGTGCCCTGTGGTAGAAGGGCTTCTCTTGGTGCTGCTATGAGTGACTTAGTGAGGCAGCTGACAGGACCTATAGGTCACAGCCTTTACCCCTCCTCATCACCTCTCCAGCTACTTGCTACTCTTTATGATTTGTTTTTTCTCTTTCAAGACTGCTTTTGATTTCCATATCCACATAATTTTACCTGAATAATAATAAATATCCCAGAAGAATGGAAATATTAGGGGAGAGCAGTATGCATTTTCAGGTTTAGGATTTGGCTTTGGTAAAAGTAATGTGCCTAATTTCAAAGCTGAAGCCTGTGTCTCTCAAGAGAAAAATACAGGCTAGACTTATTTAACTTGACAGTCTCAGGCTTGATGTTCTTCTGATCTTCTGTCTTCTCTCCATCTAGTCCTGAATGGCATGGAATGCTCTACTCCCAAGCTGACAGCAAGAAGAAATCAAACCTCATGATGTCTCTCTTTGAGCCTGGCCCAGAACCTCTCCCATGGCTAGGGAAAATGGCACAATTGGGTCCTATTTCAGGTATAATCCAGATCAGATTTTACTTATCTTGACTTTGTTTTCATTCTGCTGTTCTCAATGTTTCTGACTGTGCAGTCAGAGAACTGACTCATCTCCCTTACTAGTATGCCATAGTCTCAGATGATGCTGGATGTGTACATGGAAAACTTGAAGAGAGTTTGATGTTTGAACTCCTGAATTTTACAGCTCGGGAGAAATCAACATTTAGATTGCTTTAAATAAATAAACTCTTCAGTGGCTTGGAGTGAAAAGCTAATCTCCATAATTTTTTTTCTTGGTGTACTATAGTTCAACTCAAGTAATTTCCTGTCATTCCTAGATAATGTAATCCTTCCTTCTTGAAACTGTTTTTCTGTAGCTTTCCTGACATTGCTTCTGGTACCTATTTGACTTTTTCTTTGGCAGACTTTTCTTTTTGTCTTTGTTTTGTCTTTTCTTTCCCTTGCCTCATGATTTCCAACATGTTATTCTTTGCCTTCTTCTCTTTGGTTATTCTTCTCCCTTGGTTATTTTATCAGCTGTAATAACTTCACATTTCCCAAATCTGTAGCTCTAGTCTCACCTGATCTCTCCCCAGAATTTGCATATCATATTTCCAGTTCCTAGTTGGATCTCTCCACCTGAATATTCTATCACAGTCTCAAGCTCAGCTGTTTGTTACAGACCTGTTGTCCCGCACTCATTTCTCCTCAAACTATTCCTCCTTCTGATTTTCCTCCTCCTTTTGATTAAGGCATTTGTGCCACTGGCTACTCAGGTTCCAACTGTAGAGTCATCTTTGACTCATTTGGGCCCATTTCAATTTCAGGAACATCTACCAAGCAACCTGTTCCGTGCCAGGCCTACGGGATAAAAGAGTTAGCTGGAGTTGTTCAAAGTCTAGTGGAAAGTGGAATGAATGATCACAGACTGGCACAAATCAGAGTTAGCCTGTAGGAGATGATGATGAGCTCTGCCTAGAGGACTCAGGAGAATCTTCACAGAGGAGAAATACCCTAGTTGAGTTTTGAAGAAAAGGAGGAGCTTGCTAAGCTAATGAAGGAAAGAAAGGGCATCCTGGGCAAACAGAACACCTACAGAAAGAAAAGGAACTGCAGCACAAAATGTGAGAGTGGGTGTGGGAGGGGCAGATGGTAGATTGGAGATTGGTAGTAGCTAGAGTGAAGCAGGCCTTGTCTGAAATGTGAAGAACCAGGAATTTATCTTGCAGATACTGGGAAGCCACTGAAGAGGAGTAATGTGATCAGATCCTTCTGGCTACAGTGAGAACAGGGGGATACCAGTTAGGAAACTATATTTTAGGGGCTGGTGCCCCCTGCAGTTGTACAATATGGCCATAATCCAAGTGAGAGATAAGAAATTTGTATTTAGAAAGATATCTCTGTGGAGTGTGGATTTGAAAAGGCAAGGACCTGTGGCTGAAAGTTACTGTGTTAGTCCTGGAAATGTGAAGATGAGAGCCAGACCGTGGTAATAACTGGGGGTAAAATACATTTAGGAAGTAGGATCAATAACGTTTGGATTTGAAAATAAAGGAGAGAGAAGTGTTAAAAATGATCCCAGGTTTCTGACCTGGGCTGCAGGGTGAAAGGTAGTACTATTAGTTGAAATAGATAATAGAGAGAGAAGAGTAAATTTGGGAAGAACGTATTTTGTTTATGTTGAGTTTGTGCCTATGAGATATAGGTGGAGGTGCCTAGAGACAATTCTATAGAAGTCTGAAGTTGAGGAGAGAGGGCAGAGTTGGAGATAAAATTTTAGGTTATAAAGCTATCACAAATAGTTAAAATGGTGGGAATGAGGGAGATCGCTCAGGGCAGTGGTTCACAAATTTTGAGTTTTTATGTACAAAAATAAATTTGGAATAAATACCACATGTTCTCACCTATATATGGAAGCTAAACAAAAATGAGCTCATAGAAGTAGAGAGTAGAATCTAGAATCATGGTCATTAGAGGTTGGGAAGGGTAGTGAGGAGAGGAGAATAGGAAGAGGTAACAGATACAAAATTACAGCTGTTAGGGAGGAATAAGTTCAGTGCTCTATAGCATTGTAGTGTGAATATTATTCACAATAATTTAGCATATATTTTCAAAAAGCTAGAAGAGAGGATTTTGAATATTCACAACACAAAGAAATGATAAATATTCAGGCAGGCATGGTGGCTCATGCCTGTAATCCCAGTACTTTGGGAGGCCAAGGCAGGTGGATCACTTGAGTCCAGGAGTTTGAGACAAGCCTGGCCAACATGGCGAAACTGTATCTCTACCACAAATACAAAAATTAGCCCAGCATGGTGGTGTGCACCTGTGGTCCCAGTTACTCAGGGGGCTGAGGTGGAAGGATCGCTTGAGCCCAGGAAGCAGAGGCTGCAGTGAAGCCTGATTGCACCACTGCACTCCAACCTGTCTGGCCCTCACAGAAAAAGTTTGCCAACCTCCGACTAGATTATTGTGATGGTTTTCACCAAAGATGCATATCTATAATCTAAGATGGTAGTAGCATTCAGACTCCTTTCTGATCTGGCTTCCAATGTAGCAACACTTGGCTTGTTACAGTTGTTCTTCATTCCAGTTGAACTGCTGTTCACTCTACCCTGTGTTCATGTTGTTTTTTCCTCCTTCTTGGTCTGTTCCACTTTTCAGTGTGGATAATAATAGCTAATATTATAATGAACTTAACTTTGTGCTAGGCACTGTGCTGGACATAATCAGGGTACCATATCATTTAACTCTCACAGCAGTCTTAGAATTGGAATTATAACAAATAACAATTAATAATAAAACCTACCTCAGAGGGTTGTTGAGCAAAACATGCAAATAGCACTATTGTTTGTACCAATCCCTCCTACTCCCAGTTCTGTTCCTAGAGACAACTACTTTTTAAAACGTATTTGTTTCTTTTGGTATTTATTTATTTATTTATTTATTTATTTATTTATTTTTATTTTATTTTATTTTATTTTATTTTATTGAGACAGAGTCTCACTCTGTCGCCCAGGCTGGAGTGCAGTGGTGCAATCTTGGTTCACTGCAACCTTCACCTCCCAGGTTGAAGCGATTCTTCTGCCTCAGCCTCCCTAATAGCTGTGACTATAGGGACAAGCCACCATGCCCGGCTAATTGTTGTATTTTTAGTAGAGACAGAGTTTCACCATGTTGTTGGTCAGGCTGGTCTCAAACTCCTGACCTCAAGTAATTCTCCTGCCTCGGCCTCCCAAAGTGCTGGGATTACAGGCGTGAGCCACCGTGCCCAGCCTTATTTACATTTCTAAATAAAGTAGGTATGTCCCTAGTTCTGTCAGGGGTTCTCCCATTTTATTATTATTATTATTTTGGTTATTTATTTTGAGATGTCGCTCTATTGCCCAGGCCGGAGTGCAGTGGTGTGATCTCAGCTCACTACAACTTCTGCCTCCTGTATTCAAGCAATTCTCGTGCCTCAGCCTCCCCAGTAGCTGGAACTACAGGTGCCCACCACCACGCTTGGCTAATTTTTGTATTTTTAGTCGGTACAGGGTTTCACCATGTTGGCCAGTCTGGTCTCAAACTCCTGACCTCAAGTGATCCGCCTGCCTTGGCCTCCCAAAGTGCTGGGATTACAGGCGTGAGCCTCCATGCCCAGCCTCCCGTTTTATTTTTTTTTTATTTATTTTTTGAGACAGGGTCTTACTCTGTCACCCAGGCTGAAGTGCAGTGGCACAATCTTGGCTCACTGCAGCCTTGACCTCTCAGGTGATCCTCCCACCTCAGCCTCCCATGTGGCTGGGACCACAGGTGCATGCCACCATGCCTGGCTAATTTTTTTGATTTTTTTATATAGACAAGGTCTCACTATGTTGCCAAGGCTGGTCTCAAACTCCTGGGCTAAAACAATCCTCCACCTTAGCCTCCCAAACTGTTGGGATTACAGGCATGAGCCACCACACCCAGCCCTTTTCCCCATTTTAGATGCCATTTTTTGACTTTTTAAAGGATGAGTATTTAGTTCTATTAACACTGCCATCTCCCACCCACCTACACAAGATGCACATTTTCCCTCCTTCTATTCTCCCAATATAGTTATAATGTTCTTTTTGGTTAAATCAGTATTCAGTCCTTGTTAGATGATATATACCAATTTATATATATATACCAATTTATATTTCCTTTGTTTTTGCAACTTTTTGTCCCCTAGCTCAGTCCCAGCTATTTTTTTTCTTTGCTTGTTTTCTATATAACTGACTAATTCCTCCCTAAGTAAAATACATTTTTCAGGTATTTTATCAGTTTCCTTTTTTTTTCTTAGCATCATCTCCCATCCTCCTGCTTCATAAGTGGTATGGTTATTCCCCAGACCTGTTGCATAGGTGTCGTCCTGAGTCTCCCCTTTACATCTCTCCTATGGGTCTCCTGTTCACAACTCCTCCTGAAAAAAAGGATACATGAGAAGTAAATATTTTGAAATCTTGTGTATTTTGGAAATATATATATGTTTATTTCATTCTTTATTCTTAATGATAGTTCGGTTAGGAATTGAGTTCTAAGTTGGAAGTCATAAGTCATTTTCCCTCAGAGTTTTGAAGCATTACTCTGTTGTCTCTTCTGGAGTCCAGTTTTGCTACGGAAAGTTAGTGCCATGGTGACTCAAAGACCTTTGACCCTGAACTGTATGTTCTCCATATTCCCCGGTGATCTTTGTATCCCTGGTGTTCTGAATTTCAGAATGTTGGTCTCTTCATTCATTTTGCTAGGCACTCAGTAGACCCTTTCCGTCTGGCAATTCATGTTCTTCAGTATTGGGAAGATCAGTTATTTCTTTGATTTCCTCTTTCTGTATTCTCTGTTCTCCTTTTCTGAAACATATATTTGTGATTTGTATGTGTAATTTTCTATCTCTTTCTGCCCATTTTCCCATTTTTTAAATTTTTTCTGTCTTCTGTATCTTCAAATTTATCTTATAATTTTTATTTTTTGTTTATACTATCATATTTTTTATTTCTCCTTTCATAAATGTAATATTTCCTGTCTCCTAAGCCAGTTAGTTACCACATATAGGCTCCAGACAACTAATGGCAGTACAAAATAGGCTCTGATTAGATGTTGAAATGTTTGGCAGTGATACTAAGTGCTAGGGGATAAAAGGGTCTAAAAAAAGCCACTATCTGCCAGAAAAACTTGAAACAATTTCATGGAAGGGGTAAGATAGGATCTGGACTTGGAATATAGGTAGGTAAGTTTGGACAGGTAAGGAATGGCAGTGTTGAATGGTGGAAAAAGTGTTGGCTTTGGAAACAGGCCCAACTGAGTCACTGTGAAACCTTATATAAATCCAACCTCTCTGTGCCTTAGTTTCCTCATCTTTAATGGGACTAATAACATCTTCACTCTAGAGTTGCTGTAAAGAGAGAAATTGAATATGTAAAGTATCTGGCACCTAGTTGGAATTTAATAAATATTCTTTATTCTGTAAGTTCCTTGAGGCTGAAAAGTATTTTCTCTAGGCACAATTCCTGGCACAGTGCTTGCTACGTAGCGGGGTCTTACTATAGATAATGAATGAATAAGTGAATAAGTAAATGAGTGAATGAGAAGGGAGAACATTCTAGGCAGTGGGGAGTAATAGAAATAGCAGGAAAGTTGGAAATGAGCTATTGTGTGGGAAAGGACTTATAGGACCTTAGCCTGACTCAGAAGGTTTATATATTGACAAATATTAATGGAGATATGTCTGGAGAGTTGGGCCAGTATTTTATGGAGGAGTCAGGGCTGAGGAGAGTTGACAAAGGAAGTGTTGGGCCAGTATCAAGGTGTTTCAGTTAATGACCAAATCCAGGGTAGAGAATGTCTGGCTCAGTTAGACAGACTGGTCTAATTACATTTTTCACCATGAACGTTTGGGCAAGGGATTTAAGTTCTCTGAACTTGTAGGAAAATGACTCCTGATCTGTCTATACCAGAAGGTGGTAATAATAATAAAGATCAAATACACCATTAGAAGTATGCGTGCTTTGTAAGTTTGTGGCAGTTTCATAGGCTCAGGAAGCAGGTACAGAGACAAACCCTGTTTGTTCATGTAGCTATAAAACCAACATGGCTTTACATTTTTGGAAGCAATAAACTAAAAAGCCATATTGGGGTATGCTTCACCAATAAAAGTATTTCTTGTCTTGCCCTGTGCCTTAATTTGGCTATATATAGTTTTCCTTTTTACTTATTTTAATGCCTAGACTTGTGCTCTCTAATCCAGTAGCTACTGGCCACATTAAATTTAATTAAAATTAAATAAAATTTAAAATTCAGTTTCTCAGTCACACTAGCCACAGGTCAAGTGCTCAGTAGTTAGTAGCTACCATATTAGACAGCACAGATATAGAACATTTCTGTCATACAGAAAGTTCAGTGGGAGAGCACTGGGTTAGACTATATAGAATTGCAGTATATATGTGTGTGTCTGTGTGTATGTATGTGTATATATATATTTTTAAATATGTATTTGTTTTATTCTTTGACCTTAATTTATGAATCAGATAAGTGAAGCTTGTTTCTTTAAAAACATTAAGCTGTTTTTCACTTAAATGGGCCTCCTACATCAGTGGCTTTCTGTTGAGAACAGGTTCTCCAACCTGACTGAAGTTAATGGATTTTCTTAATTAACAAAGTGATAGGATATCAAAGATTGAGTGATTCAAAGAGCTTCTAGTCTAATTGGAAATGTAACTGATTGTGTTTTGCCAGATGTCATTTCAAGAATGTCTTTTCTTTTAAGATGCTAAAGAAAACCCTTACGGCGAGGATGACAATAAGAGCCCATTCCCCCTGCAGCCCAAAAACAAACGCAGTTATGCCCAGAATGTGACCGTCTGGATCAAACCCAGCGGCCTGCAGGTAACATTACCATTTATGTTGCTTTCCACTGGGGACAGGAGGCATTTGGGTAGGCAGGCAGGCATTTTATTTGATTTTCTTTTCCTTTGATACTTAGTAATTCATTTACTTCTAATGTTTGTCATTATTTCCAAAAGGGATTTGAGATGCCCTACAGTAAAACATGTATATAGCAAAATCATTTTTTACAAAATTTAGAGCAATAAGAATCCTAGAGGAAGAAGGAAGACAATTGTGCCAGGAACCCAAGGCAAAATGATAATTTTACGTGAGCATTTTGGCTCTGAGCTTCCTGTTGACAAGGTCAGTTGTTCGTGTCTGAAAAAAGGACATTTGTCAGTTTGTCTAGAGAGACATATTTTCCTAGCATTGAATTTTAGTGTGAAATTTTTTATATGGTGAGGCATTAAATAACATAATGGGTATTTAACAACAGTTTTGGAAAAGATGTAAAAGTCTTCATAACGATATTTCTTCCATCCCTTCAGTAGAACTCAATCCATAGAATTATATTCCACAAAAACACTTTCATAGGAAGCTATGATAATATGATTATCAAAGAATGATGCTTTCAGGCAAGGTATTCAGGAACATTTCTCCTTTCATCAACAAAAAGTCATTTATACCTGTTTTTAAAAATCACTTACTGAAACTTTTTTCTCCTTTGAGCACCTTTATTATATTTGTTCCTCCAGTAAGTTCAACTTAAACCAAATGAGAAGACACAGTCAGTCCATTTGGACAACAAAAGTAGTTTCTGTTGACTGCACAGTCTCTGAGCCCCCTTTCCATGGAGACTGAACCACATCCTGCCAAGGCTAATGTGTCAGGGGCCTCTTTGTTGGAAAATCGGGGTCTTCTATTTTGCTGATGTCCCTGACCCCAGTACTTCCTTGTCAGAGGGATATTAGAACCACTTTCACCACCAGTTATAGCTGAGCTTTTCTTATTTTTTTAAATTTTTTTGTTTGAATCTTGACTACTATAGAAAAAAATTCTTTTGTTCTTGGGTTTATTTTACTTAATCTGGAAAAATATACATAAAATGTATCTTCAACCATTTTAAAGTACACAATTCAGTCCCATTTAGTGCATTCACAGTGTACCATCACCACTCTCTAGTTCCAGAACATTTTAATCACTTCAAAAGGAAACCCTCTGCCCATTAGAAAAGTCACTCCACATTCCTTCTCCCAGGCCCCGGCAACCACTCATTTGCTTTCTGTCTCTATGGACTTACCTATTCTAGATATTTCATATAAACAGAATCATACAATTTGTGGCCTTTTGTGTTTGACTTCTTGTACTTAACATGGTGTTTTCAAGGTTTATTCATGTTGTAGTACGTATCAGTACTTCATTCCTTTTTATGGCTAATATTCCATATGTCTATATGTATGTGTCACATTTTGATTATTCCTCAGTCGATGGACATTAGGGTTACCTTTTGGCTATTGTGCATAATGCTGTTACGAGCATTCATGTATAAGTTTTTGTCTGAATATTTGTTTTCAATACTCTTGGGTATGTATTTTAATGGGAATGGGTTTGCTGGGTCAGACAGCAATTCTGCTTAACTTATTGAGGAATTGCCACACTCTTTCACAGTAGCCGCACCATTTTACATTCCTGCTAGTAGTGTATAAATGTTCCACTTTCTCCATGTTCCTACCAATACTCGTTGTTTTCCTTTTATTATTATCGTATAGCTATCATAGTAGGTGTGAAGTGGTATGTCTGTGTCTTTGCATTTCCTCAATGACTAGTAATGTGCATCTTTTCCCGTGCTTATTGGCCATTTGTGTATATTATTTGGAGAAGTATATACTCAAGTTCTTTGTCCATTTTTTAATAGGGTTTGTCTTTTTGTTGTTGGGTTTTTTTATATATTCTAGATAGTATGATCCTTAGCAGATATGATTTGCAAATATCTTCTCCCATTTTGTGAGTTATCTTTTCACTCTCTTTATAGTGTCCTTTGATACACAAAAGTTTTTGGTTTTGAAGAAGTCAAATTTTGTTTTTTGCTTTTGTTGTTTGTGCTTTTTGCTGTCTTAAGAGATCATTGCCAAATCCAAGGTCATAAAGATTTACCCTCTATGTTTTCTTTTTCTTCTTCCCTTGAGAAATGCATCTCACTGTGTTGCCCAAGCTGGTCTCAAACTTCTGGCCTCAAGCCATCCTCCTGAGTAGCTGGGATTACAGGGGCACACCACTGCACCTGGCCCCTGTTTTTTCTAAGAGTTTTATAGTTTTAGCTTTTACATGTAGGTCTCTGATCCATTTTGAGTTAATTTTTTGTATATGGTATTATGTAAGGGTCCAACATTATTCTTTTGCATGTGGATATCCAGTTGTCTCAGCACCAAATGTTGAAAAGACTATTTTTTCCCCATTGAATGGTCTTTGTTCTGGTGATAGATGTATGGGTTTACTGGGTACATTTTTATGAGGCAAGTTTGTTTCTGTCAGGGGATTTATTTTACTATCAAGCCTTTTGAAGGAGGGAGTGCTTTACTAATGTTGAACTGACATTAACACAGAAGGGATCCTCATCTTGACATTGTAGCTGTGTTCTCATTTTCATTTCTTTAAACATTTAGATCCATTCTTTTATATTATTTCCCCTTTTTACCACAGAATTCTAATGTTGGATTTTTTTTTTTACCCTTAATAGACAGATGTACAGAAGATTTTAAGAAATGCAAGGAAACTACCTGAAAAAACACAGACATTCTATAAGGTGAGACAGTTAGAATATAGTGGAAGAGGAGGTACCTCAAATATATGGTTCATAATAGTAGAACTGTGAGATGGCAGTGTGAATATGGGCAGGGATTAGAGATGTGTGACTTGGGCCTCAGTTTTTTCAAATAAACTCAGTAAAAGTGATAGGTCTGTTCCTTCCCTAAAATCCAAAAATTAGAAGGGTTTAAATGGCCTCATTCTGAACAGACAGAGGGTTTTTCTGTGTTGGGGCTGCTGTGAATGAATGACTGATGGAAGCAGCTGAGAGGACCTGTGGGTCATAGCCCTGAACTCTCCTCATCACTCCTATATGGGTATCCAGGCCAACCCCAGGCAACCAATGTATGTGGCTTCCTGGATGGGGAATTGTCCGGAACATTCTTTTTTTTTTTTTTTTTTCTTGAGACGGAGTCACACTCTGTTGCCCAGGCTGGAGTGCCATGGTGAGATCTTGGGTCACTGCAACCTCCGCCTCATGCATTCAAGTGATTCTCCTGCCTCAGCCTCCCAAGTAGCTGGTACTACAGGCACGTGCCACCACGCCCAGCTAATTTTTGTTTGTTTGTTTTTTGAGACAGAGTCTCACTCTGTCAGCCAGGCTGGAGTGCAGTAGCATGATCTTAGCTCACTGCAACCTCTGCCTCCTGGGCTCAAGCAATTCTCTTGCCTCAGCCTCCCAAGTAGCTGGTATTACAGGTGTGTGCCACCATGCCCGGCTAATTTTTGTATTTTTAATAGAGACGGGGTTTCACCATGTTGGCCAGACTGGTCTTGAACTCCTGACCTTGCGTAATCCGCCCACCTCAGTCTCCCAAAGTGCTGGGATTACAGGCATGAGCCACCGTTCCAGGCCCAATTTTTGTATTTTTTTGTAGAGATGGGGTTTTGCTATGTTGGCCAGGCTGGTCTCGAACTCCTGACCTCAGGTAATCCACCCACCTCGCCTTCCCAAAGGTGCTGGGATTACAAGCATGAGCCACCCCACCCAGTCACCCCAGAACATTCTTATTGCACCAGAGAATCTGCTTCTAGGAATGACATCTGACATTACACATTTATGAATTGCAGAGGAGATGGCCCTCCAGAATCATATGTAGCTGATCCAGAACCATTGGTGAAGAGACTATTAAGTTACAGGGGGTGGGGTAGAGTGGGGAACATTTAGGTTTGCTCCTTGATTCTCCCCTATTGTTCTGGTGTTTGGCTGGAATTAAATTAAGTGCAGCATAAAGCATGTCATTTGTGTCGTAGCTTTCTAATTCTAAAATATTGGCACACACAGCCAGCCTCAGGCTAGCATCTTAACGGGAGAAGATACATGCTACTTTGTCTGGGTGTTATCTCATTACCTTTATGTCACTGTTGTCTTCAAACCTAATTATGTAGTAAGCTGGTGAAATAAAACAGCTTTAATCAGAGTTCAACTGCAGAGCTTCTCAGCCAGCCAGGCCCCTCCCTAACTGAAGCCCATAATCCATGCAGTCCATCCTCCCTGCAGAGCTTCCTACAGTCATCAGCTATTTACTCATGATGACACACTTGTTTGGCCTTCTTAACTTTCCGCTTTTTAAACAGATGATAGTAGAAAGATAAGTCAGAGAGCCCATTTCTCTTTTCTGGTTTTATATCATTCTACATATTAGAGCTCAAAAGAGCCTAGAGAAACTGCTTCAGCCCCTGCAGTGGGTAAG
This sequence comes from Theropithecus gelada, assembly GCF_003255815.1. Lineage (NCBI taxonomy): Eukaryota > Metazoa > Chordata > Mammalia > Primates > Cercopithecidae > Theropithecus > Theropithecus gelada. The sequence continues at coordinate 41,055,164 of NC_037674.1, read as the reverse complement.
GAAGGGGTTATTCTCCTCATTTTATAAATGAGGTCTTTGAGACCCAGAGAGGCTACACAACTTGCCCAGACCACTCCACTAAGGGGTTGTTGGGGCACTTCTTATTTCTCTGCTTCTATCACTAACCAGCCTTTCTTTTTGTTGGTGTTTCCACTCTGACTCCTCCAGGGCCTCCTCTGAGCCTGTTTATTGTCTTAGTCTGAGGCCCTGCCACAGTGGGATTAAGAGCCTTTTCAGATTGAGGGCAAGTCTTTTCCATACCTAAGTAACAAGAGGAAAGTACTCTTCCTTAAAGTTAGGAGTAATGAAATGATGGATGCAAAGTGCTGACTACCACGTGTGGCATAAATGCTCATTAACTGTGATGATGACGTTGTTTCATTCAGCTCACTGTCTTCCTTAGCCAGCTTCTGGTCACCTGCAGAGGAACCACTTCCCAGTAAAACCATTACATTCTTGTTACTGGCATCCCTAAATAAACATTTGTTCTCATAGAAAATTGCTCCCTGAAGTTCAGTCAAGGAGAACTTATTTCTAAGCTGAGCACTTAGAAAGTATGTGTTGAGAACACATTTCAGGAGCATTGGTGATTTTTCTGTCTTGTTTCAGGAGCTGAACCGTTTGCGAAAGGCCGCTCTAGCCTTTGGTTTCCTGGACCTGCTGAAAGGGGTGGCTGATATGCTGGAAAGGGAATGCACACTGTTGCCTGACACAGCCCACCCTGATGCTGCATTCCAGCTGACCCATGCTGCCCAGCAGCTCAAACTGGCCAGTACCGGCACCTCTGAGTATGCCGCTTATGACCAGAACATCACACCTTTGCACACGGACTTCTCTGGGAGCAGCACTGAAAGAATTTGAAACTGACTTTTGGAGCTTTCCTTCTTTTTTCTTTCAACTGAAAATGATTTAGGTAAAACCTTTCCAGTATGTTTACCTCTGGAAGAGCCACCTAAAGACCTTCCTGAGGCTGCCTCAGAAGCACCATGTGCTGTTTTGAATGACTCTACTAGTATGAGAAGGATGTGAAGATGGTTGGCTGGTTGGGCTTTAACTTCCTGGGACTCATAATTTTTAAGCTTGGAAGATAGCTGCTGTTCCCATGATGGGCACATTTCCTGAGAGGCTTGAAGGACTGATGAGCATAGAGCACCCCTGCCTTCCTCAGGAAACCTGACCGGCAAGGGCTCTCTGGCTTCCTGAAAGCTTCACCTCTTCTCTCCAGTTTATATCTCAACTGTAAGGGCATTTTCAAGCTTCTGTTCATGGAATGAGCAACTCAGACTGTCTGGAGCTTGCTGAGTACAAACACAACACCACTAAGTTTCAGAACTTTCCTTAGAACTTGGGCAAAATGTGGTGATAACTCTTAGGTGCTTTTGGTGTCTCTTGAGATTCTAACTTTTAAAGAGCAACCATTAATGTGTAAAATGAGTCCTGTTTCTTCCAGGTTTTTTTTCAATGACAACAAAATATTTGATTTTCTATAAAATGGTTTCACTATGAAACTAAGACCTTTGTCTTTTGGTCTGTCTTATCACTTTAATTTCAACTAAGTGGCATAGATTCATAAATCATGAGGTTTCCTTATTTCTGACAGTGATTAGGCCTCATTGCCTAAGCAAGGTTCTAGCTAGATAATCCCGACAGATCACTGATTCCATTATGACTTTGGGCAACTTCTTGAGGCTTTGTCTACATCATCAGTGTTTTTCAGTTGCACCACCTTCCCTGTAACTCTCAGGCTTCAACCAGAGCAACTGTTTTTGGTTTAACATGCTGAACTGCTACATAATATTTTGCCTGAACAAAGGACTTTATCACTAACAGAAAACCACTAGACTAAATTATCTTTAAGCACAGTCATTAGAATTTTGATTGTAAATGTTTTAATAGAAATACACAATCTTTCACTTTCTCAGACAGCAATAAAGGGGTTTGTAACAATCACTAAGAATACAGAATTTGCCACGACGATGCAGCATAATCTACTGCAAAGCTGATCTGCCCAATTACACATAGTCAGCTGCAAGAATATCAGAAATCAATACAAACAAGTATTGACAGGTGTTACAGACATGCAAACTATCCTTCAATGCAACGAATTTTTAAGAAATCAGCTAGCCTATGTTAATCAGATGTTTTAGGTCAAACCAAGTTTCCATCTTGGGCTCAGTGAAATAGTATTAACTCATTGAGTCTCCTTTCCCCCAGGAATGTTGGGAATGGCAGAACAGAAAGAGCTATCACTCCTTAAATTCTTCTATGCAAGTGTTACTCCAACACTTATTTTACTTGGTTTACTTGGAATGTATGAGAGGAAACTGATGTTTTTTACAATGGCCAACTGTATGTCTAAATTTTCAGTTCTCCTTTTTGTGAGTTTCCTGCCAGAAATCTTTGTTAAAGGATCAGCGCTGTTCACCCCAAAGTTCTCTCTGTTTTCAGTGTTCTACGGCAGATGGGTTTTAAAAAGCCAAATGAACAGCAGCAGAATGAAGTTATTTTTGAGGTCTATGCAAAAAATGTAGTCCCATCACTCACTCACCACTCACTAGAACAAATATACAAGTAAATGGACTCAGCCAGTGCAGGAGATGGAAGGCTGCCATTTTTTGTGTTTGTGCACAGCCTAAGACAGTTTGGAGGTGTGTTTGGCCTACTCTAATGTTTCTAGTTCCTCAAAGGCTGTACACGGTGTTACTGCCAGTTTGATCTACATATTGTGTTCCCTTTGGATCCCTGCTACCATTTGGACCGTGTGTGTGTGTGTGTGTGTGTGTGTGTGTGTGTGTGTGTGTGTGTGGCTTGGTTTTTTTGAGACAGGGCCTTCCACTGTCACCCCAGCTGCAGTGCAGTGGCAATCTTGGCTCACTGCAGCCTTGACCTCCTGGGCTCAGGATCCTCCCTTCTCAGCCTCTTGAGTAGCTGGGACTACAGGTGTGTGCCACCACACCCAGCTAATATTTTTATTTTTTGTAGAGATAGGGGTCTCACTATGTTGCCCAGGCTGGTCTTGAACTCCTGGCTTCAAGTGATGCTCCCACCTAGGTGTCCCAAAGTGCTGGGATTACAGGTGTGAGCCACATTCCTGGCTGAGTTTGGAACTTATAATCTCATTGTTTTCTAAATAATGTTTCACTTTTCTTCAGTGTTGAAAATAGTTATTTACTTAAGAATGGCATGATCATGATGTTCCAAGATTCTGATTAGTTTCTTTCAAAGCATTCTGTGCCTCTTCAATGCCCACACTACTGAGCACTACAATAATAGATGTTGTTAGGCCAAAGGATGTCACATGTAAAACATGTTCTCGAGCCCCACTCTTAGAAATGTTTTATCAATGACTCAGTCTACTTCACTTTCAAAAAGTCAATGCCATCCCACTAAACAAGTAACCCCTTAGGTACAGAATAATTAAGTCCTGCCTGAGTCACTTTAACAGTCTTCTATAGAGTGACATAGTCTTGCTTTTTTTCACAAGCAATAGCTGAAAAGAACAAATCTCAACTGTAAGAACCGTCAGTACATTGTAGGGATAAAGCACTTTTTGAAAAAAAAATCTCTGGCATGAATTAGACAGACTGAACATGAGACAGGGTTGGGGTGGGCTGAGCCTTTTGGTGTCATTAACTGAATACACAAGAATGAACCTCTCATCAGATATCAGGAATCCATGTCATGCAATTACTACAACAAGATAACAGTAAATTCAGGAATGTTACTGGGGAAAAGGAAGATAGCCTCACTGAGAATTTAATCATTTAACATTAAAAAAAACTTTTACATTGGTACAAGAAGGTAAAACTGTAAGAATCAGATTAGGCTCAAACTGGCAAGAAGCCATCTAAATCTTTCTTTTTAGTGGATCTTTTTCTTTTTTTGTCCATAGCGCCGTCTGCGCTGTTTATAAAGGTGACGAAAATTTATGTATAACCCTGAAAAAGAAAAGAGGTCAATTAGAAATTAGAGTCTTTGTCTATTTATAACCAGAAGCTCTTGTGGCAGGGACAGTATCTAGCTGTCTGTCATATCCCACAGCAAAAAGCTCATTGCAGCGGCTCAGGAAGGAGTACAACTTAGAACAAATTAACAATAGACACAAACCAATTTTTCCCCAGTGTGTTTATTTATTTCTTACTATTTTTGCGACAGAGTCTCATTCCGTCAGTGTTTTCTCCTCTCAATATATTTAATGACAAAATTCCTTTCATTCTGACTTTTTATGTTCTTAGTTGTCATATTCAAATCAATAAGTATTAAATAGTCTGCTCTTAAAGGGAAAAAATTACTTGTTTTTCTCAAATTGTATTTAACCTACATATAAGAATGTATGTATTTTCACATCTACATATAGAATATAGATAATATGGATAGAATCATGTATAGTTGCATTTAGAAATTACCAAATATTGATTACTAATAAAATTTTTTTTTGAGACAGAGTCTCGCTCTGTCACACAGGCTGCAGTACAGTGGCACAATCTCGGTTCATTGTAACCTCTGCCCCCTGGGTTCAAGCGATTCTCTTGCCTCGGCCTCCCAAGTAGCTGGAATTACAGGCATGCGCCACCATGCCCAGCTAATTTTTGTATTTTTAGTAGAGATGGGGTTTCGCCATGTTGGCCAGGTTGGTCTTGAACTCCTGACCTCAAGTGATCTGCCCACCTCATCCTCCCAAAGTGCTGGGATTACAGACATAAGCCACGATACCCGGCCTCTAAAAAAAATTTAACAAAAACAACAAAAAAATCCTTATAGTTGGGAAACCTTTTAAATTTGTCGTATTTGTAATAATTTAGGTTTATTTCTTTTTCCCTTCTGTTCTTAGTTTTTATAAAGTAAGGCATGAATTTATGATTTTATATAAACATAAATTAATAAGTCAGCAGGTTTTCCATGAGGAGCAGGGAACTTTCCTACTGTGAGGTGGAAGACTTTACGACAACCCTTGGCTGTTCAGAGGCCTTTATTCCCTTCTCCCTTCCTTGCTGCCAGTTGTCTTATCACCTCTATAAACTCTGGATGAGGAATGTGCTACTGAAATTAGTAATAGTGGGAGCTTCTTAGGCTATTTTAAAAGAGCTCCTTACTTTTTTTTTTTTTTTGAGATAGAGAGTCCTGCTCTGTTGCCCAGGATGGAGTGCAATGGCATAATCTCAGCTCACTGCAACCTCTGCCTCCCGGGTTCAAGCAATTCTCCTGCCTCAGACTCCTGATTAGCTGGGATTACAGGCACCCGCCACCACGCCCAGCTAATTTTTGTATTTTTAGTAGAGATGGGGTTTCACCATGTTGGTCAGGCCGGTCTCGAACTCCTGACCTCGTGATCCGCCAGCCTCAGCCTCCCAAAGTGCTGGGATTACAGGCGTGAGCCACCATGCCTATCCCCTTACATTGTTTTAAACAAGAAATATCTTATGGTATATTCCCAATCACCAAGAGCACTTAAAGAACATACTTTAACCACTGGAGATTTAGAAAAATATTTCCTTACCATAGCATATTCCCCTAGTGGGTCTGTTTTTGCAAAGTAATCATTCTCTAATTCTATCCCAAAAGAATTTTCATATGGACTTTTACATTTCTGAATGACTTATTTCTACTCTCTAAGAAGTGACGGCCGGGCGCGGTGGCTCAAGCCTGTAATCCCAGCACTTTGGGAGGCCGAGACGGGCGGATCACGAGGTCAAGAGATCGAGACCATCCTGGCTAACACGGTGAAACCCCGTCTCTACTAAAAAATACAAAAACTAGCCGGGCGAGGTGGCGGGCGCCTGTAGTCCCAGCTACTTGGGAGGCTGAGGCAGGAGAATGGCGTGAACCCGGGAGGCGGAGCTTGCAGTGAGCTGAGATCCGGCCACTGCACTGCAGCCCGGGCGACAGAGCGAGACTCCGTCTCAAAAAAAAAAAAAAAAAAAAAGAAGTGACAAGAAAAAGTCTGTATTACAGAATCAATACTTACCTAAAAATATCATTATAAGATAAATCTGAAGAAAAAAGGAAAATCTAACTTTGATTTTCACTGGATATGGCAACGTGAAACTGAATCGTCCTGTCTCATTGAAAATTGGAATGGACTGAATCACTGAGATAGCTGAAAACAGAAACAAGAACTTGTTAGAAGCAAATGAAACAGTCACATCTAATGACAGAAACTTCCAGCCCTAATACTCTGAAGTTTCAGTTCTGGGTGTGCTAGAAAGGCTTCCTCCTCCCTTTGTACAGAAAGCTCATGCCTCTTCTTTTTTTCCCCTAGTTTTCTAAGAGATCAGCCTCCAACCTGTCAACAGAGAGACAGATGAGGAAGTCATGGCAGTGGGCTTCTTCTATTCTATAAAATGGAGAGAAAAATCCCTAGCTGACTTATGTACAAGATGTTTGTCAGAATAAAATAAAGTCGTCAGTAAGAATCCCCTTTGGAATACTAAAAGCATCATACAAATGGGAAACATACAGGACAGGACCACCTGGCTTTCCAATGTTACAAAATGAGCTACTTTTCTGGAACAGTCTGGGTACCAGGAGTATTATGGAAGGAAGCCCATGCAAAGAAATCCCTGAAAAGTCCAACACTTCCATTTATCGGACTAAGGCCGGGGAAGAAAGGACTGGTCTCTCAGCCTCTGGGCACCCTCTGGAGCTAAGCTATGAAAGCTAAGAGTCCCTGAGAGTACCTTCCGCCAAACATCCCAGTGGATATAAGGGAATCCACAGAGTGTAACGAAGCCATGTGAGCACCTTCCAATCCATGTCAATGCACGTCAGCATGTAGAAGGAGTACCTATTGAAAATAAGTGATTCCAACGTGAAAAGGCGCTTCAGGTTCTGAATGCGACCTTAGAATATCATTTAAATAGATGAATTACATTTCTCAGTTAGCCACACATGGTTTCTTCAGAACAGAATTATAAAGCTGGCTATCAACCCATAAACTTGTCACACTACGCCCTAAATTTTCAAAGGATGTGAACTCTCTTTAATGGCAGACTAAGTTTAGGTCTCAAAGGAACCCTCTTTTTTCAGTATACGGACTGGATACTCAGACGTTGTTTGGCTTTATTCCTAGTACTGATCTACATTCCCAGTAGGTAAGGATATTAGATACTTTATTTCTGGATAAGTGAGTTGTTAGCAAAATTAAAGTGTACAAAAGACCTCTAATCTAGAATCAGACATACTCTATTTTAAAAGAGATCCCTTGAGAAAAGAAATGTTCCTTCTCAAACAGTAAACATTGCATTAAGGACCCATAATCTGATCCTTTTATAGCTCATAAGTGTGATAATTGGATTTTCGCTCTCCTGTGTGAGATGTGCTTCCCTCAAACCTTGTTACATCAGCACATTACCTGTCTGATTTGAAAAACATAGGACCTATAATCTGTTTTACCTTTGTATTAAGGCTATTAGAGGGTACACTGGGTGCCATGGGACACAGACCATGGTTAAGACACAATTTAAGGCTGCTATGGCCTGTTCCCCCTCTCAACTAGCAACTTTGTCAAAATACCACCAAACCTGGAGCTGAAGAGTTCATTTGCAAAATCCTTGCTCCAGCTGACTGAAAGGGAAGAAATACGGAGTGTGTATGATCTGGTAAAGAAGAATACATCTACTTTAACTAGATCCATTTCTTTTTTTTTTTTTTTTTTTTGAGACGGAGTCTCGCTCTGTCGCCCAGGCTGGAGTGCAGTGGCCGGATCTCAGCTCACTGCAAGCTCCGCCTCCCGGGTTCACGCCATTCTCCTGCCTCAGCCTCCTGATCCATTTCTTAAAAGGTATTTATTCTACTAACAACCGAGAATGGGAAAATTAGGTTAGAGGCCATTTCAAACTTCAATAATCTTGTAGTATAAGATTCATTTCTATCATCCCTTAAATTTAGTCTTAAACTAGTTCTATCCAACCTGGATTGCTCCTTCAACCTCATGTTTCTTCAGCCCTTTCAGTAATTTTTCCATGTGGATGGGTCCTCTCTTTCCAAGACTGCAAGATCCTGAAGTCATAGTAAGATGAGTCTTCCCTTTCTCTGGTTCTCCTCTTCTGCTCCCTAGTATCCGGTCTGGTATTATGATCCAATGACAGCTTTAAAAAAATCTGCCTCAACTTTGCAGAGCACATAGATGCAACCAGAATTCTCCACATATGTAATCTTAGTCCCAAACCAAATGAGACTCTGGCTAAGACAATGACTCCCTCAAGAACAGAGCTGCTGCAAAGAGGGAGAAGCATTCAAACACCATCCTGGCATTTCTACCCACCTGAAAATTTCAATTGCGCTCCACAAATAAAACACAAAGAAAACCACAGCTTTATTCTGCATTTCTTCCATGGTGCCAAAGATGATAAACAAAATAAAATTTCTTCCAAGGAGCTATTAGAAAGACCCAAAAGAGAAAAAAGTTAATAAAATATACGTAAAGTTATACAAATGTGTTATCTGAAACCTAACCCCACTAAATGCAAGGCAAAGAGAAAAGACTGAGCTCTACCAGTTTAATCCTGCTCCAGTTCTGGAACAAGCAAAGTGCCCAAACCAGTCTTTGTGACCAGATAGGTACAATATTTTGTGTGTGTAACTATATCATAAATCGTTTCCTTAAAATACACACACATGTTCAAACACAGTCTAAAGAATACTGCCAAATAAACATTTGAATTTACATAACCCAAGTTAAGAAATAGAGCACTACAAACGTGAGACCCCTATAAGTAACGACTATCATGTGTTCATCATTCCACGTTTTTTTCTGTTTTTGAGACAAGGTCTCGCTCCATCACCCAGGCTGGAGTGCAGTGGCACAATCATGGCTCACTGCAGCCTTGAACTTCTGGGCTCAAGAGATCCTCCCACTTGAAGCTTCTCAAGCAGCTGGGATCACAGGCGTGCACTACCACACTGGCTAATTTTATTTTCTTGTAGAGACGGGGTCTCACTGTGTTGGCCAGTCTTGCTCAAACTCTTGGGCTCAAATGATCCTCTCACCTCAGCCTCCCAGAGTGCTGGGATTATAGGCATGAGCCACTGCGCCTGGCCCATGGCTTTTCTTTATGGATTACTGCTTGTGTATGTATTCCTGAACAGTACATTGTTTCATTTTGCCTGTTTTAAAACTTTTTGAAATCATTCTATATGTATTATTCTGTGACTTGCTTCTTACTCAGGGTTATGGGCCAGAGACTCATCTATGTTGATGCATGTGGCTATAGTCCACTCATTTTCACTGTGGCAAGACATTCCAATATACGATAGACATTCTATTCTTCATATATATATGGGTTGTCTGTTTCTGGGTTTTATTCTGTTCGCGTGGTCTATGTGACTATCTCTGTACCATACAACATGGTATTAGCTACTAAATCTTTATACTGTCTTGATTTCTTATAGGGTAAGTCCCCAACTTGAGTTCTTCTTTAGAGAATATTCTCAACCCTTTGCTTTTTATTCCCCCATTTAAAAAATTGTGGTAAAATACACATAACGGCCAGGTGCGGTGGCTCATGCCTGTAATACCAGCACTTTGGAAGGCCAAGCGGGCAGATCACTTGAGGTCAGGAGTTCGAGACCAACCTGGACAACATGGTGAAACCCCATCTCTATTAAAAATACAAAAATTAGCTGGGCGTGGTGGCAAGCGCCTGTAGTCCCAGCTACTTGGGAGGCTGAGGCAGGAGAATCGCTTGAACGTGGGAGGCGGAGGTTGCAGTGAGCCAAGATCACACCACTGCACTCCAGCCTGGGCAACAGAGCAAAATACCATCTCCAAAAAAAAAAAATACACATAACATAAACTTTACCATCTTAATCATTTTTAAGTGTTTAGTTGATTGGTATCAAATACATTCATTATGTTGTGCAACCATAATCACCATCCATCTCCACAGCTCTTTTCATCTTGTAAAATAAAACTATGAACCATTGCCGGCCACAGTGGCTCACACCTGTAATCCCAGCACTTTGGGAGGCTGAGGTGTGTGGATCACCTGAGGTCAGGAGTTCGAGACCAGCCTGGCCAACATGGGAAACCCCGTCTCTACTAAAACTACAAAAATTAGCCAGGCGTGGTGACGGGCACCTATAATCCTAGCTACTCAAGAGGCTGACACATGAAAATCGCGTGAACCCAGGAGGCGGAGGCTGCAGTGAGCCTATATCGTGCCACTGCACTACAGCCTGGGCAACAGGATGAGACTCTCTCTCTCAAAAAAAAAAAAAAAAAAGAATAAAAAAGAAAGAAAAGAAACTATGACCCATTAAACAATAACTCCCCACTCAGCCAGCCCCTGGGAAACACCATTCTACTTTCTGTCTCTATGATTTTGACTATTTTAACTACCTCATATAAGCAGAATCATCCAGTATTTGACTTTCTGTGACTGGCTTATTTCACTTAGAATAGTTTCCTTAAGGTTCATCCATGTTGTGGCATACTTGAGAGTTTCCTTCATTTTTAAGGCTACATAATATCCCACTGTATGTATATAACAGTCGTTCTTACCCATTCATCTGTAGATGAACTTGGGTTGCTTGCACATTTTAGCTATTGAAAATGATGCTACTATCCTGGATGGCCCTCTGTTTTTTCAAAAAACTTCAGAATTTTCTCCTCACATTCCAAAATTTTTTAGACTGTGATTGGAACTGTATTTAATCTACAGGTAAATAAGAGAACTAACAATATTATAATATCAAGTCTTATAATTCAAGAAAATTATGTCTGTATATTTACTTTTTGTGCTCTATATTCCTTCCTGTATCTCAAACAGTTCACTAATTTTCTCTTCAGCTATGTCTAATCTACAACACAAACTATCCATTAAATTTTTATTTTTTATTTTTTTAGACAGGGGTCTTGCTCTGTTGCCCAGGTTGGAGGGCAGTGGCACAATCACAGCTCACTGCAACATCAAACTCCTGCACTCAAGGAATCCTTCTGTCTCAGCCTCCCAAGTAGTGGGAATATAGGTGCATATCACCATGCCTGGCAAATTTTTGTTTTTTTAGAAATGGGGTCTCACTATGCTGCCCAGGCTGGTCTCAAACTGCTGGCCTCAAGCAATCCTCCTGCCTCAGCTTCCCAAAGTGTGGGGATTACAGGAATGAGCCACCATGGCTGGCTGTAAATTTTAAAGTTTGATTATTGTACTTTTCATTAATAGAAGTTTTTAAGAAGTACTGCCTTCATCTATGCAAGGTGGGAGGAAACCAAGTACATTTCTAACTAAGGAGACTGAAGGTAGGTTTTTCAGCTCCTGCCTAAGAGTCGAATTTCCCTAGTCTTAAAGCTATTTATAACTTTGTTATTTCATGAGGATATTATAAAAAATGAAATAGACCAGAAATAGTAAAAGTCTACTTTGATAAATATCCCTGAGGTTTTAAATGTTCTTTCTTCTTCAGGTAAAATAATGCTATTCCTGTACAAATAGGTGTTTTTACTAATTGAGACTTCTTAGCAAAATGTAACATACAGATATGTTTTGGCTGTGTCCCTGTTCAAATGTCAACTTGAATTGGATCTCCCAGAATTCCCACATGTTGTGGGAGGGACCCAGGGGGAGGTAAATGAATCATAGGGGCCAGTCTTTCCTGTGCTATTCTCATGTTAGTGAATAAATCTCACGAGATCTGGTGGGCTTATCAGGGGTTTCCACTTTTGTTTCTTCCTCATTCTCTCTTGCCACTGCCATGTAAGAAGTGCCTTTTGCCCTGCACCATGATTGTGAGACCTTTACCAGCCACATGGAACTGTAAATCCAATTAAACCTCTTTCTTTTGTAAATTGCCTGGTCTCGGGTATGTCTTTATCAGCAGCGGGAAAACGGACTAATACAGTAAATTGGTACCAGTAAAGTTGGATGTTGCTGAAAAGATACCCAAAAATGTGGAAGTGACTTTGGAACTGGGTAACAGACAGAGGTTGGAACAGTTTGGAGGGCTCAGAAGAAGACAGGAAAATGTGGGTAAGTTTGGAACCTCATAGAGATTTATTGAAAGGCTTTGACAAAAATGCTGATAGTGATATGAACAATAAAGTCCAGGCTGAGGTAGTCTCAGATGGAGATGAAGAACTTCTTGGAAGCAAAGGTGACTCTTGTTACATTTTAGCAAAGAGACTGGCAGCATTTGGCCCCTGCCCTAGAGATCTGCAGAATTCTGAACTTGAGAGAGATGATTTAGGGTATCTGGCAGGAGAAATTTCTAAGCAGAAAAGCATTCAAGAGGTGACTTGGGTACTGTTAAAAGCATTCCATTTTAAAAGAGAAACAGGAGCATAAAAGTTTGGAAAATTTGCAGCCTGATGATTCAGTAGAAAAGAAAAACCCATTTTTTGAGGAGAAGCTCAAGCTGGCTGCAGAAATTTGCATAGGTAGCAAGGAGCCTAATGTAATCCCCAAGACCATGGGGTAAATGTAACCAGGCCATGTCAGAGCCCTTCACGGCAGTCCCTCCCATCCCTTGCAGGCCCAGGGTCCCCATGCTGTGTGCAACCTAGGGATTTGGTGCCCTGTGTCCTAGCTGCTCTAGCCTTGGCTGAGAGGGGCCAATGTACAGCTCAGGCTGTGGCTTCAGAGGGTGCAAGCCCCAAGCCCCGGCAGCTTCCACATGGTGGTGAGCCTGTGCGTGCAGAGAAGTCAAGAATTGAGGTTTGGGAACCTCTGCCTAGATTTCAGAAGATGTATGGAAACGCCTGGATGCCCAGGCAAAAGTTTGCTGCAGGGACGGGGCCCTCATGGAGAACCTCTGCTAGGGCAGTGAGGAAGGGAAATATGGGGTTGGAGCCCCTACACAGAGTCCCTACTGGGGCACCGCCTAGTGGAGCTGTGAGAAGAGAACCGCCATCCTCCAGACCCCAGAATGGTAGATCCACTGACAACTTGCACCATGCACCTGGAAAAGCCACAGACACTCAATGCCAGCCTGTGAAAGCAGCCAGGAGGGAGGCTGCTCCCTGCAAAGTCACAGGGGCAGAGCTGCCTAAGACCATGGGAACCCACCTCTTGCATCAGTGTGACCTGGATGTGAGACCTGGAGTCAAAGGAGATCATTTTGGAGCTTTAAAGTTTGATTGCCCCACTGGATTTCAGACTTGCATGGGCACTGTAACCCCTTCATTTTGGCCAATTTCTCCCATTTGGAACGGCTGTATTTACCCAATGCCAGTACTCCCCTTGTATCTAGGAAGTAACTAGTGTGCTTTGAGTTTACAGTCTCAAAGGCAGAAGGGACTTGCCTTGTCTCAGATGAGACTTTGGACTGTGGACTTTGGGGTTAATGCTGAAATAAGACTTTGGGGGACTGGTGAGGAGGGGCCGGGGGTGGAATGATATGGTTTGGCTGTGTCCCCATTCAAATCTTAACTTGAATTGTATTTCCCAGGATTCCCATGTGTTGTGGGAGGGACCTAAGGGGTGGTAATTGAATCATGGGGGCCAGTCTTTCCCATGTTATTCTTGTGATAGTGAATAAGTCTCACAAGATCTGATGGGTTTACCAGGGGTTTCCGCTTTTGCTTCTTCCTCATTCTCTCTTGCCGCCACCATGTAAGAGGTGCCTTTCGCCCTCCACCATGATTGTGAGACCTTCCCAGCCACATGGAACTATAAGCCAATTAAACCTCTTTCTTTCGTAAATTGCCCAGTCTCGGGTATGTCTTTACGAGCAGCATGAAAATGGACTAATCCACATACCTACTAGACAAATAATGGGACCTTCCATTACCCACCCTTTAGCTCAACTATTCAATACCTGGATCAGAGAAGGCAGCACTGGTGATGTAGTGACTCCAATTGCTGCATTGATAGTTTCCACAACTGCCAGCATCTGGCAGAAATACATCATGTCAGCCACAGTATGGAATGTGTCATAAAAGGACTCTATGGGCAAAAATATACATTAAGGGTGAATCAGTTGGTAAATTCCAACAGAACTATTTCTCAAACTAGCTCACTCCTTTCATGAAAATAACTATAGGAAAGGAATAACAAACATCCAGTCAGATTCGAGTTTCTTACTTAACTAAGCAGGAAGGGTGCAGGCCACTGGGGTCATGAACAGTAAGCTCTACCAGTTACCAGAAAGTTAACACGTACACCTTATATGCCTTTCTCTCTTTTTTTTTTTTGAGATGGAGTCTCACTCTGTCGCCAGGCTGGAGTGTAGTGGTGCAATCTCAGCTCACTGCAACCTCCACCTCCCGGGTTCAAGTGATTCTCCTGCCTTAGCTTCCTGAGTAGCTGGGACTACAGGCGCACACCACCACACCCAGCTAATTTTTGTACTTTTAGTAGAGACAGGGTTTTCACCATGTTGACCAGGATGGTCTCGATCTCTTGACCTCGTGATCCGCCCACCTCAACCTCCCAAAGTGCTGGGATTACAGGCGTGAGCCACCACGCCCGGCCACCTGTCTCATTTTTTTAAGAGTCAAGGTCTTGCTCCATCACCCAGTCTATAGTACAGTGTTATGATCATGGCTTACTGCAGCTTCAACCTCCTGGGTTCAAGAGATCCTCCCATGTCGGCCTCTTAAAGTGCTGGGATTACAGGCATGAGCTGTTACACCTGGTCCATACTTTCATTATCAGGTAGAAAAATCCTCTCCCATTACTCTTTCTTCTCCTAAATTTTATTACCTATTTATTCATCAAATAAAGTTTCAGAATACTTTAGATCAAATTCTCAAAAATTTCCCATTGGCATTTACCAATGGAATGCCACTGGTCAAAGCCAGAATCCTGTTAAACACATAAATTAATTTAAGAAGAATTGGGCCCGGTGCAGTGGCTTACGCCTGTAATACCAGCACTTTGGGAGGCCGAGGTGGACAGATCACAAAGTCAGGAGATCAAGACTATCCTGGCTAACATGGTGAAACCCTGTCTCCACTAAAAATACAAAAAAAAAAAAAGTTAGCCGGGCGTGGTGGCGGGCGCCTGTAGTCCCAGCTACTCAGGAGGCTGAGGCAGGAGAATGGCGTGAACCCGGGAGGCGGAGCTTGCAGTGAGCCGAGATCGCGACACTGCACTCAAGCCTGGGCGACAGAGTGAGACTCCGTCTCAAAAAAAAACAAAAAAAAAAAGAAGAACTAATATATTTATGATACTCTTTTTATTCTGTTTTAGAATAGTTCATTTTAGAACCTATTTAGGCTCCAAAAGGGTGAGAACCCTTTTGGCCTTGCATAACTTTGGCACTGGAAGTATCACATCAATTTATTTAGTTGTTAGTGAACATACAAAAGGATTCTAGCCCAAGATGTGGCTCTGGCTAGCTATGGATGTGAACCATTTTTGACCATCTCTAGGCCTATATTTTTATTACCTGTTAAATGGAAAGAATACCAGTCAGCTTATTTCACAAGGTCATGGGAAATAAGAGCTATGAAAGCACAACAAAAAGTAGAGGGTGCTGCAAAAATGCAGCGGTTATTATTAACATCAAAGGCAGAGAGTGAATACTGGGCCAAACTACTGAGAAAGGGAAAATTAATCCAAAAATTTCTTACTTGCCTTTTCCCAAGATACAGAATCGCACAGTCAGGTTGACAAAGATCCAGGAGAATCCCAAGAACTGCACAAGATTATACATAAACAGGTATCCCTTCCGTAAGTTTGTAAGAGCTGTAAAGCAAAGCAAAGCAGTAAGCTATTAAAAGCAATAGTCCCAGCAGAAGAGAGATGTATGAGGCATATCTGGATGACTTCAATCCTTTTTCCTTCTTGAATGCTCCTAAGCTCCCACACAAATATCTGGTCCTGGTCCTCACCAGTCTGGGCTCCTACTCCCACAGAGAAACATACAAGGAACATTGCTCTCCAGCGTGTATTTTCAGCAGGACTTCCTGTCCCAGCCTTGAAGAATAGGTATACAGACATAACAAACCCAAGAAAAAAATATTACCCCTGGTGTGATATTATGATATGTGTACATGTATATATAGGTTTTCATCCACAGTTTCTGGCTCATAACTCCCACAGCCCTTGTTATAGTTTTTTGTTATAATGTTGGGACACTTTAGGCCTCAGAAAACAGAATCTTCCTCTATGACTTTCCCTGCCTTCCTTTCAGCTGCCCAAGGCACGACTCTAATCTGAATGTGGGTCCTAAGACCCTCATTCCAGAGAGGGTCTTGCTTCATACTCTGGAGGAGGGAACACTGCACAGAGGGGCTGAGAAGAATCTGGACAGACAGGCCTTGTGGGGTTTAGGTCAGACCCTTTTTTTCTAATCACATTTCAACACAGTGCAACATGCTTCAGTCATGCCTATCAGATGAAGTCTCCATAAAAGGCCCAAGGGGACAGGGTTTGGTCAGCTTCCAGACAGCTAAACACATGGAGGTTCCTGGAGGGTGGCACACCTGGGGAGGGCATGGAAGCTCCGCGCCACTTCCTCCATACTTCCTCCTAATCTCTTCATCTGTATCCTTCATAATATCCCTTACAATAAACCAACAAACTTGTTTCCCTGAGTTCTGTGGAGCCACACTAGCAAATCAATCAAACCCCAGGAGCGGGTTGTGGGAACCGTAATTTACAGCCTATTGGTCACAAGTTCTGGAGGCCCAGACTCGGGACAGGCTGGGGCAAGAGGGTGTCTTGGAGACTGAGCCCTTCATCTGTGGGAATCTGATGCTATCTCTAGGTAAATAGTGTTGGAATTGAATCAGAGGGCACTCAGCTGGTGTCTGCTGCAGAACTCATTGCTTGCTTGCTGTGTGGGTGGAAAAAACCCACACACTTGGTCACAGAAGTCTTCTGTGTTGATCGTTGTTGAGTAAGAAAATAGGAAAAAGCAGCTGAGTGTTGCAGTGTTGTATTTTTTCCATAACACCTGGCAAAAAAAAATGGCCATCTGAAGAGACATTACAAAAAGGAAAAAGATTTCCTCAGCTCCTGCTCCACTTATTTTTTATTTAGTTAGTTATTTTTGAGATGGAGTCTTGCTCTGTCACCCAGGTTGGAGTGCAGTGGCACGATCTCAGCTCACTGCAACCTCCACCTCCCAAGTTCAAGCAATTCTCCTGCCGCAGCCTCCCGAGTAGCTGGGATTACAGGCACCCACCACCATGCCCAGCTAATTTTTGTATTTTAGCAGAGACAGGGTTTCATCATGTTGGCCAGGGTGGTCTTAAACTCCTGACCTCAGGTGATCTGCCCACCTTGGCCTCTCAAAGTGCTGGGATTACAGGCATGAGCCACCATGCCTGACCCTCCAGTCATCTTAATATAATCCATAGTTTTTTCTTTTCTGGAATTTCTTTAAGGTCACTGAGGTCAAACTAGCTCACAGAGATAGATACAGTAAATGAAAAAACCAATTCTGATATTTGGTTATATATTCATTCAACCAAGCATTAACTGAATACCTACAATGTGCAAGGTACTGTGAGAAGAACTACTGGGATACAAAGGTAGTTCAAGGCTGCCCTCAGACCTTACAATCTAAAAACTGTAATACCAGGTGGGGAGTGACAAGTAATGTCTTGTGAAACTTTCAAGGTGAAAAAATGACATTAGGCTGGAGAAGTGGGCATCAAGCTAGTCTACATGGATAAAGCTGGTATCTAATCTGGGCTTTTTTTTTTTTGAGACAGCGTCTCACTCTGTTGCCCAGGTTAGAATGCAGTGGTGGGACCATAGCTCTCTGCAGCCCTGACCTCCTGGGGTCAACCCATCCTCCCACCTGACCTCCCAAGTAGTTAGGTCTACAGGTCTGTGCCACCACACCCTGCTAATTTTATATTCTATCATATTTTGTAGACACACAGTCTTGCTACGTTGCCCAGGCTGATCTCGAACTCCTGGACTAAAATATCCTCCCATCTCAGTCTCCCAAAGTGCTGGGATTACAGGCATGAGCCACCATACTTGGCCTGATCTGAGCTTTGAAAGATGGGCAGACTGAGGACATAACCAAAGGAGGACAATTTCAAACCAACAAGCAGGAAAAAAAAGGACATTAAGTTTGTCTGCAGCCTAAGATTCATGAAGATACAGCCAATTACAGAGTAAAGGAAGAAACAAGGAGCTTTGACAGAGTCATGGTTGAGTCAAAGGAGTAGGGTAAAGAAAAGGACAGTTCTTAAGAGAAGATCTGTGGTGTTCAGATTTTGCTGCTATATATTTATTCCTAGGATACAGATATTCTGCAAAGACATCTGGTTGGTCCTCAAATAATCACATTTAATAATGTGGTCAATCAAAAGCAGCCTAAGCCAGGCACAGTGGCACATGCCTGTAATCCCAGCTACTCGGGAGGCTGAGGTAGAACGATCACTTGAGCCCAGGATCTCAAGATCAGCCTGGACAGCATAGCAAGACCCCGTCTCAAAAAAAAAAAAAAACCAAACACAGCCTTATCCTAAGACTCCAAAAAATGTCAGACTTCCAGCAACATTTAACTAATTAAAAGTTTCTTCTTCAAAACTACAAAAATCTATTACACTTCCGTACCATAAAGAACTTCCTTGTTCAGAAAACTTTATGAATTTAGATAAAACAGTTAAAGCTTTACCTAACACCCAAAAAAATCCATATATTAGAATTTTTGTCTATTTTTGAAGTTTATCCCTTTAAAACACCAAAAAATTAATTGAAATCTCAAAAGTGGCTTTTTTATGTTGTTATTCTTTGCCTCCACTGATCCTCTCCCCTCCTCAGCTTTCCTAAAATAATATTCCCCTAAGGTAGTGGCTATTCAAATCTTTTTTAAAATTCCTTCTCAAAAGAAACCTTATTCAGAATGCCAACAAATAAAACTCAAAAGAGAGTTGCTCTGACTGAGGTAGACCTGTTTGTGTGATCCACTCCTCCAAAGCATCTCTGGGAACCCCCTGGGGTACCATGGAACACAGTTTGAAAACTACTGCTCCAAAACTTTCCCCTCCCTTATTTATGGCATGCTAGATAAGTACCACTAAAATCTGAAAAATTTCAACTTAGAACAAATAAGAAGCACTTATTTCATTCTGCTTTTCAGAGGTAGTTTTACCTAGACCTGAAGTTCTCCCACTAAGACTGTAAGCCCTGTTGAGTACGGGCGCTACAATGGATCCCTCTGGCTCTCAGTCAAGGGCCCAGCACAATGCTTGCCACACAGCATGACTTTAACAGATAGCTGCTGAATTTAATCTAACTACATCACCCAGAAGATAATACACTTACAGAGCTTCCTGCTTAAAGTGGTTAGACGGAAACAGAAATTGATTTGTTAAAGGTTAATGAATAGCAGGACTATACAGAATACTCTCCATCTTTCAGGCTGACAACCACACTTACGTATCATACAGCCTTTGAGATTTCAGCTGGGAGAAAACCACCAGGCTGAAGGAGTGCAGCCTTGGACCCATGCAATCATTTCCACAAGTCTCTGCAGGATTTGTTTGCCATCTGCCATAAGGCCAGTCCAGGAGTTCTTTTATTCTGTTATACTAGCCTTGGTGTACTCACGAAATAACACCCAAAACACAAAGGAAACATTAAAGGTAAGGATTCTGACGTGGGTGGTGCAGACCTTAAGCACTGGACCTAAAGGGTTTTTCATAAACTCACCCACACAGCTCACTGGGATGAAATCATTAGCTCTCCAGCCACATCACAATTATCCATACTTCCAACACTAGCACAAGTTAACTGGTAACTACCATGGCAGCAGCGCAACTTACTTTCAGGAGAGCCTTCGCTTTCCAGTCGGAGTTTATTTAGGCGCTCTTCTTCCTAGAATTTAGACAAAAGTTTTCCAAGAACACAAGTTAGAATTCCCAGATGCTTGCAAAAGTCCATATGCTGGCTGAGTAATCTGACTTCCTCAAAGCCACCTCCTCCGGTTGGGGTAAGTGCCATCATTGGGAAAAATATTCTAGGTCATAGGGCCAAACGCCTGACCCCTCCTTACTAAGTGGCATTAGCATCACAGGATGCTCATCCATTGTTCACAAAATTAACCCAATCATCTGGCTTCCAAACTGACAAGTGACCTTGGAATCTTAAAGCTGGAAAGGACATCGAGAAGATCTGTCGCAGTCAGAGAAATAAAACAGAAGTTTAAGGCAGGAAGTAGACTGCTATTTTATTTTTCAAGATTTCTAGATTTTTAGTATAATCTTTCCAGAAGCTAAGATCATGTTTCCAACATCAGTATGAACTCATGTTTAGCTTAATAGAGATACAGATAGATCCATACAGAAATATTTACAGGTGTATGTGTATGCATGGGTTAGTATCCAAACATATATTTTCTTGTTCTGCCAGTGAAGACAACCTAAAAGCAATGGCAACCTGGCAGCAATGAGCATACCTGGCACGCAGATCTTGCTTTCCAATACTATTCTACAATAAGAACAGAGCTCCTTGAAGAAATGGCTGTTCCAGGGCTGAAGCAGGAAACGTACATACAAGATAAGCCTGGAGCAGCTTATAGTGCCAGAAAGTAAGGAAGTGCTCAAAAAAAAAAAAAAAAACAAAAACAGTCCCATAATGATGGCGTTTTCTCAAAAAGATACAAAAGCCAAATGAAAGATGGGCAGGATGAGGACATAACCAAAGGCCAGTTAGTGCCAAAGCTGGAAGAATTTGAGCAACGAAATAAATAATATTAGTTTATAACTCGGAGTATAAAATAAATACCATGTACCCACATGATATAAATAAATGATTGAATAAATAAATGGGAGACAATATACATGCATAATTATTCTCCCATGCAGAAGAATTCCAAATAATTATGTAGATACTCCATCTAAAGGACAGGAAGCATAACTCCCTGCTCCTTAAATGTACGCTACACATAGTGACTTCCTTCCAAGGAGTGGCAAGAGGAAAATAACCTTATAGTGGAGAAACCTGATAAGCGTCACCTCAAGCCAGCTGACCCATGGTTAATATCAACAGTGATGTGTCATGTTGATAGTATGTACTCTTTTTTTTTTTTTTTTTTTGAGACAGAGTCTCACTCTGTTGCCCAGGCTGGAGTACAGTGGCACAATCTCGGCTCACTGCAAGCTCCGCCTCCCGGGTTCACGCCATTCTCCTGCCTCAGCCTCCTGAGCAGCTGGGACTATAGGCGTGCATCACCACACCCGGCTAATTTTTTGTATTTTTACTAGAGACAGGGTTTCACTGTGCTGGCCAGGATGGTCTCGATCTCCTGACCTTGTGATCCGCCTGCCTCAGCCTCCCAAAGTGCTGGGATCACAGGCGTGAGCCACCGCGCCCGGCTGTATGTACTTTTGATATGATGTGATAAGAACTGCACTTTACCTCTGTGGTCTTCTCAATATCTGTCACCTTAGTCTAGTTGTAAGAGAAACATCAGACAGATTTCAACTGAGGGACAGTCTACAAAATACATAGCGAATACTTCTTGAAAATCACGTCACCAGGTCTTTAAATGAATTTGTAACTTTGTCGCTATTCTTTCAGACCCTGAGAGGTATCTGCAGTGGCCCGAATGACGTGGCTTCCCCATGATTTGTCCTCAATGACTAGATCCTAGGATCCTTACTAACCTTAGCTCTGAGCTCCATTTCCGCATCAGATTCATCCAGCCAACGATCAAAGTCAGGGGCCAAAAACAGTGGTCGCTTTTCCTGCTTCGTGAGTCTCTCCCACCACTGACTCACTTTCTTCTGTACCGTAATGTTTACCTGCCTCTGGGTCAGTTTGTAAACAGGCTAGGAGAGAAAGTGAAAATGTAAGAATGCCCTCTTCCGTTCCCTGAAGCAGCACCATGCCAGGGGCGCTGTACAGAGAAACTGCAGGATATGTTTATTCTTCTTTCTCTGGTCCTGCAAGTCCTGATGCAAAGGGAACATCTAGACCAGGGGTCTCCAACTCCTGTATTGGTCCGTGGCCTGTTGGGAATGGGGCCACACAGGAGGAGCTGAGCCATGGGCAAGTGAGCGAAACTTCATCTCTATTTACACTCGCTCCCCATCACTTGCATTACCTCCTGAGCCCTGCCTCCTGTCAGATCAGCATTGGCATAAAATTCACATAGGAGTGCAAACTCTATTGTGAATTGTGCATGCAAGGAATCTAGGTTGCTCACTCTTTATGAGACTCTAACACCTGATCATCTGTCACTGTCTCCCATCACCCCCAGATGGGACCATCTAGTTGCAGGAAAACAAGCTCAGGGCTCTCACTGATTCTATATTATGATGAGTTGTATAATTATTTCATTATATATTACAATGTAATAATAACAGAAATCAAGTGCACAATAAAGGTAATGCATTTGAATCACCCTGAAACCATCCCCACCCCACCATCTGTGAAAAAAGTGCCTTCCACAAAACTGGACCCTGGTGCCAAAAAGGTTGATCTAGACCAAGGGCTGGCATGGAGAACTGGTAAGAACATAACGTCCTTCTCTGATTCCCCCAGTGAATGACACAGGAGGATATCAGGATAAGAAAGGCAAGTAATTCCTGGTTAGGCTGGAGGGAACTAGCATGAACCTCCTGCCACAGCCACATCATGCAAGGTACTACGTCCAATCACCCTCTCAAGGGTACTGCATCCAATCACCCTCAGCTTATACATTTTCCTCCCATGAAAATGACTGTCCTGGCTCAGCAGACCCTTGTTTTAGAAACACCTGCATCAAGGTCAGAACTGTATTGGATCAGTTACAGACTTTTTCACAGGGGTCAATCTGGGGAGTCTTCCCAACTAAACTCAAATTCTTATAGGCCATTCCAGCTCATTGTTTGTCTACACGGCCTCTCCCTCATCTCCAAAGGAAGCCCCATGACAGGTTCTCTGCCCACTATACCACTGGTTATTATTAATGCTTTCTCAAAACAACTGAGCACCTGTGCAGGGAAATCAAGAAGCTCAAGTCCCCAGAGCTAAGTGTAATTCCAGAAACCGAAATACCCCATCTACTGGATTCTCTCCCTGCTTGTGAGAGAAGTTTCCTCAGGCTCTAAGGGAGGAGAAGCTTCGATGATATCTGCAGCATTCTTTCTGAAGACCAGCTGCCTTTGCCCTTTTTGATTTCTATTTTTCTCACCTGCACCTATGGCAAAGTCACATGAAAGTAACCCTTGGTGGGGGCTTCAACTACCCTATGTAACTCTGTTCTCAACAGGTGCCATACTCCTCTGCCATCACTAAAACCAGAGAATATCAGAGCTGGAAGGAACCCTGGAGATCACTTAGTCCAGAATTTCATTTAACACATGAGAAAACTGGAACTCGAAGAAGTGAAGAGACTTGTTCAAGATCACACCACTAATAAATGGCAGGGCCCAGATTCAACACGGGGTCTCTGACTTTCCCATTCCTCTGCAGCTAAAACCTGGGCTCTGTTCCAAATAAGAGAACTCTATTATTCCCCTTTGGTTTTATCTTCTTCTCTCCACAAACCCTGCTCCCCATTTCACTAAACTACTGGTATTCATTTCCTAAAATGGGAAGGGAAGTGAGAAAGGAAAGAACATACCTCTGGCTTCACAAGGTCTAAGAACTCCAGGTGAAATTCATAGACATTGTCTCCTTTGGCACCATGTCCTTGAGCTATAAAGAAAGAAATGTGGGTTATTGCAAACTTGAGCAGAGCGAGGCCATCCAAAAGCCAGCTTGGTGCAGTTCTTTCCTAAGTATGCGAACACTTTTTTTTTTTTTTTTTTTTTTTTTTGAGACAGAGTCTCACTCTGTCACCCAGGCTGGAGTGCAGTGGCGCAATCTCAGCTCACTGCAAGCTCTGCCTCCCGGGTTCATGCCATTCTCCTTCCTCAGCCTCCCAAGTAGCTGGGACTACACCACCTACCACGCCCGGCTAATTTTTTGTGTTTTTAGTAGACAGGGTTTCACCATGTTAGCCAGGATGGTCTCAATCTCCTGACCTCAAGTGATCAGCCCGCCTCAGCCTCCCAAAGTGCTGGGATTACAGGCATGAGCCACCATGCCCAGCAAGAATATTACACTCGATCGTAGCCAAAAGGCTGAGAAGCAATGTAGTCTGCAAATCTTAATGGGTCCTGTTAAAATGTGTGGGGGCTTGTGAGCAGAGCTCTTCAACAGCTAGATAGGTCAAATCTTTGATGCAAGTTTATCTCCATATGTTCTCTGATGTCAGTTTCGGAATATTTACCCAATTTTCCACTGTGACCCTGATGATACCCCGTACAAATAACAGGCAGGAAAAAGAACAGAGAAAGCAATGCCAAAGGGGCCACACAGATATAAATTTAACTTTCACAATTACTTTGGCTGTAAATCTAGAGCAGACAAAAATTGGTGGGTGTATCATCTTGACTGTGGTTAAGGAAAGTTGCAGGGCACATGGAAATGCTGGATTGTCTTGGACAGCTCTGAATCTAAAACCTCCCAACCAGGGAGAGAGAATGAAGGGAGAAGCTGACTCCTCCTTTAGTACATCCCAAATGGAACAAGGAAAAAGAAATACAAGCCTTTGTAGCTTATGAAGGACAGGTGGAACTAGGAGGGAAGTACCTGAGTTGGCCAGTGCCTCATCCCTATGCCTTGACATGGCTCCTTTCTCCAATTCAAGCTGGCACCATGCCTAGATGCCAGTGACTGCTGGACCCAGCAGCTGCTGCAGGACCTCCCTTCCACTCTCCTCTCTGATTCATTTACCATTTGGTTCCCTTCTGGGACTCTCAGCTCTTATCTGACCATATGTAGACTAATAACCTGCCTAATATTCGCCATAGGTAGCAATTATTCTCTATGACCATAAATTCCTTAAGGTAGCACAGTATATAAGGTCTAAGTGGCAAGATATGCTTTTATCACTTTAACTTTCATGTAAATGTATATAATTCCCAAAAAACCAGAGCTGAGTGGTAACTACTCTCATCCTGAAAAGCAGATACAAATGCCAGGCTGTACTTTCATGCAAGTATATTACGGTAGATGGAATTTCACATAAAGCAGAAACTCTTCATGCTCCAATAATCCCAGGAATTGGAACAGAGAGAATCCTACCCCACTGGGTGACAGTGAATGCAGATCCCACCCTCTCCAGTACAGCAGTAAATCTGCTGATCGACTGAGGAGAAGGGAGACGGAGGCAGATTCATAGAATCAGAAACTGTCAGAGTTGAAAAGGCCTCTGAGACATCATCTAGAATGTAGTGTTTCTCAAACTGGTCTGCAAATCTAGTATCAGGGAGCCACAAAGTCTCATCAAGAAAATTTCTTAGGAATGGTGTAATAAATAATTATTATTTTTAAAAATGTTTAAAAAGAAAAATATTTTTTAAAAACACAAAACAAACAACAACAACAAAAAAAAACAGGCACAGTGGCTCACACCTGTAATCCCAGCACTTTGAGAGGCCAAGGCGAGTAGATCACTTGAGGTCAGGAGTTCAAGACCAGCCTGGACAACATGGTGAAACCCTGTCTCTACTAAAAATACAAAAATTAGCTGGGCGTGGTGGCAGGTGCCTGTAATCCTAGCTACTCAGGAGGCTGAGGCACAGGAATCACTTGAACCCAGGAGACGGAGGTTGCAGTGAGCCAAGACTGTGCCACTGCACTCCAGCCTGGGTGACAGAGCAAGACTCAATCTCAAAATAAATAAATAACATTTCTATTTTTTGTTTTCATAATAATCTTTTTTTTAAAAAAGCAGCATATTCTGGATCATCTAGAGGGCCATTTCATAATCAAGTACTGCCATGCAATCAGTAGCTGTATGTGTGTCTGTGTTCACAGCTGCAGTGAGCCAAATGTCACTTAAAGTGACCATATTTAATTCTTCACGTGTTTCTCAATCTCAGGTCCATGAGCCCTTGAGAGTCCTGTGGAAACATTCTTAGGTGCCTACGGGTCCTCGAGTTTGAGAAACACAGATTAAAACCCAGCATCTTAATTGTGTAGGTCCAGAAAAGTCAATAACTTGTCCAAGACAGTGGCAGAATTAGAGCTAGAAGACAAGCCTCCTGATTTCTAACCCAGGATTCTTTTTTTTTTTTTTCTTCACTGTATCTACTGCCTCTCCATGGGGGAAACAGGATTTTAAACCAATTCTTTGACTTTTCTAATCATATATTTCAAAACAATTTAGCTTACTTCATGAGGATCAAAGGAGTGAACATCAGCAAAAAATCGATAAAACAAATACATTTTTTTTTTTAAAAAAAAGGGAAACCACCACCACACCTCCTTAACTGTGTATAGAGATGGGAGCATTGGCTGGGATACTGACCTTTGAAATGCAGCACATTTTCAGTGATGCTGATGGCAGGGTTCTGTGAAAAGAGACCAAGGATGTAAGAAGGCATTTTAATGAAGAGAAAAAATAAGAATAAACAAGGGGCTTCTTCCCCTCATCCTTCTCCCATGAGGACTCAGCCTCCTACTCTGTGCCTCCCCCACAAATATATTTAGTCATTTATTCACATCTGTGTAGGCTTTCTCTATGTCTGTCTGTACCTATCTAAGACTGCAGACTCCTGCCAAGAAGGACCCTAACCTGCTCTAACTGTGCAAACAGTCAAGCACTGAATTACTCCATTCTGAGAATGGCCGATCATGCAAGGTGCTATGTGAGATATGAGAGGGGAATACACAGATCTCCAGGACTCAATCCCTGAGCTGTAGAACAGAGGTTCCAGTGGGACAGATGAGGCACTTTCTGTGAGAAGATATGAAATAGTTATCAAGAAACATATGGTCAAGACGAAAAAGGTGGTAAAAGGTAGTAAGTGTTAGCAGAGTTAAGAGAGAGAGAGAGAGCATAACAGGAATCGAGTGGTGGGGAAAAGCTCCACAAAAGGTGAGACCTGTACTGCAACCTGAATGATAAATTAATTCCGACAAGTGGAGGAAAGGGCAGAGGATTGCAGGTGGTGAATGAAAATGCAACACGCTGCGCCTGTGTCTCTAACTTAGAGGCTCCAGACTCTCTTAACCCCCAAAGGAAACAAGACTCGGGAGAGGTCAAAATTCTCCAAACTGCTCACTGATTCCCAGAAGTTGCTACATACCTTCAGTTTAGCATCACAATTTAAAATGAAACTACTTAACACTTTTTCCAGTGGATGAGAAACAACTCACCTCCTACTTCCAGCTCAAGGTTAATAAGCAAGAGGCAGCTCGATCCCAGTGTCGTGGTGTTTGTTTTTCTTCTGTGGGCTTAGCTTTCTGTGCTCCTCAACTACAGCTGTCATCTGACCATAACCTCATGACATTCCAAGCCAGAACAACCCAACAGAGCCCCTCCTGAAGTCCTAACCCACAGAAACTGTGAGAGACAATAATTGATTATTGTTGCTTTAAGCCACTATATATTGGGTGATTTGCTATGTAGCAACAGATTAACAAATAATTAACTGCAATTATTTCTTTAAATGCTTGGTAGAACTTCCAGGTGAAGCCATTTAGACCTGCAAGTTTCCCTGTGGGAAGACTTTTGACTATTGAATCCGTGTATTTAATGCTTACGAGGCTATCCAGGTTTTCCATCTCTTTTATAGAAACTGTCTCTATTTCTTGGAATTTATCCATTTTATCTGATATGAACTTGTTTTAATATTTTCTTTCCTTTTTTTGAAAAAGTCACCCAGGCTGGAGTGCAATGACTCAGTCTTGGCTAACTGCAATCTCCACCTCCCGGGTTCAAGCAATTCTTCTGCCTCAGCCTCCCAAGTAGCTAGGAGTACAGGCGTGTGCCACCGTGCAGGGCCTAATATTCTCTTAGCTTTTAAATGTCTGTAGCTTGCATGGTTATGTCTTCTTCTTCATTACTGATACGGTTTGTGTCATAATCTTGTCAATATGTCTAGCAATTTTAATTATCTTTCAAGAACTTTTAGCTTTTTATTGATTTTCTCCACCTCTGCTTTCTATGTCTATTCTTATCTTTATTCTTTCCTTCCTTCAATTTCTTTCGGAGAATTTGCTATTTTTTTTTTCTAACTTCTTGAAATGGAGATTCAAAGGTCATTAATTTTCAGACTATTTTTTTTCTAAGATAATCATCTAAGAATATAAATTTCCTACCAAATCCGACTTTGGCTGCTCTCAAGCTTTGATTACAGTATTTTCCATTCACATCCTAATTTCCATTATCGTTTTTTCATGGGTTGAGACGGATTTCTTAATTTTCAATTTCCAATTTTCTAGTTATCCTTATGTTATTAATTTCTATCTCAATTGCATTGGGATCAAAGAACATTCTCTGTGTAATTTCAGTCCTGTCAAATGTATGGAGACTTGTTTAGGAAGCAGTATATAGTCAACTTTAGTAAACACTCTCAGTACATTTAAAAGAATGTGTATTCTGGAGTTGTTGGGGCCATGTTCTTTATATGTCCATTAGGTTTACTGTTAATTATTTGTTCACATAATCTATATCCTTACTGAATTTTGTCTTCTAGCTCTATCAATCACTGGGAAATCACACTATCATAAATTTGTCTATTTCTCCTTGTATATCTGTTAATTTAGATATGATTGAGGCAATGTTACTAGATGCATATAACCTTTTTTTTTTTTTTTTTTTTTTGAGATGGAGTCTCACTCTGTTCCCCAGGTTCACTGCAACCTCCGCCTCCTGGGCTCAAGCAATTCTTTTGCTTCAGCCTCTCAAGTAGCTGGGATTACAGGCGTGCACCACCACACCTGGCTAATTTATTTATTTATTTATTTATTTTCAGTAGAGATGGGATCACACCATATTGGCCAGACTGGTCTCAAACTCCTGACCATTGTGATCCGCCCACCTCGGCCTCCCAAAGTGCTGGGATTACAGGTGTGAGCCACCGCACCAGGCTGGGTTTTGACTTTACTTCTATCACCTGCGACCTGTCGGGCTGTCAAAACCAAAGTTCAAATTCACTTAGTTGAGCAAATGTTCGCAAGGCAAAAGCAGTTTCCGTGTTCAGCTTATCTCTCTGAGTTCCCAATTTCATTTCTACCTCGTTAACTTTTTGATGTTTTTAAGACATTTTTATTCAATACTTTCCGTTGTTTTTAATAGAAAGCTCAATCTACACAACCTAGTCCATCTCTTACTAGAAAAGAAACTGTGCTTTTGCTTATAAGAAGAGGAGTGAATAGCCAGGCCTGGTACCACGCACCTACAGTCCCAGCTACTCGGGAGGCTGAAGTGGGAGTATCACTTGAACCCAGGGGTTCGAATGCAGCTAGGGGAACATAGCAAGTAGTCAGACCCTGTCTCTAATTCTTTTAAAAAATAAAAAAGAGAAAGAGAGTGGCTGGGCAAGGTAGCTCATGTCTATAATCCCAACACTTCGGGAGGCCTAGGCAAGAGGATCACTTGAGCCCAGGAGTTCAAGACTAGCCTGAACAACACAGACCCTGTCTCTACAAAAATAAAAAAAATAGCCAGGTGTGGTGGCACATGCCTGTGGTCCCAGCTACTTGGGAGGCTAAGCTGGAAGGATAACTTGAGCTTAGGAGGTCGAAGCAGCAGTGAGCTTTTATTGCA
This sequence comes from Theropithecus gelada, assembly GCF_003255815.1. NCBI lineage: Eukaryota > Metazoa > Chordata > Mammalia > Primates > Cercopithecidae > Theropithecus > Theropithecus gelada. The sequence goes on along the minus strand of NC_037674.1, from coordinate 41,025,725 downwards.
CCACAGTATTCCAACCTGGGTGACAGACTAAGACTCTGTCTCAAAAAAGGAGTGAATACGGAAAAGGGAATAAGAAAACTCAAATTCACAGCAACTGTCCCTCTTTTTTTTTTTTGAGACAGAATCTCCCTCTGTCACCCAGGACTAGAGTACAGTGGTGCAATCTCGGCTCACGGCAGCCTCCACCTCCCAGGCTCAAGGATCCTCCCACCTTAGCCTCTCAAATATCTGGGACTACAGGTCCACATCACCATGCCTGGCTAATATCTTTTTAAAATTTTTCGCAGAGACAAGTCTCACTATGTTGCCCAGGCTGGTCCCGAACTCCTGGGCTCAAGCAATCCTCCACCTCAGCCTACCAAACTGCTGGGATTACAGGCATGAGGCACCATGCCCAGCCATCATTTTAAAAATAACAATAAAATCACTTACATCACAAGTCTGTTGTAAGGATTAAATTATAATTGCACACACAGAGCCTGGCAACTAGTAAGAATTCATATTCCGGTTGCTTTTCTTCCTCTGACTAGAGTGCCCATCTAAGTTTCCATGCCTGTTGAACACTACTTCTCTTTCAAAGTTCAGGTCAAATGTTAATTCCTCTTCCTTCCTCCTCACCTTAACATCAGAATCAACAGCTTCCTTCCTACTTTGTATTCACCTTTACTATAATACTTACCACACTGTTCCATAATCATTGTTGATCGTTTAATTGCCCCTCTTGACCTGAGTTCTTTGATGGCAGGGACTGTGTCTTATTCATCTCTATATACCTAACGCCTCAATAATTGTTTAGTGAACTGAAGTCAATTCATCCCATTTTCAGAATCTCTGGCAGAACTACAAAGAGTTCACAATAAACTATCTGCTCTCTAACTCTTTGGACAAGAGTCTCCTTTCTCATTCAAATCATTAGTATTTATCTTCCCATCTGTGTGATTAGTATGTGTGCAGAAGAGTTAATATAGCAGTCCTGAGGCTGCAGTCTTTAAAAGTGCCTGCTTCCAAGATCAGCCTTTGGCTGACATCTATCGAGAAACTCAGCCTTCCTCCACCCCCTAACTAATAAGGGTGGTTCAATGTTCCTAAACTGTGCCTACAAACAATGTGATTTATGGTGAATATCAACTTTCCTTCTAGGAGTCTGGAATTTTGGTACATGTTAGGCCAAGGTTACCTAAGTAACAAGCCCCCAGTAAAAATCATGGGTACTTGGCCGGGCACAGTGGCTCATGCCTGTAATCCCAAAGGCTGAGGTGGGTGGATCATGAGGTCAGGAGTTTGAGACCAGCCTGACCAATATGGTGAAACCCCGTCTCTACTTAAAATACAAAAATTAGCCAGGCGTGGTGGCGTGTGCCTGTAATCCCAGCTACTCAGGAGGCTGAGGCAGGAGAATCGCTTGAACCCAGCAGGCAGGGGTTGCAGTGAGCCGAGATCGGGCCACTGCACTCCAGCCTCGGTAACAGAGTGAGAATCCGTCTCAAAAAAAAAAAAAAAAAAAAAAAATCATGAGTATTCAATCACTAATGGGCTTCCCTGGGCAGAAATGTTATACATAATAAGTCACTGCATTTTTCGTCGCTGGTGGAGCGTGCTTAAGTATACCCCCTCACAGGAGGAAGAGTGACAGAGAGGTTTATACATGGATTTCTCCAGACTCCACTCGTGCTTTTTTTCCTTTGCTGATCCTGTCCTGTATTCTGCAGCTGTGACAAACCTTAGTCATGAGTACAATTATATACTAAGTCCCACGAATCCTTTTAGCAAATCACTGAGCACACTTGTGGCTGCTGGGGACCCCCAACACTGTGTATTTTTAATGTGATCCTTTTCACCCCAATGCTTTATTTTGAAAACTTTTAAATCTACAAAAAAATTTTTAAAATAGGCCAGGCGTCGTGGCTCACGCCTGCAATCCCGGCACTTTGGAAGGCCAAAGCAGGCAGATCCCTTGACGCCAGGAGTTTGGGACCAGTCTGAACTCCAGCCTGGGCGACAGAGCAAGACCCTGTCTCAAGTAAAAAAAGAAAAAATAGTATAATGAAAACTCATATACCTTCTGCCAATTGATTGCTAAATGTCATATTTGTTTTTTGTTTTAGAAGGGTGGGGGTAGCCACCATTCTACAAAATATAAAGCTCCCAATATTTGCTTTTTATATGCATACTTTTTTGCTGAATTATTTCAAATGAGCTGCAGACATCATATTTCACCTCCAAATATTTCCTCTCCTAAGAAATTATATTCTCTTGCATAATTATCAAAGCTTTCTAATACCTAAGAACAATAACTCCATATTATCTAATAAAAAATCTACATGAAGAATCGTCTCAAAGATATTCAATTGTTTCTGTTATTTACTGTAATGCAACCCAACTACTCCAAAACTTGACTTAAATTATCTTATGTGATTCCACAGGTTGACTGGGCTTCAGCTATATAGTTCTATTCCACGTGATGTTGGCTGGGACTATAGTATATTGGGCTGGAATATTCAAGATGGGTCGCTCACTTAGCTCCTAATTGTTGTTGGCTGTCATTGGGGAGTTCAGCTAAAACTGTTGACCAGAATAACTATATTTGGCCATTCCATGTGGCTTGGGTCTCTCGCAGCAGGGCTGCTCAGTTCCGAGAGGGAATGTCTCAAGAGCAAGTGCTCCAAGAGAGAAGAAGTGGAAGCTGGCAGTCCTCTTACAAAGAGCAAGCCTGGAACTGGTCACAGCATCATTTTCCAGCATTCTATTCACTAAGCTGCCAGAGGGCCTGCCCAGATTCAGGGAAAGAGGAAATAAACTGCGAGTCTTGATGGCACTCTTGATGCAGTTATCCTGAAGCCACTATATTTACACTTTTAAAAAAAAATCCAGGATCCAATCCAGGTACATACACTCCTCTTGATTGTCATGTCTATTTTTATTTAATACAGACTTACACTTTTATTTATTAACCCATGCCAGTTGTCTGGTAAAATGTATCATATTCTGGATTTGTCTGGCCATTCCTTCATATTAACCATTTTTAGCAAAAATATTTCATAGGTGATATGGTTACATATGGCATCCTTATGTTAGATGGTGATGATAAATTTGGTCATTAAATTGAGAAGGTGACTGCCAGAACTTTCCACTGTAGTGTTCCCTTTTGTAATTAGCAAGTTACCTAATAGTGTAATCTGCCATTCCCTCACAACACTCTTTCATCCAATGGTATGGTCAACTATTGTTAATCCTTACCTGATGCAATTTTACACTGGAGGTCACAAAATTATAATTTTCTTTCTTTCTTTCTTTTTTTTTTTTTTTTGAGATGGAGTTTCCTTGTTACCCAGGCTGGAGTGCAACGGTGCAATCTCAGCTCACCGCAACCTCCACCTCCCAGGTTCAAGCAGTTCTCCTGCCTCAGCCTCCCGAGTAGCTGGGATTACAGACATGTGCAACCATGCCCGGCTAATTGTGTATTTTTAGTAGAGATGGAGTTTCTCCATGTTGGTCAGACTGGTCTCAAACTCCCAACCTCAAGAGATCTGCTGGCCTCGGTCTCCCAAAGTGCTAGGATTACAGGCATGAGCCAACATGCCCGGCAAAATTATAATTTTCTAATTCAACCATTCATTTTTCATTTTCTAGTTGGCATTCTTCTGTAAAAAAAGAGTTTTCCCTTTTTCTCTTCTCTCCCTCTCTTTTTAATTGAAATTTTTATTGAGATAATAGTAGATTCACATGTAGCTCTAAGAAAGAAATATATACACCTACCGTGTACCCACAAAAATAAAAATTTTAAAAAAAGAAATAGTACTGAGAGATCCCTTATACACTTTGCCTAGTTTCCCCCAATGGTAGCATTTTATAAAACTATAGCATAAAATCAAAATCAGGATACTGACATTGACACAACCCACCTATGTTATTCAGATTTCCCAGTTTTACTTGCATTCGCTTGCAGGTATGTGCATGTGCGTCTGTGTGTTAAGTTCTACACAATTTGATCACATGTATAGGTTCATCTACCTACTGTCACAGTCAAGATACTGAATAGCTCTAGATCCCTCGTGGTGCCTTTGCAAACACCACCAGCCTGTACCCTCTCTGGTCTACATTTCTTTTTTACTATCGCTATGGACTCACGGATTTTCTTTTTTTTTTTTTTTTTGAGATGGAGTCTCGCTCTGTCACCCAGGCTGGAGTGCAGTGGCGGCAATCTCGGCTCACTGCAAGCTCCGCCTCCCGGGTGGTTCACGCCATTCTCCTGCCTCAGCCTCCCAAGTAGTGGGGACTACAGGCGCCCGCCACCACGCCCAGGTAATTTTTTGTATTTTGTAGTAGAGAGGGGGTTTCACCATGTTAGCCAGGATGGTCTCTATCTCCTGACCTCGTGATCCGCCCACCTCGGCCTCCCAAAGTGCTGGGATAACAGGCATGAGCCACTGCACCCGATAGACTCATGGATTTTCTTTTGTGATCTGCTCAGCCAAATTCCATTACCATTATTACTCTTTCTGATGTTCAAATTGTCACCAACTCGGCCAGTAGAAATCCCTTCAAACCAAATCCTGTATAATTCTGACATGACCGTGTACCCTTCGAGGATATTGTTCTTTCTCTGGCACAGATTTGAAATAATTGGCCATTTCTTCAAGGAGGCATAGTTCCTTCGGTTGGAAATGGTAATGTAGAAGCCATGATCTAGGTACACTGAGGTATAGTTAATGTTCATCTTTCAGTGGGCTAGCTAGGAATTTTAAAAATGATGATGTCATAGTGAAGTTTCCAAGTCAAGCTATTACAAGGCTTCTCCTTACCTTGTTATTTAAGATTTATATCTCTTACAGTGAAAATCTTCCTAATAACATTAGCACATTTATATATTTGTTTTATCCTAAAAAAGTTTCAGAATTAGAATATCAACTTTTTTTGCCAACAGTAAACCTACTAATTACTTGCAGAAGTTTCCTTGTGGAAAATAAGAAAAAAGATAGAAAATTTATATTCAATTTTAAAAAAAAGGAAAGGGAAAAATAACCCTTCTAAGTGTAACATTTAATTGCAGTTCTTTTTGTCCTTAAAATATATTCCAGTTAAAGGGGGGAAAGTTGACTTTTTAAAAGGACATAATCTACTAAAGAACCACAGTACTATGTTCAAATATTATTTGTATTGATTAATTTATCTGTAAGATTTTGTCATCAATTTGATATACAGTTAGGTCCTTTTGGTTCTGTTTATTTAATTTGCTTTTTACTTTTTTTTTTTTTTTTTTTTTTGAGACAGAGTGTCACTCTGTCGCCAGGCTGGAGTGCAGTGGCGCAATCCCGGCTTACTGCAACCTCTGCCTCCCAGGTTCAAGCGATTCTCCTGCCTCAGCCTCCTGAGTAGCTGGGATTACAGGCATGTGCCACTGCACCCAGCTAATTTCTGTATTTGTAGTAGAGACAGGGTTTCCCCATGTTGGCCAGGATGGTCTCGATTTCTTGACCTCGTGGTCTGCCCGCCTCGGCCTCCCAAAGTGCTGGGATTACAGGCATGAGCCACCAGGCCTGGCCTCCTTTTTTTTTTTTTTTAAATACAATTTTATCTTTGAATATGTAAAACATTCCCATTGTTCAAAATTCAAACTTTATGAAATGATTTCCTCAGAAGTCTTGCTCTCAAACCCATCCTCCTCTACCACATTCCTATTCCCCACATACCGGTAACCATTTCATTCATTTCTGGTTTATCTATTCTCTGTATATGTGTGTTTTGCAAAAATTCACAAATATATTTAGATATTCCTATTTTCATCCAAGCACGGTGACTTATGCCTGTAATCCCAGCACTTTGGGAGACCAAGGCGGGTAGATCGCTTGAGCTCAAGAGTTCGAAACCAGTCTGGGCAATATGGTGAAACCCTGTCTCTACAAAAAATACAAAAATTAGCCTGACATGGTGGCATGTGCCTATAGTCCCAGCTACTTGGGAGACTGAGGTAGGAGGATCACTTGCGCCTGGAAGGTGGAGACTGCAGTGAGCCAGGATCACACCACTGCACTCCAGCCTGGGTGACAGAGTGAGACCCTGTCTCAAACAAACATACAAAACAATTCGCTCTGTCGCCCAGGCTGGGGTACAGTGGCCGGATCTCAGCTCACTGCAAGCTCCGCCTTCTGGGTTTACGCCATTCTCCTGCCTCAGCCTCCCGAGTAGCTGGGACTACAGGCACCCGCCACCTCGACCGGCTAGTTTTTTGTATTTTTTCGTAGAGATGAGGTTTCACCGTGTTAGCCAGGATGGTCTCGATCTCCTGACCTTGTGATCCGCCCGTCTCGGCCTCCCAAAGTGCTGGGATTACAGGCTTGAGCCACCGCGCCTGGCCTTTTTTTTTTTTTTTTTTTTGAGACGGAGTCTCTGTCCCCAGGCTGGAGTGCAGTGGTGTGATCTCGGCTCACTGCAACCTCTGCCTCCTGGGTTCAAGCAATTCTCCTGCCTCAGCCTCCCGAGTAGCTGGGACTACAGGCGCGAGCCACCCTACCCCGCTAATTTTTGTATTTTTAGTAGAGACAGGGTTTCACCATATTGGTCAGGATGGTCTCATTCTCTTGACCTTGTGGTCCACCCACCTGGGCCTCCCAAAGTGCTGGGATTACAGGCGGGAGCCACCGCACCCAGCCAAAACAGATATTCTTACTTTGCCTCCTTTCTATACAAAAAGTAGCATACAATATACATTCTTATACATCTTGCTTTTTTTTTTTCATCTAAATAAATCCTTGTGAGTTCATAAAGATCTTACTCTTTCTTGTTACAGCTGTATAACACTCAACTGGGTGTATGTATCAGTTGGTATTGTCTTCTAATTCCCCCTTTTGGGGACATAGACAATTTCAAAGAATACTAACCAACTTGAGGTTACTATAAGACCATGGTAAAATGAAACAAAACAAGACCATTGCATAAATTTGTCTAATGACAGGTCACTATGCCAACCACAAAATACCAAATCATAGAACTGTCCCTGCTTTCTGTCAACATCCAATCTATAGCAGACCCCACTTCCTTAGACACCCCCACCATTACCCAACCAAAGCCCAAATCCCATATAACGAGGTCTTTTTTAACACCCTCTTACTGAGATACCACATATTTCCCTACAGTGTGTGTCTTCCCTCACTGGAACAAGCAATAAACCCACCTTATTTAACTACAAGGTGTGTTTTGGTGATCTTTGGCTGAACAGCATTGACAGTTTAAATAAACTCTCAGAGAGCTCTTTCAATAAATTTAAAATGCTCAAAGTAATAAGAAAGCTTGTATCATAGTATAATCAGCAGCATTTTTCCCCTCATTATCATGAGGGAAAAAAATAAAACAGTGGTGGATTTTGCAATCAATTAAGTCTAAGATATCATAAAATTCTATTTTCACCCAGACTACTGCCCTGAACTCTGTATTTGTATAGTTATATCACTAGTTCACATTTTCACATGGAAATTGTTTAAAACAAGACTCTCAAACTAGTATGTCCAAAAGGGGACTCTTGATTTTGGCCCGTAAACCTCTTCTGCAGTCTTAATCATTTCAGTAAACTGTACTGTCATCTACTCTGTGCTTAAATCAAAATCCTAAGACTAGTCATTAATTCTTTTCTCTTCCTCTCCAACAAGTCCATCAAGGCCTCAAGGTTCTCTTCAGATATATCTCAAATGTGTCCATGGCTCTCCACCTCCACAACCCTAAACTGAGCCACCTCATCTCTCACCCATACTACTATAACAGCCTCCCTAAATGGTTTTCTAGAGTTCACTTTGCCCCTTTATAATCCACATAGAAGCCAGAATAATCTTTTTTGAAACACAAATCCTACAAAGTCACTTCTCTGCTTAAAACTCTTTAATAGTTTCCCATTGCTCTTACAATAAAACCCAAGCTCCTTACCATGGCAACAAGGCTCTACATGACCTACATCTTGCAAACCCTTCTATCCTCGTCTCCCTCTAACTTATTCCTCACTATGCTCCAAACATACTAATATCCTTTCTGCTCCTGGAACCCCCACTAAGCCTTTGCCTGCCTCTAAGTCTGTGGACTTGTTGGAATGTTCTTCCCCCAGCTTTCTGCACAATTTATCTTTCAAGTTTCACCCAGCTAGAATATCACCTCTTCAAGGAAGTCTTCCCTGACCACTCTATTTAAAATAGACTCTACCAATTATTCTCTATTTCATCACCCTCTTTATTTCCCTCATAGCACTTTATCTAGGTAATTATTTATTAACATATCTATTGCCTGTCTCCCTCCATCTGAAGGTAGTGCCTTTACATGTGTTGCTCACTACTGAATATCTAGTACTTAGCACTATGCCTGGAGCGGTCAACAGTTACAAGATTATTTAACTTACTGCTTTATAAGTACTTTTGTACTGTGGTAATAAACAACTTAGACTTATTGATTTCTGTTATGAAATATTTCAAGCAATCAGACAAACAGAAAAATATAGCAAACACTACTATACCTAACATCAATTAGCATTTTGTTTTATTTGCCTCAATTTTTAAAAAAAGAAATAAAACAGACACAGATACATTATATAATTACTCAATCTCAATACCCTCTCTCCCTCAAACATGCCCCAACTTCGCAGGTAACCACTCTTCCAGCATTGGAGTTTGTCATTTCCACTGTATTTCTTTATTCACTTACAACATGTTGGGCATTCACAATATACAGTATGATTTTACATGTCACATAAATAATTTCATACTGCCTGTATCATTCTTCAACTTGCTTATTTGATATTATATTTCTAAGCTTTAATTCCATGTTTCGTTCATCGTGGCTGTTGTACAGTGTGCCATTGTATAAATATACCACAATTTATCTATTTTCCAGCTGACAAAAATTGAGGCTGCTTTCAATCTTTTGCTGCAATGAACATTCTACCTCCACCTGCATATGTGTAAGAGCTTCTCTAAAAAAACAAAACTTCCAAGTCATAAAGACATACAACTTCAGCTTGACAACATGGTGCGGAACTGTTCTCCAAATCAGTTGTGCCGATTAGTACTTCCACCAACTGTATAAAAAAATGTCCGGCCGGGCGCGGTGGCTCACGCGTGTAATCCCAGCACTTTGGGAGGCCGAGGCGGGCGGATCACGAGGTCAGGAGATCAAGACCATCCTGGCTAACACGGTGAAATCCCGTCTCTACCAAAAATACAAAAAAATTAGCCGGGCGTGGTGGTGGGCGCCTGTAGTCCCAGCTACTCGGGAGGCTGAGGCAGGAGAATGGCGTGAACCCGGGAGGCGGAGCCTGCAGTGAGCCGAGATCGCGCCACTGCACTCCAGCCTGGGTGACAGAGCGAGACTCTGTCTCAAAAAAAAGAAAAAAAAAATGTCCAGCCGGGCACGGTGGCTCACATCTGCAATCCTAGCACTTTGGGAGGCCAAGGCAGGCAGATTACTTGAGGTCAGGAGTTCGAGACCAGCATGGCCAACATGGTGAAACCCCGTCTCTACTAAAAATACAAAAATTAGCAGGGCGTGATGGTGGGCGCCCGTAGTCCCAGCTACCTGGGAGGCTGAGGCGGAAGAATCACTTGAGCCCGGGAGGTAGAGACTGCAGTGAGCGGAGATCTCGCCACTGCACTCCAGCCTGGGCAACAGGGTGAGACTCTGTCTCAAAAAAAAAAATGTCCTGTCGCTGAACATTCTCACAAACACTTAGTCACGTCAGGCTTTTTCATTTTTCCCACTCTAATGTGAGAAACAGTATCCTATCATTTTAATTTACAGGCACACCTTGGAGCTATTGTAGGTTTTGTTCCAGACCACCACAATAAAGCTAATATCACAATAAAGTGAGTCACACAAATTTTTTGGTTTCTCGGTATATATAAATGTTATGTTTATATTATACTATAGTCTATTAAGTATGCAGTATTATTCTAAAAAACAGTGTACATACCTTAACTTTAAAATATTTCATTGCTAAAAAATGCTAATGATCATGTGAGCTTTCAGGGAGTTGTAATCTTTCTGCTAGTGGCGGGTCCTGCCTCAATGTTGATGGCTGTGGACTGATCCAGATGGTGACTGCTGAAGGCTGGGGTGGCTGTGACAATTTCTTAAAGGAGGACAACAATGAAGTTTGTCTCATTGATTGAGTCTTCCTTTCACTAAAGATTTCTTTGCAGCATGCAATGCTCTTTGATACTGTTTTACCCAGAGGAGAACTTCTTTTAAAATCAGAGCATCCTCTCAACCCCGCCACTACTTTATTATCTAAGTTTATGAAATAGTATAAATCCTTCGTTGTCATTTCAAGAATGTTCAGAGCATCTTCATCAGAAATAGATTCCATTTCAATAAATCACTTTCTTTGCTCATCCATAAGCAGCAACTCCTCATCCCTTCAAGTTTTATCATGAGATTGCTGCATTCAGTCACACCTTCAGGCTCCACTTTTAAGTCTAGTTCTCTTGCTATTTCCACCACACCTGCAGTTACTACCTCCACTGAAGTCTTGAACCCCTCAAAATCATCCATGAGGGTTGGATTCCACTTCTTCCAAACTCCTGTTCATTTTTATATTTTGACCTCTTCCTATGAATCACAAATGTTCTTAATGGTATCTAGAATGGTGAATCCCTTCCAGAAGGTTTTCAATTGACTTTGCCCAGACCCATCACAGCATCACTACCTTCGACAGTTTTAACCTTACGGAAAGTATTTTCTGAATAAGACCTGACAGTCAAAATTACTTCTTGATCCATGGGCTGCAGAAGGAATGTTATGTTAGCAGGCATGAAAACAACATTAATCTCCTTGACATTTCCATCAGCACTCTTAGGTGGGACTAAGTGCACTGTCAATGAGCAGTAGTATTTTGAAAGGAATACATATTTTTTTTCCTGAGAAGTTGGCCTCAACAGTGGGTTTAAAATATTCAGTAAACCATTCTGTAAACAAATGTGCTATCATCCAGGAGTCGTTGTTCCACTTACAGAGCATAGGCAGAGTAGATTTAGCATAATACCTTTTTTTTTTTTTTGAGACAGAGTCTCGCTCCATTGCCCAGGCTGGAGTGCAGTGGTGCGATCTCGGCTCACTGCAACCTCTGCCTCCCAGATCCAAGCGATTCTCCTGCCTCAGCCTCCCAAGTAGCTGGGATTAAAGGCGCCCACCACCATGCCCAGCTAATTTTTTGTATTTTTTAGTAGAGATGGGGTTTCACCATGTTGGTCAGCCTGGTCTTGAACTCCTGACCTCAGGTGATCCACCCGCCTTGGTCTCCCAAAGTGCTGAGGGATTACAGACATGAGCCACCACGCCTGGCTGATTTAACATAATTCTTAAGGGCCCTAGGATTTTCAGAATGGTAAAGGGGCACTGGCTTCAACTTCAAGCCACCAGCTGCATTAGCCCCTAACAAAAGAGTCAGACTGTCCTTTGAAGCTTTGAGGCCAGGCATTGACTTCTCCTCTCTAACTATGAAAGTCCTCCATGGCATCTTCTTCAGTAGAAGGCTGTTACATTGAAAATCTGTTGTTCAGTGTAGCCACCTTCATCAAGGATCTTAGTTAGATCTTCTGGATAACTTGCTGCAGTTTCTACAATCAGCACTTGTAGCTTCACTTTGCACTTTTATGTTACGGAGCCTTTCCTTAAGCCTCATAAATCAACTTCTGCTAGCTTCAAATTTCTCTTCTGCAGCTTCCTCACCTCTCAGCCTTCATAGAATTGAAAGAGTTGGGGCCTTGTTCTGGATTAGGCTTTGGCTTAAGAGAATGTCATGGGCCGGGTGCGGTGGCTCACGCCTGTAATCCCAGCACTTTGGGAGGCCGAGACAGGTGGATCACGAGGTGAGGAGATCGAGACCATCCTGGCTAACACAGTGAAACCCCATCTCTACTAAAAATACAAAAAAATTAGCTGGGCGTAGTGGCGGGCACCTGTAGTCCCAGCTACTCACAAGGCTGAGGCAGGAGAATGGCATGAACCCGGGAGGTGGAGCTTCCAGTGAGCCGAGATCGTGCCACCGCACTCCAGCCTAGGCAACTGAGCGAGACTCCATCTCAAAAAAAAAAAAAAAAAAGAGAGAATGTCATGGCTGAATTATATTCTATCCAGACCAAACTTTCTCCATATCATCAATATGACTATTTTGCTTTCTTATCATTTGTGTGTTCACTGGAGTAGCACTTTTAATTTCCTTCAAAAACTGTTTCTTTGCATTCACAACTTGGCTGTTTGGTGCAAGAGGCCTAGCTTTCAGCCTGTCTCAGTTTTGACATGCTTTCCTCACTAAGCTTAATGATTTACAGCTTTTGATTTAAAGTGAGACATGTGCAACTCTTCATTTTAACACTTAGAAGCCATTGTATGGCTTTTTTGTTTTGTTTTGTTTTTGACACAGTCTCACTCTGCCACTGGAGTGCAGTGGCGTGATCTCGGCTCACTGCAACTTCAGCCTCCCAGGTTCAAGTGATTCTCCTGCCTTAGCCTCCTGAGTAGTTAGGATTACAGGCACCCACCACCACACCTGGCTAATTTTTGTATTTTTTTAGGAGAGACGGGGTTTCACCATGTTGGTCAGGCTGGTCTCCTGACCTCAAGTGATCCCCCCACCACAGCCTCCCAAGGTGCTGAGATTACAGGCATGAGCCATCACACCCGGCCCCACTGTAGGGTTATTAACTGGCCTAATTTGAATATTGTTGTGTCTCAGAGGACAGAGGCCCAAGGAGAGGGAGAGAGATGGAGGAATGGCCAGTGAGAGCAGTCAGAACACACACATTTATCAATTAAGTTCACCATCTTATATAGGTGTATTTCATTTTGCCACAAAACAATCACAATAGTGGCTGGGCACAGTGGCTCACACCTGTAATTCCAGCACTTTGGGAGGCCGAGGTGGCAGACCACTTGAGCTTAGGAGCTCGAGACCAGCCTGGACAACATGGCAAAACCTTGTCTCTACAAAAAATACAAAAACTAGCTGGGCACAGTGGCACACGCCTGCAGTTCCAGCTACTCGGGAAGCTGAGGTGGAAGGAACATTTGAGGCTGGGAGGGGGAGGTTGCGGTGGGCCAAGATCACACTACTGCACTCCAGCCTGGGTGACAGAGTGAGACCCTGTCTCAAAACTAAATTAATTAATTAATTAATTAATTTAATAAACAATCACAATAGTAACATCAAGGCTAGGCACAGTGGTTCAAGCCTGTAATCTCAGGGATCTGGGAGGCCAAGGCAAGAGGATTGCTTGAGTCCAGGAGTTTAAGACCAGCCTGGCCAACATAATGAGACCCCACCTCTAAAAAAATTTTAAAAATTAAAAATTAACTAGGCAGGTACCTGTAGTCCTACTAGAGAGGCTGAGCCAGGAGGACTGCTCAAGCCCAGGAGTTCAAGGCTACAGTGAGCTATGATCACATTGCTGCACTCCAATCTGAGCAACAGAGTGAGACTCTGTCTCAAAAAAAAAAAAAAGTAACATCAAAGATCACTGATCACAGATCACCAGAACAGATATAATAATAATGAAAAAATCTGAACTATTCCAAGAATTAACAAAATACAACACAGAGACACTAAGTGAACACATGCTGTTGGAAAAATGACCCCAACAGACTTTGTTGCCACAACCTTCAGTTTGTCAAACCCGCATTATCTGCAAAGCACAATAAAGCAAAGCACAATAAAACAAGGTATGCCTGTACATGTGCCTGATCATAATTGCAATTCAGCATCTTTTCAGACTTACTGGTCATTCTTGTTTCCTTTTACTCTGAAATGTTTATATTATCTGCCCCTTTTTCTTTTGGGTAATATGTCTTTTGCTTATTGGTCTGTAGGTGTTCTTTAAATATTCATGGTATTAGTCATCTCTCAGTGATATGCACTGCAAATGTCTTCTTCAAGTTTGTCTTAAATGTGTCAATATTTGTCTTTAGGGTTTGCATCTTGCTTAGCACATTCTCCCACTTTCCAATATTACAAAGATAGTCTCCTATATTTCTTTTTAGTAGTTTTGCTTTATACATTTAGGTCATTAATCCACCTGAAACTGATTTTTGTGTATGGCATAAGGCAGGATCTTATTTTCTTTTTGCCATTTGGATGACCAGTTGTCCCAGTACAATTTCCTGAATGGGTCATTCTCTCCTCATTAATTTGTAAGAGCGCCTCTTGTCATACCTTAACTTTTCATATATGAAAAGGTCTACTAATAGGCTCTATTCTTCCATTGCTCTGTGTCCATCCCTCTCATCTAAGGTTTAATATCACAATCATCATAATCACTCACTTGAACTGCACACTAGAATTTGCAAAGCACTTTCAAATCCATTTTCCAATTCAAATCTCAAAATAGTCCTATGAGTTAGGCACTACTGTTCATATCCGTCTGGATGAAGAGCCGCAGGTTCATAAAGGTTAAGTGAATCATGGTCACCAGAGCATAAGTGTAAGAACAAGGACCCAATCTCATGTGTTCAGTTAGCACTCTTTCCACCAGACTCTGTTAGGTAAGGATAGGAACAATAACTTTCAAACAGCTCTCAAACACAGCTACACTCTGTTCTCTGTTCACAACACCCAAAACAAGCACCTTGTAAATAAACCAATGCTTTAACAACTACATTTTTCGGGACACACATGTTCATTATGCTCATCATGAAAGTAAATTCGATTTTGAAAGTAACACTGCCTTAGCTGGCCTCTTTGCTACTATTCACCTCAAGCACAGACAATGCCACTGCTGAAGTCTTTATTGTCCACCATTTCTCCTCACATCAGCCGTGTTCTCTCATAGTCACTAGCCCTGCAGTTCCAAAGACAGAATAGAGATGTGACAGCTGGACAGTTCTCTGTGTCAGGACGGAGGGAGACAGAGCCAATGCCTCCAAACTGGAACTTAACACTTTAAAACTTACACTTACACATAAGCTGTGGGACATGCTACAGAAAGCAGGGAGTGTTAAAGTGCTGTCCAAGAACCCCACACCTAGCTTAATGATAGACAAGAGTAGGTACTCCATAAACGATTTTTACTGAACAAATAAATGAAGCGCTTCATCCAGAGCCAGAACCACTGGTTTATTTTCTTTTTTTTAATAACAAATCTGCACATGTATAACCACTGATTTCAACAGGCTCTGCATAGAGCAATCAGTTGAGAAAGACAAAAAAAAAAAAAAAAAAAAAAAAGGCGACCCCTGACACTCAGAAGCAGGCATAGCACTCACAGCCAGGCCATGTTATTCTCCTATGGGACATAAACAATCTCACAGAATACCAACCTCAGACAAGGTTACTCTGAAATCTTCATAAAATGAGACAGAGGCCATTTCACAACTTTGTTATAAGCACAGAGAAATACATAGTGGCTGTGCCACCCATGAAATCCCAAATACCCTCTGGCCAAATTGAGTGACTGCTACTCCTATAGCAATTACAGTTTTGTTCTTATACTAGTCTCCCTGCCCTATAGATAAGATTTATTCACATACCCAACTACAAAACTCCCATATTTTCTTACAGGATCTTCTCTAAAGTAAAACTCCAACCTCCTTAACCCTCCCCTTCCCTAATCACCAACACCCAAATCCTATAATCAGTTCTAACACCCTCCTAATGAAACACCCCAGGGTTCCCCATGGAGTATGCTCTCTCTTGATGCAATGAGTAATAAACCCAACTTGTTTAACTACCGGTATGTTATTGGTGGCCTTTGGGCATTGACACGGTTTAAGTCAGACATTACAAGTGTCTAAAAGTCTATGCCTTTCTCTTTCTGGAACATTCTCCCAGTCTTAGTTTGACAAAAATAAATCGCATTTCTGGAAGTCACCACTAACTAAATTTTTTTTTTTTTTTTTGAGACAGAGTCTCGCTCTGTCGCCCAGGCTGGAGTGCAGTGGCCGGATCTCAGCTCACTGCAAGCTCCGCCTCCCAGGTTTATGCCATTCTCCTGCCTCAGCCTCCCGAAGAGCTGGGACTACAGGCACCCGCCACCTCGCCAGGCTAGATTTTTGTATTTTTTTTTAGTAGAGACGGGGTTTCACCATGTTAGCCAGGATGGTCTTGATCTCCTGACCTCGTGATCTGCCCATCTCGGCCTCCCAAAGTGCTGGGATTACAGGCTTGAGCCACCGTAGAATTGGAGCCAACTCCAATTCTACCAATAAACATACTCCTACACAAAACTTTTTGTTTGTATATGATATGCCTCCTTCTAGATAGCATGCCCTTGAAAAGCTGGGTCTGACTCATCTTTGTAAATCTGTACTACCTTACATGTATTAGAGGATTGCTAACACATGTAAACACTCTTTCATGAGTGTAACATGGTGCTTTTAAACTAATGGTAGTTGAAATATGGGTGCCTCAAAACTACAGATGTGAAACCCCAGAGAAAACAAAACCTTAATAAGGGAGAAAAATTATTTATTTTTCCCCAAAATGTTTTAGATGGTTACATTTTTTTTTTTTTTTTTTTTTTTTGAGATGGAGTTTTGCTCTTGCTGCTCAGGCTGGAGTGCAATGGCACCATCTTGGCTCACCGCAACCTCCGCCTCCCCAGTTCAAGCGATTCTCCTGCCTCAGCCTCCCAAGTAGCCAACACAGTGAATTACAGGCATGCACCACCATGCCCAGCTAATTTTGCATTTTTAGTAGAGATGGGTTTCTCCATGTTGGTCAGGCTGGTCTCGAACTCCCGACCTCAGGTGATCCACCCGCCTTGGCTTCCCAAAGTGCTGGGATTACAGGCGTGAGCCACAGCGCCCCGCCTGTTCTGTACTTTTTTATTGACTGCTGGAAGAACCCTCTCTAGACGGGGACTTTGAGCCCCATCTACAAAAGATTTTGTTTGTTTTTTCCTATTCTAGTAAACCACCCTGGAGCAGTAGAGGGAGACAGCACA
The DNA here is from genome assembly GCF_003255815.1 of Theropithecus gelada. Lineage (NCBI taxonomy): Eukaryota > Metazoa > Chordata > Mammalia > Primates > Cercopithecidae > Theropithecus > Theropithecus gelada. Next base: position 41,008,818 of record NC_037674.1, on the reverse strand, counting down.
GAACATTTATTCATACACTGACCCAAAAGTATAATCTCAGTCTGGATGAACACATTAAACGACACACCATGCAATGTCATAGCCTATTTAAAGGCATTCTGGCCACTACTGTCGTCTTCTTTCAACAGGAAAACGGTTTATATTCCAGAAGCAAAGATTATATTAAATTCAACAAATTCAAGTCGACACTCAGAAAGCACCTACATTTTACCGGATCCATGGGTGATCCAGCCAGATGCCTGATTCAGAAGCAGAGAGAGTTAAATGGAGTGAAAGAGGTTACAAAGTGCCATAGATGTTAAGGAGAAGTTTCCAGTAAGGATGACTGTAGAAAGAACCTTCCAGAGGCTGGGTGCGGTGGCTCATGCCTGTAATCTCAGCACTTTGGGAGGCCGAGGCGGGTGGATCACCTAAGTTCAGGAGTTCGAGACCGGCCTGGCCAACATGGTGAACCCCTGTCACTACTAAAAATACAAAAATTTGCCGGGCGTGGTGGCACGCGCCTGTAATCCCAGCTACTCGGAAGGCTGAGGCAGGAGAATCGTTTGAACCCGGGAGGCAGAGGTTGCATGAGCTGAGATCGTGCCACTGCACTCCAGCCTGGGCGACAAGAGCGAAACTCCGTCTCAAAAAAAAGAAAAGAAAAAGAAAGAACCTTCCAGAATGAAAACTCCAGTTTCTCAAAGCCTGGAATCTTTAGTTTGGACAGAGACATGAGGATACACAGGTCCTTGAGTCTCCGCTATTAGGTGCCTTCAGCTTGCTTATATAAAGGGCCAAGGATCTCAAACAGAAATGCTTAATGTAACTTAGGAAATTTTTAAGTTGTCTGTGCAACTCAGCAAACCTGAGCTCACAGCCTTCAGAACAGAGGGGGAAATCACTTCCTCCAGCTCTTGTGAATTTTAAAATTAAAAGTAATGAGAATGATTTCCATCACTGAACGGTTGCGAGGTGGGTGTGGCCCCCCCATCCCTCCCCTCCCCCACCCCCTGCAGCGCCCTGCCTCGGTAACGTCCGAGGGGCCTGGCTGGACCTCTTAGGCCAGCCACGGCCCAGCAAGCCGCTGTCACAACTGCACCCCTAACCCAACGAGCTCATCCCACATCTCGAAGGGCCCCAGCCAACTCGAACCCCGACGGCCAGGCAGCCAGCGCCGGGCTTGGGATCCATGAAGGCCGCCGACTGCGAACAAAGAAGAGGCCGGGGGTAGCCTGAGAGGCCCAGTCCGAGCTCTCTGAGGACCCGAAGGTTCCTGCAGCCCTGGGGGGGTTGTGCCCCCGGCCCAGGATCTGCGGGTGAGCCTCGACAAGCGCCAGCACGCCGTGAGCGCACCGCGTCGCGGACCTTCTTGGCGCACTGCAGGCTCTCCGCGCGCACACTGACAAAGAGGGCAGGGGTCCTGGCGGGTACCCGGAGCTGCGATCCCTCGCGCTTCCCGCCGCCTGACCCGGCCTTTACCTGTACGTCACTCAGCTCCACGCGCAGATACAGCTCGCGGTGTCGCTGAGCCCAGTAGACATGCGGCGTCAACACCTGATTCTCCATGGCCACACTGCCCAGGGCGCGGGGAGGCTCGGCTCGCTGCGCCTCGCTGCCTCAGGTAGTGCTCTGCTGGCGCGGGCCGAAAGCAGGCCTCAAACCCCAGCGCTCCTGAGCGCCTGCAACCCGGCACCTTGAGACACCCCACGCTCGCGGGCCGCGCTTGCGCAGTAACGCGCCAGGATGGCGGCGGCGCCAGCAGTGGGCCTTGGCGCGAGCCGAGAGGGGGCGGGGCGCAGGCGGGATGGGGCAGGCCTGGGCACAGAGACGCCGCAGCTCGTCGTGGCCGCCTAGGGAATTGGAATCAAGAAGGCTGGAGACTCAGGGGACCGATGAGCATGGGAAAGGGTTTGGGACTGATGTCTCTGGAAGGTCCCTCGCATTCTGTTTACTGAGTGCCTACTGTGTGCCTGGGTTTCAAAACTAAACACTGAAACAACAGAAGTGAGACACAGCCCCTTCTGTCTTAGAACTCCCTGCCTATTAAAAGATGCAAGTAATTACAGATGAAATAAAGATGATAATGGTGATAGGGGACATGGTGTGAGAGCAGCGTGGAAGAGCGTTCCAAGAAGGGAAAATAAAGACCAGGGCAGCGCTGCCCAATAAAACTGTAGGTGATGATGGAAATATTGCGCATTGTGCTCTTTAATACGGTAGCCGCTAGCCACATGAAGCTTTTGAGTACTTGACCTGAATAACTGAATTTTCAATTTGATTCACTTCTGTTCTTTTTCTTTTCTTTTCTTTTCTTTTCTTCTTTTCTTTCTTTTCTTTTGAAACGGAGTTTCGCTCTTGTTGCCCAGGCTGGAGTGCAATGGCGCCATCTCGGCTCACCGCAACCTCTGCCTCCCGGGTTCAAGCGATTCTCCTGCCTCAGCCTCCCAAGTAGCTGGGATTACAGGCATGCGTAACAGCCCCCGACTAATTTTGTATTTTTAGTAGAGACAGGGTTTCTCCATGTTGGTCAGGCTGGCCTGGAACTCCCGACCTCAGGTGATCCGCCCACCTTGGCCTTCCAAAGTGCTGAGATTACAGGCATGAGCCACCGCGCCTGGTCAATTTTATTCACTTCTAATTTAAACTTAAATATCCCTATTATTGGTGGCTATTCTATTGGACAGTGCAGGAGGCTGTCTCTAAAAAATAGGAAACTCAAACTAGAGACAACACTCATTTATGTCTTACTTAAACTGTCTTGTCTGTATCGGCTTTCATCCCCAAGTTCTTCTGCAGGGAAGAATTTAATGGGAAGAAATATTTCTATGAAAACTAGAATTCTGGGACAAAAATGGAACTCATATTCAATCCTGTTAGCTCCCATTTATTTAGCAAAGTGATTCTGTTAGCACCCATTTATTTAGCAGAGGGATCCAACGATGAAAACAAATTCTGGTAGCTCTCCAGAAACATTTATCTCAGGAGTGGACAGTATGAAATATAGAGTTTTCATATAATGAATGTGCTGAGCTCACAAAGAGTTTATGATCATAGGAACTGAGGGCCATGGGAACCATCGTCAGACATTTGAGAGAGCCAACCCTTGAGAACGGGATGGTGAAATGTGAGTAGGAATTTGACCGAGTAAGAACCAGGTAGGCCGTGGAAGCACAGGGTGCTTGCTTCGTTCACAGGTGAAAAGATGTGGACCAGGTGCGGTGCCTCACGCGTGTAATCCCAGCAATTTGGGAGGACGAGGCAGTAGGATTGCTGAAGCCGAGGAGTTCGAGACCAGCCTGGGGAAAATGGCAATACCCCGTCCCTAATGAAAATACAAAAGTTAACAGGTCGTGGTTGGCGCCCCACTGTGTTCCGAGCTACTCGGGAGGCTGGGGTGGGAGGATTACTTAAGCCCAGGAGGCGAGATCGTGCCACTGCACTCCAGCTTGGGCGACAGTGTGAGGCCCTGCCTTAAAAAAGAGAGAGAGAGGGATATGGGAGGTTCTGCTGCTAGGGATTAAAGGCATAGAGGAGCGAGGTCGCCCTGAATCTGGAAAGGCAGAAGGTGCATTAGAGAAGTCTTTATTTGCTTCACTGAAGTGCCTATACTGTATCCCACAGACACATGGGAGCCAAGGAAGTTCCTTAACCTGGAGATGAGTAAAATCAAACATGTGCTCAGCAAGAAAGACCTATCAGAGAGGAGAAACTGGTAGTAGGCAAAGTAATTGGCGAACAATGCAATCTGCTAGGTATGAGTTGATGAAAGCAGTGACCTTGACAGTCTTGAATTTTAAAAATAAATTTTTTTATGATAAAGATATTTTTATTGTATTGTGTTTACTACATAAGATGCAATATGGGGCACTTTTTAAAAAATTGAGGTGTAGTTTAAATATAGAACATGGGTAATCTTTTCTTTTTTTTTTTTTTTTTTGAGAAGGAGTCTCGCTCTGTCGCCCAAGCTGGAGTCCAGTGGCGCCATCCCGGCTCACTGCAAGCTCTGCCTCTCGGTTTCAGGCCATTCTCCTGTCTCAGCCTCCAGAGTAGCTGGAACTACAGGCACCAGCCACCACACCCGGCTAATTTTTTTGTATTTTTAGTAGAGACGGGATTTCACCGTGTTAGCCAGTAACTCTTAAATATTCAGTTTAAGCTGAATTTTTATATATGTATATATCCATGTGATTATCACCTAAATCAAGATCTGGAATATTTCCAGTATCCCAGAGGTTATTTCATGTTAAAAATATCTTTGCCTCTCAGTAATTACTATCCTGATATATCACCACAGAGTCGTTTTTGTCTATTCTGTTCTTGAATTTTATATAAATGGAACCTACCGTGTCTGATTTCTTTTTTTTTTTTTTTTTTTTGAGATGGAGTCTCGCTCTGTCACCCAGGATGGAGTGCAATGGCACAGTCTCAGCTCACTGCACCCTCCACCTCCCAGTTCAATTGATTCTCCTGCCTCAGCCTCCCAGGTAGCTAAGATTATGGGTACCCACCACCACGCCCAGCTAATTTTTGTATTTTTAGTAGAGACGGGGTTTCACCATTTTTACCAGGCTGGTCTTGAACTCCTGACCTCATGATCCACCCGCTTCAGCCTCCCAAAGTGCTGGGATTACAATTGCGAGCCACCGCACCGGACCTTGGTTTCTTTCCTCAATATAATGCGTATGAGATTTATCCATGTTGCTAAGTGAATCAGTAATTCATTCTCTTTTAGTTTCTGGTTTTGCTCTATAGTAGTTGACTATATGAATATACCGCAAATTATCCATTCTCCTATTGATGGATATTTGTGTTGTTTCTAGTTTTTAGCTGTTATAAATAAAGCTGCTCTGAATATTTGTGTTTCTGTCTTTTGGGGATATATGCGCTTAATTATCTTGGAATAAATACCTATGAAGGGAATTGATAGGTTACATAGATGTATGATTAGCTTTAGTAGGTACGCTAAGCAGTTTTACAAAGTGTTTTGGTCAATTTACATTCCACAGCAATGTTTGAAAGTTCTAGTTGCTCTATGTCCCTAGTATTTTCAGTCTTTTAATTTAATTTAATTTAATTTAATTTTTTGATTTTTTTTTTGAGACAGAGTCTTGCTATGTTGCCCAGGCTGGAGTGCATTGGCATGATCTCAGCTCACTGCAACCTCTACCTCCCCAGTTCAAATGATTCTCCTGCCTCAGCTTCCCAAGTAGCTGGGATTACAGGTGTGCACCACCACACTTGGCTAATTTTTGTATTTTTAGTTGAGATGGGATTTCACCATGTTGGCCATGCTGGTCGCAAACTTCTAGGTTCAAATGGTCTCAAACTCCTGGGCTCAAGTGATCCTCTTGCCTCAGCCTCCCAGGCATGAACCATGGCGCCCAGCCTAATTTTTTTTTTCCAGCACCACCCCCTACCCCCAGCCAGTCTTTTTAATTTTAGCCATCCTGGTAGTGGGTAATAAAAAATAGAATAATTTTACTTCAGCATATTTGAAACCTGAGGCTTATCAGCTGACTTCTGCCAAGGTGAAAGCCATTGATATAGAAGAAGACTGAATGTTGGCATTTTGCCTCAGATGCTTCATAAAAAAGGTCCAGTGGAGGTGGGCCTATCCAGCCTGGTTTGACCACTAGTAACATACTACAAAATGACTTATTTAGGCCTGAGTTTCCACATTCATCAAATTAGGTGAATTTGATGAGTTAGATTTGGTTCCCTCTAGTGCTCTTATCAGCTGTTTCTAAATTTTTCTGCAAAGAGACCCCACTATTATGGACCCCTCTCTCCAAGAGAAATCTAACAAGAAAAAAAAATAGAAATGGAGAGAAGAAAGAGTATCATTCTGGTGAACTATAAAACTGCAGGGCAGGGCTGGGCATGGTGGCTCATGCTGTAATCCCAACGCTTTGGGAGGCTGAGGTGGGAGGATCGCTTGAGTTTAAGAGTTCGTGACCAGCCTGGGCAAAACAGTGAGACCCCATCTCTAGAAAAAATTTTAAAAATTAGCCAGGTGTGGTGGCATGTGCCTGTAGTCCTAGCTGGTCAGAGTTGCAGTGAGCTGTGATGGCACTGATGCACTCCAGCCTGGACAACAGAGCAAAACCTTGTCTCAAAAAAAAAAAAAAAAGAAAAAAGAAAAATACTCTGGAAGGTGGCAGGGGAGATTAAAAGGCAGAGCCAAGTGGCAGTCAGTGCCAAGCTGAAATAGGTAGGGCTAAGAGTTTTATGATACTACCAGTCAAATGAAAATGCAAATTTAGCTTTGTCTTTATGTCCTACCTTCTAGATGCAGCCTTCCCAGCCTCATCTGGCCCAGGGCCAGCTCTCCCTTCTCAGAGAATAGTCACCACTAACTACAGGAAGCATTTGCTGAGTACTTGCCATGGATGAAGCTCATTCCCAAGGGTGAAGGCTGACTTCCTGCCTTTGGCAAGAGGTCATACACATCCTTGTTGTTATCTATGTATAAAATCTTCTATTCCTGGAAGAGGTTTTAGAAAATGAGCTGTAGAATTTGGCTGGATCCAAATCGCCCAGGATCACGTAGCCAGTTATCCCTGAGCAAAGTCAGGTTTCTCTAGACGGTACAAAACTAAGTGTGGAGAGGGAGACTGACTGGATCAGTGCGGGTATCTAACGGGGAATCCTCCACAGCCAGATTATATACATGTAACCTCCTAACTCTGCCTGGAGAATGAGTATTGTAGGTAATCTTTACTGGGAAAACCTTCCCCTCTACCTGTCAATCCACAGTTCAGAAGTGTGAACTAAAAATGAAATCCTAAGCCTCACAATTGACTGAGCAGACCCCTTCTTGGCTAAGGGGACCCCAGAAAAACCTTAAAAACTGAGTTGCCGATCATGACAGGATGGGAGGTCAGACATGCCTCCTTATACCCCCTCCCTTTTGCGGTTTAGACACAACAACTGACCAGTGTTAATGTGAAAATAGAGAGCATAAGACTGATGGAACAACAACAAAAAATAAAAACAAATAATGTGTTTAAAGACTGATGGAATGGACCCTTTGTGGCAATATGATACCAAATTATAAATTAGACCTAAGGCCATGCTAGGCAAGAGGTAAGTCACACACCCCTGCACTTAAAGAATAAACCATGTTTAACTGCCACAAGGTTTTTCTTTCTCTAGCAGCTAAACAAGCACTAGCCTTGAGATAATCAATATTAAAATTTCTAGCTCACTCCTCACCAGACACTGACCAACTGACCCCTTGTTCCACAAGCCATAACTATAGCTTTGATTGGACAAGAGACTGATTTCAGTAACCTTCTGCTGATAAGAAGACTATCAACCACAGATGAGTTCTGACTGGTTTAGAGAGGCTGTACATTTGAGGGCCTTTGTGTCCTGAAAAGAACTTTTGACATGTAGACCAAATTGTAATACATTTAAATGTTAAGTCTCCACTGCAAGGTGAACATGGGTCATATGTAACATATATGTTTGTTCAATATTTGTGCTTCAGGACCACCTTCATGAATATTCTTACCTCCTCCTATAACCTGTTGCATATGTATATTTAGCCAATCCATTCAGCAAAAAGCTCCTGTCCTACCCCTTCATACTTCAAGTACCTGACTCTGACCTTTACCAGAGGCTACACTTCCCAGCCTATCAGCATGGTCAGCTTACAAGCTGTAACCTTTTATAGAAAATAAAGTCTCATTTTCTTTACTTTCTTTTATTTATTTATTTATTTATTTTGAGACAGAGTCTCGCTCTGTCGCCCAGGCTGGAGTGCAGTGCTGCAATCTCGGCTCACTGCAACCTCCACGTCCCGGGTTCAAGCAATTCTCCTGCTTCAGCCTCCTGAGTAGCTGGGATTACAGGTGCCCGCCACCACGCCCAGCTAATTTTTGTATTTTTAGTAGAGACGGGGGTTTCACCATGCTGGTCAGGTTGGTCTCGAACCCTTGATGTAGTGATCCACCCACCTCGGCCTCCCAAAGTGCTGGGATTACAGGCGTGAGCCACCTTGCCCGCCCCCCCCCCTTTTTTTTTAGACGGAATTTCGCTCTCCTTGCTCAACACTCAGGCAGGAGTGCGATGGCACAATCTCGGCTCACTGCAACCTCTGTCTCCTGGGTTCAAGCGATTCTCCTGCCTCAGCCTTCAGGAGTAGCTGGGATTACAGGCGCGCGCCACCATGCCCATCTAATTTTTGTTTTTTGTTTGTTTGTTTGTTTGTTGTTTTTTGTTTGACACGGAGTCTCGCTCTATCACCCAGACTGGAGTGCAGTGGCGCGATCTTGCAGTGGTGCAAGCCCCACCTCCTGAGTTCACGCCATTCTCCTGCCTCAGCCTCCCAAGTAGCTGGGACTACAGGCGCCCGCCACCACGCCCGGCTAATTTTTTGTATTTTTGGTAGAGACGGTGTTTCACCATGTCAGCCAGGATGGTCTCCATCTCCTGACCTCGTAATCCACCCCCCTCGGCCTCCCAAAGTGCTGGGATTACAGGCGTGAGCCACCGTGCCTGGACTGTATTTTGTTTTTTGAGACTGAGTCTCACTGTGTCGCCAGGCTGGAGTGCAGTGGCACAATCTCGGCTCACTGCAACCTCCGCCGCCTGGGTTCAAGGGATTCTCTCCTGCCTCAGCCTCCCGAGTAGCTGGGATTACAGGCACACGTTGCCACACCCAGCTAATTTTTGTATTTTTAGTAGAGACGGGGTTTCACCGTGTTGGCCAGGATGGTCTCGATCTCCTGACCTCGTGATCCACCCACCTCGGCCCCCCAAAGTGCTGAGATTTCAGGCGTGAGCCACCGTGCCCGGCCCAATTTTTTGTATTTTTAGTAGAGATGGGGTTTCACCATGTTGGCCAGGCTGGTCTTGAACTCCTGACCTCAGGTGATCCAACCGCTTCGGCCTCCCAAAGGCTGGGATTACAGCCACCGCGCCTGGCCTTAGTTTTTTTTCTATTTTTAGTAGAGACAGGGTTTCATCATGATGGCCAGTCTGGTCTCAAACTCCTGACCTTAAGTAATCTGCCTGCCTCAGCCTTCCAAAGTGCTGGGATTAGAGGTGTGAGCCACTGCACCCGGCTTGATGGTTTTAAAAAACAGGAGTTTAGACGGGTGCGGTGGCTCACGCCTGTAATCCCAGCACTTTGGGAGGCTGAGGCGGGCGGATCACGAGGTCAGGAGATAGAGACCATCCTGGCCAACACGGTGAAACCCCGTCTCTACTAAAAATACAAAAAATCAGCCAGTCATGGTGGTGGGCGCCTGTAGTCCCAGTTACTCGGGAGACTGAGGCAGAAGAATGGCGTGAACCCAGGAGACAGAGCTTGCAGTGAGCTGACGTTGCACCACTGCACTCCAGCCTGGGTGACAGAGCAAGACTCCGTCTAAAAAAAAAAAACACACACACACAGGAGTTTCTCTGCAGACGCTCTTTTTTTTTTTTTTTCCATCTGCCACAATCCACGTAAGATGTGACTTGCTCTTCCTTGCCTTCTGCCATGATTGTGAGACCTCCCCAGTCATGTGGAACTGTAAGTCCAATTAAACCTCTTTCTTTTGTAAATTGCCCAGTCTCAGCTATGTCTTTATCAGCAGCATGAAAATGGACTAATACAACCCCCATCTCTACAAAAATTTAAAAATTAGCCAGGCATGGTAGTGCATGCCTGTAGTTCCAGCTACTCAGGAGGTTTAGGCCAGAGGATTACTTGAGCCCAGTTCAAGGCTGCAGTGAGCTATGATCATACCACTGTACTCTAGCCTGGGCAATGGTGCAAGACCCTGTTTCAAAAGAAATTAAGTACATAAATAAAAGCTTAAATATGAAAAAGAAAATCAGAGGGAAAGATCTTTTTTCTTTTTATTTTCTTTTTTTTCTTTTTCTTTCCTTTTTTTGTTTGAGACAGACCCAGGCTAGTGGTATGATCATGGCTCACTACAGCCATGACCTCCAGGGCCCAAGTGATCCTCCTGAGGAGCTGGGACTACAGATGCCACCACACCAGGCTAATTTTTGTGCTTTTCTTTCCTTTTTTTTTTTTTGAGACGGAGTTTCGCTCTCGTTTCCCAGGCTGGATTCCAAGGGTGCAGTCTCGGCTCACTGCGACCTCTGCCTCCTGGGTTCAAGCAATTCTCCTGCCTCAGCCTCCCAAGTAGCTGGGATTACAGGCATGGGCCACCACACCTGGCTAATTTTTTTGTGTTTAGTAGAGATGGGGTTTCACCATGTTGGTCAGGCTGGTTTCAAACTCTTGACCTCAGGTGATCCGCCTGCCTCGGCCTCCCAAAGTGCTGGGATTACAAGTGTGAGCCACTGTGCCCAGCCAATGTTTGTACTTTTGTAGAGATGGGATCTCACTACTTTTCTTTTCTTTCTTTTTTTTTTTGAGATGGAGTTTGGTCTTGTTGCCCAGGCTGGAGCGCAATGGTGCAATCTCGGCTCACCGCAACCTCTGCCTCCCAGGTTCAAGCAATTCTCCTGTCTCAGGCTCCCAGGTAGCTGGGATTACAGATGCGTGCCACCACGCCTGGCTAATTTTTGTATTTTCAGTAGACAGGGTTTCATGATTTTGGTCAGGCTGGTCTCCAACTCCCAACATCAGGTGATCCACCCGCTTCGGCCTCCCGAAGTGCTGGGATTACAGGTGTGAGCCACCACGCCCAGCGGGTCTCACTACTTTTCCCAGGCTGGTTTCGAACTCCTGGGCTCAAACCATCCTTCTGCCTTAGTCTCCCAAAGGGCCGGAACCATAGGCGTGAGCCACTGTGCCCGCCTTCTTTTTTTGTTATTACAGTTTGGTTTGAACTACATCCTGAAAAGGGGGAAGTATGGGGGGAAGTGGAAAAAGAAACTGTAGACCCACCATATCCTATAATCAATGGCTGTTAGTGTATGTACTACATGCTTATGATCTTTTTTCTCACCAAGATTATAAACATCCCTAGAGCACAGATTACCTCCTTTTGGTATCCTGTAGTATCTAACACAATGTGCTTTAGAAAGTAGATGTTTAAAACATATTTGTTGATGATAGTACCCAGTGCTATATACAGACGGTTTTGCATCAACCTGGCCATGCTATCTCATTCATACCTCATGTGCTAGATAACTTGTCTTTTCCTGATGGGTTCCTAGAGTACAGGGCAGCAAAAAGCCAGCTAGAGTTTGTCAACCACACAAACAAGACTTGGCAAGGCCATGGCCTGACTGATTCAGCCAGTAAAGATACATTGAGCCACTTTTAGATTCAGGTAGTTTATTACTTAAATACAGTGCATAAGGAAAAATGCACAATGGTGATAGATGCTTGTGATCCTTGTCTCATACATCAAAAACGACAATACAGTTGACTCTGTATCTGTGTGTTCTACATCTGGGATTCAACCTACCTCGGGTCAAAAGTATTTAGAGGCCGGGCGCGGTGGCTCAAGCCTGTAATCCCAGCACTTTGGGAGGCCGAGGCGGGTGGATCACGAGGTCAGGAGATCGAGACCATCCTGGCTAACATGGTGAAACCCCATCTCTACTAAAAATACAAAAAACTAGCCGGGCGTGGTGGCGGGCGCCTGTAGTCCCAGCTACTCGGAGGCTGAGGCGGGAGAATGGCGTGAACCCGGGAGGCGGAGCTTGCAGTGAGCCGAGATCGCGCCACTGCACTCCAGCCTGGGCGACACAGCGAGACTCCGTCTCAAAAAAAAAAAAAAAAAAAAAGTATTTAGAAAAAAACTGAAATAAAAAAATAATAGGCCAGGCATTGTGGCTCTCACCTGTAATCCCAGCACTTTGGGATGCCGAGGCAAGTGGATCACATGAGGTCAGGAGTTCAAGACCAGCCTGGCCAACATGGTGAAACACTGTCTCTACTAAAAGTAGAAAAATTAGCCAGGCGTGGTGGCAGACGCCTGTAATCCCAGCTACTCGGGAGGCTGAGGCAGAAGAATTGCTTGAACCCAGGAGGTGGAGGTTGCAGTGAGCCAAGGTTGCACCACTGCACTCCAGCCTGGGCAACGGAGCGAAACTTCCTCTCAATTAAAAAAAAAAAAAAAGTCAGCCGGGCGCAGTGGCTCACAGCTGTAATCCCAGCATTTTGGGAAGCTGAGGTGGGTAGATCACTTGAGGTCAAGAGTTTGAGATCAGCTTGGCCAATGTGGTGAAACCCCATCTCTACTAAAAATACAAAAATTAGCTGGGCATGGTGACGGGTGCCTGTAACCCCAGCTACTTGGAGACTGAGGTGGGAGAATTGCTTCAACCCAGGAGGCAGAGGTTGCAGTGAGCTGAACTGAGATCGCACCACTGCACTCCAGAGCCTGGGTGACACAGTGAGACTGTCACCAAAGAAAAAAAAAGTATATATGAGAGGAGGATGTGTATAGGTTACATGCAAATACTATGCCATTTGATATCAGGGACTTGAGTACCACTGATTTTAATATCTGTCATGAATCCCGGAACCAATCCCCTGCAGATACCAAGGGACAACTGTACTGAAACAAAAGGGGCCAAATGACTGCAACGTGAATTGCGAGCTGTCCTGTTGAACAGGAGCCAATTCTAGACTGCAGACAAATGATTTTGTATTCAGCAGTGCTATTCTGAGGGAGTGGAGAGAAAGCCCCACACCTTATCAGAAACTGTGAGGAGAGGAGAAGCTGTCTCCTGACTGCCTCCCCGAGGAGGTTGCCTCCAGGTCCCTATCAGCCTCCTATTCTCTCCTATTCTCGGAACATCACACAGCATTCTGCTAAGACTCAGAGATCCTTGGATTCAAGCCTATGCCTATGGTACACGCAAGGTGGCCAGCGTTCCATGGTGAAGATGTTCCTCTACAGCTTTCTTGGGGTTTGAAAATAAGAATAAAAATCAAGAAATCTGGCCAGGCGTGGTTGCTCATGCCTGTAATCCCAGCACTTTGGGAGGCCGAGGTGGGCGGATCACGAGGTGAGGAGATCGAGACCATCCTGGCTAACACAGTGAAACTCCATCTCTACTAAAAAAAAAAAATACAAAAAATTAGCCAGGCATGTTGGTGGGTGCCTGCAGTCCCAGCTACTGGGGAGGCTGAGGCAAGAGAATGGCATGAACCTGGGAGGCGGAGCTTGCAGTGAGCCGAGATGGCGCCACTGCACTTCAGCCTGGGTGACAGAGCAAGACTCTGTCTCAAAAATAAATAAATAAATAAATAAATAAAAATAAATCTGAATTCCATTCTAGTCAAATCTATAATTATCCATGTGATATAAGCAAGTATTTTATCTGTCCATGGCTCTTTTTTTAAATGCATGAAATTATATATTTTTAATTGTTTGCTTTTCGGGGGAGGGGGCTCTATCTCTTCTTGTTAGGCTATCAACTGCATGCAAACAGGGCTTTATCTACTTTGTTCACTATTGTGGCCCCACTGCTTAAAATAGTGACAGGTACAAGGCAGAGATTCAGCAAACACTTGTTGAATTAATGAAACGAAGTGCAAGATATTTCTCTGTATTTTGTGTGTGCGTGTGCATTTAAAGCTTTTAAAATCTGCTGTCAGGTCATTTGGATAAAATTAATAGAAGAGACCCAGGGAAAATGACTTTGCCTTTCTTTTTTTTTTTTAAAGGGAGCTCAACTTTAAAAAACCTGAGGGAAGGCTCATTTAACCTTAGAGTGAATAATTATACACTGTGGAGTGGAGCATAGTGCCCAAATGGATTTTTTATTAGTGCTATTATAATAAATCCTAATGACATATGACTCTGACACATGGTTCTTTGTAATAATAGAAAATAGGGGAGACCCCACTTTTGCACTGTTTTGTTGTACACCTGCTACTTTCCTGGATATCTTTCTGAGTTCCCTTTTTCTCAGCCAATATACAGTGTAGACCAGGAAAGAAATTGCAGGTCAAAGGACCTGCCTCTGGTTCTGATTATAACGAGTCATTCATTTCTTTCCCTTAGGAAACTGGGGTTTCTTCATTTTATGTGTTAAAGTGCATACTTTTTTTTTTTTTTTTTTGAGACAAAGTCTCACTCTGTCACCCAGGCTGGAGTGCAGTGGCATGATCTCAGCTCACGGCAACTTCCGCCTCCTGGGTTCAAGCGATTCTCCTTTCCCCAGCCTCCTGAGTAGTAGCTGAGATTGCAGGCGCCCGCCACCATGCCAAACTAAGTTTTGAATTTTTTGCAGAGATGTGGTTCCCCCATGTTGGCCAGGCTGGTCTCGAGCTCCTGACCTCAAGTGATCCGCCTGCCTCGGCCTCCCAAAGTGTGGGATTACAGGAGTGAGCCTCCACGCCCAGCCGGTTTTCTTTAATTGCAATTAAGTGAAATGTATTATATTCCTTTTAGAGGTAAAGAAATTATGGCTCAACTAGATTGAGTGACCTGCTAAAAGATCACTAGCTAATATTAGAGCCAAGTTCCGGACTCCAGGTTCAGATTTCTTTCCACCACAACAATGAGGCGCTTAGATCTCCAAGGCCCTAGTCCCTTTCCTCATAATATCATCTCGTTGAAAGGGCAGGGATTTACCCCGGTTTGCTCCCAGCGTCTAAGGCTCTCTCTGCCTGGCACATGGACAGGAATGTTGTCTATTTTGAGCAGGCACTCAATATATATTTATTGACTACAGATGCGCCACAATCTGCCCTGTGACTTTCAGCAAGTCGCTGTTCCTTTCTGGATTTCATCTCTATCCCCTGCTCGGCCCAGCCTCCACCCCGCGCCTCCTTGGCTCCTCCAGCCACTAGACTGCGCTATGGTGTTGGACCCCACCCAGCAGACAGCTGCGCCCTTCTTGGCCCGGCTGCGCCTTCGCCAGTCGGAGAGCGGATGGCGAAGAACCGGAAGTGCTGAAGTCTCTGAGGGCAAGGCCGCCGCTGCTGCCGCCGCTGCTTCTGAGTGCCGCGTTCGCCGCCTGTGTTGTCACCAGCGCCGCCGCTGAGGAAGCCACTGCAACCAGGACTGGAGTGGAGGCGCCGCAGCATGAAGCGGCGCAGGCCCGCTCCATAGCGCACGTCGGGACGGTCCGGGCGGGGCCGGGGGGGAAGGTGCAGTATCCGCCCCCCTCTCCTTCCCCTGCGTCGGCGAGGCTTGAGCGACGGCTCACCAGGCCCTCTCCCCCTCACGGAGGGACTGCTCGGCGCGTTCTCAGGGTCAGCGCGCTTTGCGGTTTACCCGACGCGCCGCCCTGTCCAGGGCAGAGCCGGTGGCTGGCCCCCCCTACTTGCCGGAAGAGGAAGCCGAGGCTCTGAGATTCCGAGTCAACCACCGTTCACTGGGCGCCCCCTGAGCTCTGGGCGCTGGCCTCCTGACTTCCACGTCCGTTATCTTAATTGAGTCTCGCTGGGGTTGGGAGGCCGGGTATTGTCAGCGCTTACAGATAAGGAAACGGAAGCCCACAGAGGCCAAGGGGTTTTCCTTAAGTCCAACTTGGCAGATGGGCTCTGGACTCAGATTTTCTGGTTTCCCATTCAGATTTTCTGGTTTCCCAGCTGGTGGTCATTTTTTCTCACCTGCCTCATGCTAGATCGATTCCCTCCCTGCTCACTGCCCCCTCCCATTCTGTTCCACCCACTTGCAACAGGACACTTTCCTGCCACACCTCTCTTCTCACACATTTTCTTCCTAAGACTTGGCATCCCTCCCATCTTCCTTCTCATATTCTCTGCTGTGCTTCTCCTCTTCTTCCTCAGTCATAGTTTTTCAAGATCTTTGCTCCCTCTGTGCTAATGAACCTCTCAACTAGGTGTGGACCCCCAAAGAGAGATTAGCTAGGCTTCAGTGAGGCTTTACGTGTTTAAGTGGACGGCTGTTTGGCCCTCGAGTTAAAAATTAAGGAATTTCACTTGAGTGGATCCAAACTCAAGAGTCCTAAAGGTATTTTCTGAGTCAGCATGCTCTATTTCTGAGTGAGGGACTTAGTGCTATGGTGTGTCTTGACATTTTAGTCCATTGTTGCTGTGCTGGCATAACCTTGCTGTTTTTCCTACACTTGCCACTTAGCTTTTCCCACCCCATCCCTTCATCACCTCCTTGGACTGTGGGAGCCCAAAATTAAAACTGATAGAGTAACAGATGTAATAGCAGACCTTCCTTTTTTTTTTTTTTCCTAAGCCAGAATTTCAACAAGTTTAATGCTGCTGCTTCCAGAAAAGTTACCTATTTAAATTATTCTCAGAGTAATGCAGCAAGAAAAAAAGCAAAAATGGAATGCACTTAAGATGAATAGGAAATTATCTCGTGAAATATCTTAAGTTATTAAATTCAAGTTAATTCCTTTTCTGCAAAAATGGCCTGTAACTCTTATTGGCTATCCTCCTGAGTTGATTCTCTCTCCATCCAGCTTGATATGACATTATTATGTAAAACAGGAACAGGAATAGGCACATAAAAATAAATTTTATTAATCATCTGCCGTTTTTGATGATTTGCAATAGTCACTGAGTAACTTCAGATCTGTATGCCTTTTGTAACTTTTTAAAAAGCCTTTCCATGATTTTCCTTTTAATGTATGTCTGGACACCAAGATTTACTATGTTAGGATATTCTTTTGACTATATTGGGCTACACATCTTTGAAATAAAATAATTCTTGGATTTTGATAACATAAAATGCTGATACAAAATAATCTAGGCATTATATATTGTCCCAAAAAGTGGTAGTTCGGTATCAGTTTTAACTATTGTTTTGGGGCTTCTCTTTTTGACCACATATGGTCCATCTTAATGATCAGAGTCTTATTATCTTATTTCATTATCCTGGTAAGCAGGCTTGGATGGTGAGAAAAGGAAAGATTCCTGTGAGAAGAGCAGGATGAGGAGAGGGAGTCTATGCTTGAAGTTGAGTCACTTGAAAAAGATCTCTTTGAGTGTGGAAGAGATCTGAGCAGATGAAAATAAAATCAGGTAGGCACCAGGGAAACTACTTAAGTGACGAGGTAGGTGGGACAGTGAGATATATGCACTGTGCTGAGAAGGTACACTGACCCTATTTTCCTGTTTTTGACATTAGAAAATTCAGATCACCTACTTTGAGAATGTATTTGCATATAATCTGGAACTAAGTCATTTACCAAACATCTGCACAGATTACCAATATTATATAATATCAGATATATTTTAGAAATGCAGGATGTACATTTGCTGTGAACATACAGAATAGCAGACTGTCATTTGGACTGTACAGTGTTTGTACATGTACACACACGTATGCATGTATATGCATCGAGTGTCTAGGGCTTAGTACAATTCAGGAATACCAGATAATTAAATGTAAGCTAATGTACCTTTTACATAGAAAAGATGTGACGCGAATGATAAGAAGCTGGGCATGGCCAGGCTTGGTGACTCACGCCTATAATCCTGCACTTTGGGCCAAGGCAGGAAGATTGCTTGAGGCCAGGAGTTCAAGACCAGCCTGGACAACATAGTGAAACCCCTATCTCTACAAAAAAGTTTTAAAAAATTAGCCAGGCATGGTGATGCATTCCTCTGGTCTTAGCTACTCAGGAGGCTGAGGCATGAGGATCCTCTGACTCCAGGAGTTCAAGGTTGTACCACTGCACTGCAGCTTGGGCAACAGTGAGACTTGTCTAAAAAAAATAAACTGGACAGTAAGGCTTCGGAGGAGGTCTTTCTGTTGAGCTTCCCTGTTCTGTTCACCAGTCCTATTCTTGCAAGCACTGGTTTGGAGATGAACTTCCAAACATAACACAAGAGAAGTTGAGAAAAATGAGCCCAATTTGTATAGTTTCTTTTCTCATTTGTCCCTCAGTCCATTAGATATAAAACTGGGTCCACTGGCCGGGCACGGTGGCTCACGCCGGTAATCCCAGCCCTTTGGGAGGCCAAGGTGGGTGGATCATGAGGTCAGGAGTTCAGAACCAGCCTGGTGAAGATGGTGAAACCCCATCTCTACTAAAAAATAGAAAAATTAGCTGGGCGTGGTGGCGGGCGCCTGTAATCCCAACTATTGTGGAGGCTGAGGCAGGAGAGTTGCTTGAACCCAGGAGACGGAGTTGCAGTGAGCTGAGATTGTGCCACTGCCCTCTAGCCTGGGTGACAGAGCAAGACTGCCTCAAAAAAAGAAAAAAGAAAAAACTGGGTCCATTGACATTTGGTAGAAAGTAGGCCTCCACTAGCTAGCTTTTAGTAGGGCAAGTAAACAACATATGATAGAATATAACCACCACAGTCACAGTCTTATAGTGTCAGTAAATATCAGTGTGCTGGATACTTATTGAGCTAAATGACTTTAATTCCCTGCCAAGCTGCTTTGGATTTTAGGATTTTAGTCATTGAAAGTGAATGCTCACTTGTTACAATATTACAGGCATACCTGATGTAACTGTCTAATAGGTTTTCTGGCCACTTCATTACTGTTATATTGAAAATGGTAACATAGGTAATTGCAGCATGAAAAAAGACAAAATAAGCTGCACACATAGTTCATTCAGTTATTTGGCATGCCACTAATGTGTGCTTAATGGACTAATTAACAATCCATACCTGCTAATAACTTTTAGTCTGTGATAGTTACTATGAATTGATGTTAACCTTCAAATTTGGGCTTTAAGAAAGATATATTAAATGTACAGCCTTGTATTTATTATTGTAGAAGTAGTTGATATGTTAAGTTTGGTTACATAAATGCAATTTAGTTTATCTCCCAAGTCCACATGTCTTTGACATTTATTAGTTCAAAAAGAGCAGATTGCCCAGAATTTTTATGTTCCTTCTTTTTGGCAATGTCATGAATAATATATGTTAGAATACCCACTTGTTTATGATAACACTTTTTGTTATTTGATACTTCGCTTGTGTTAAATGTTGGAAAAGATAAAGGAGAAATGCAACTTCTGGATTTGTGAAATGAGAATAAACATTATTAGCAGATGAAATATTAAACAGTAAGGGTTGAACTGGTAAACCTCAGTTTATGCTTTTATCAAAATACTGTTGGTACAAATATTAAATGCTTTCTGTATCAACAACTTCAGCTAATTAAAGCCACTTTAAGATAATATCTTTTTTTTTCTGCCATTTAATCAGTATATGTTGTATGATTGGTAAGAATAGTCATATAAGTTTCCTTAAAATATAGAGTCACCAGGCTGAGCGCGGTGGCTCATGCCTGCAATCCCAGCACTTTGGGAGGCTGAGGTGGGCGGATCACGAGGTCAGGAGATTGAGACCATCCTGGCTAACACAGTGAAACCCCATCTCTACTAAAAATACAAAAAAGTGGCCGAGCGTGGTGGCAGGCGCCTGTAGTGCCAGCTACTCGGGAGGCTGAGGCAGGAGAATGGCATGAACCTGGGAGGTGGAGCTTGCAATGAGCCAAGATGGTCCCACTGCACTCCAGTCTGGATAAGAGAGCAAGACTGCGTCTCAAAAAAAAAAAAAAAAAAAAAAAAAATAGAGTCACCACAAATGAAGATGATAGTGATGTATAGGCAAGAGCAGAAGACTCAAAAATGTACCAGCCGGTCAAGTGTTTTGTTTGGCTTTCTGTTTAAAAGGAAACAATATATTATCTTGGAGAAGTATCCTAGGAAGGTTATTACATGCATGTTATTTTTGACATTTTTATTACCGTTCTCATTTGTTGTGGTTATTTCTGTTAGCTGAAAAAAATCCACACTTACCAAATGTGTTACTTTTTAAAATGCAAAACACTTAGCTTCCTTGGCAGAGTTAGCTTCGCTATTGACATGCTCTTGGGTGGAGCATAGCAGCCAACTGGCAAATGGCCTGTTTCCTTCCAATGAGGGAAAGAAAAGGGAGTTTTGGCAAGAAATACCTAAGGAGAGCCTTTTATAAAAGTTACCAAAGGGATTTATAGGCACTGCGAAGTAGACCTGACCTCAATTTTTTTTTTAATTTCATTTTTAAACTGAACACGGAAGGGAGAGCTATTGCTTTTCTTACTAGGTTTCATTGCAGCTGTGCTAAAAAGAATTTTTTTCTTGCCCTCCCCACTCCCCCCGCTTTTTTTTTTTGAACCTATCAGAGAATCATTCTGATAATAGAAGACAGACCTGTGAACAGCTTCATGTGCCTTGTTTTTCTAGGAAAATGCAACATGGCAGCAGCAATGGAAACAGAACAGCTGGGTGTTGAGATATTTGAAACTGCAGACTGTGAGGAGAATATTGAATCACAGGATCGGCCTAAATTGGAGCCGTTTTATGTTGAGCGGTATTCCTGGAGTCAGCTTAAAAAGCTGCTTGCTGATACCAGAAAATATCATGGCTACATGATGGCTAAGGCACCACATGATTTCATGTTTGTGAAGAGGAATGATCCAGATGGGCCTCATTCAGACAGAATCTATTACCTTGGTGAGTACAAAGTCATAGTTTCTGAGAGAAAATGATCTCTTAAGTCAAAATTAACTCTAGATATAATTGACACTCAAAGTTTGATGAATAAATAAATTAGCGACTTTTGGTTCCATTAAAGGAAAAAACCTTTTAATTTGAAGAATTCGGTTTTGTTGTATTGCATTAACTTTATTTTCACTTGTAGGTAACAAACCATGAATTGATCATGATCATTTTTCAAAATCAAAGATGCCAGAAATTGCTTCTTCCTAAAGCTAGCTTGAAATGCCTTTCTTTAGATGGTCTGATTAGGAAAACAAACAATAAAACCATTAGTTTGTTCCCACTCAACAGCTGCTGCTTTTGTTTTTTTAATCCAAGGTTGTTTTTGGTCTCTTCTTCCCAAGTCCAGTCACTCCAGATTTAATGTCTGCCTAAATTAAATATGTTAATCTACTGATTTACTATCTTGTTGGTTAAAATTTTAAAGATAGGTTCCTTCCCTTCCTCCAAAATTTTTCCAGTATAAGTTTTATTCGTTTATATGAATGTGTGCATATATGTGTTTTATTTATTTGTGTGCGTGTGCAGTGTGTGTGTATGTATATGTGTATAGAGATATTAAAGATGTCTGCATGAGTTCATGTGATAATTTTAGATTTTTTTTTTTTTTTGAGACAGGGTCTCACTCTGTCACCCAGGTTGGAGTGCAGTGGCACACTAATGGCTCACTGCAGCCTTGACCTCCCAGGCTCAAACAGTCCTTCCACCCCAGCCTCCCTGGTAGCTGGGACTACCGGTGCATGCCACCACGGCCAGCTAATTTTTTGTATTTTTTTTTTTATAGAGATGGAGTTTTGCCACGTTGCTCAAGCTGGGACTCTTTTTTTTTTTTAATAACTTCAGAATATTCCATTATATAATTGTGCCATATTTTACTTAACCAGATCTCTAATAATGTTCACGTGCCGCCATAACCAGCTACTTTATTGAATTTTTTTGTAGAGACAGAGTTTTGCCACGTTGCTCAGGCTGGGATTCATTATTTTTTAACAACTCAGAATATTCCATTATATAATTGTGCCATAATTTACTTAACCAGACCTCCAGTAATGGCATTTCGGTTTTTCTGATCTGCTGTTACAAAAGAAGAGGAAGTGAATGTCACTATATTAGATCATTTTGCACATGCGTGAATATACCTGTAGAACTGATTCCTAAGAGTGGAATTGCTGGGAAAAAGGGTATATATATTTTGAATTTTGATTGATATTACTGAGCTCCCCTTCCAAAGAGTTTATACTGCCATGAACATTATCTCAGATTATCTATTTCTCCATGCATACACCAATAGTGAGTAATTAAACTTTTTTAACTTTCCCAGTCTGATTAGCGAACGGCAGTTTCTCATTGTTTTTATTTTATTTCTCTTATGAGTGAGGTTGAGCATCGTTTCACATGCTTAAAAAGCCATTTGTGGCTGGGCGCAGTGGCTCATGCCTGTATTCCCAGCACTTTGGGAGGCTGAGGCTGGCGGATCACTTGAGGTCAGGAGTTTGAGACCAGCCTGGCCAACATCATGAAACCGCGTCTCTACTAAAAATGCAAAAATTAGCCAGGTGTAGTAGCACACACTTGTAATCTCAGCTACTTGGGAGGCTGAGGCAGGAGAATTGCTTGAACCTGGGAGGTGGAGGTTGCAGTGAGCTGAGATCGTGCCACTGCACTCCAGCCTGGACAACAGAGCGAGAGACTTCATTTCAAGTAAAGAAAAAAAAAAGCCATTTGTATTTCTTTTCTGTGCAGTCACAGTCTATAATATTTGGTTTTTAATTGGGTTGGGTTTCTTTTTTCTTTTTTAAAGTTCTTTTCTTTTTCCACCCAACCCCTGAAGAGGGTTTCTTTTTCTTAATGATTTGAAGCCTTTTATATAATAAGTGAATTAATCCTTTGTGGAATTGTCCCACGTTTGTTTATTTTTTAATTATTTATTAAGTATTATTATTATTTTTTGAGACAGGGTCTCTGTCATCTAGACTGGAGTGCAGTGGCATGATCTTGGCTCACTGCATCCTTGACCTCCCAGGCTGAAGTGATCCTCCCGCCTCAATCTCCCAAGTAGCTGGACCTACAGGCGTGTGCCACCATGCCCAGCTAATTTATGTTTTGTTTTTTTTTTTCATAGAGGCAGGGGTTTTGCCATATTGTTCAGGCTGATCTGGAACTCCTGAACTCAGGCAATCTACCTGCCTCAGCCAGGATTACAGGCCTGAGCCACCAAACCCGGCCTTTTTTTTTTTTCCTTTTTTGAAATGGGGTCTCACTCTGTTGCCTAGGCTGGAGTGCAGTGGTGTGATCTTGGCTAACTGCAACCTCCACCTCCCAGGCTTAAGCCATCCTCCCATCTCAGCCTCCCAAGTAGTTGGGACTATAGGCACACACCACTATGCCCAGCTAATTTTTGTATTTTTGGTAGAGATGGGGTTTCACCATGTTGCTCAGGCTTGTCTCCAACTCCTGAGCTCAAACTCTCTGCCCACCTCAGCCTCCCAGAGTGCTGGAATTGCAGACATGAGCCACCACACCTGGCCAGAAATCTTTTATAAGAAATTATACGTTTTTGAGAGCCCTTATTCCAAATGTGGTATGCTTAGAAGAAGCTCTATTATTTAGTAACAAGCATTTTGTTACATTAGCATTTTACTTTATCGCATGCTTAATTTTGCCTCTTGTTCTTTGTCATGCTATCCTAAAGAGAAACAGGACTCATTGATACTGTTGCCTGAAGACATGGGACCAAATTGACTGCTGTAGCTCTAAAGACCGATAAATACCATTAGGAAAGCATGAGAAAAGCCCATTTTGTGCTTATGTCAGAACACAGAATGTACTGGGGAAATTTTTACTGGTGATGGATAAAGCTCCTAGTTGGAACTAGGAGCATATAGGGAGGGGCAAATGAAATGATTGTGGGGAATGGCTGTTATTGAGGAGAGAAGAAAACGAATTTTTCTTTTAATATTTTAAGACCGAAGGCTCTTAGAAAGAGAATGGTTAAGGAGGATATGATCACATTTTGTAAAATTGTGAATGGTATTGATGGGTGACCACAGTCTTAAGAATTCTATAACAGAGCAACTTGGGAATCTACAAAGTAGATTTTACACAAAATTGAGTGCTGAAGTAAATGTCAGTGGATATATAACTCTTTACTCCAAAGGCAATGTAAACTAATTAGAAAAATAAGAGAATAAAAAAAATATGTGGTTATTTGGAGGCTCATCCTCATGAGGGTTAGCATGGAAGTTAACCACACCTTTCCCTAGACTACCTTCTGCTGGCATTAATAATTCAGAAACACAGGTCAAGGGTCTCTTTCACCCAGGAGATTTCTTGTTATTTCTGTGTGATTTATTTTTTCCTTCCTTCACTCCTTCAGCTTTTTGGAAGCAATACCTTTTTTTTTTTTTTTTGAGATGGAGTTTTGCCCTTGTTACCCAGGCTAGAGTGCAGTGGAGTGATCTCGACTTACTGCAACCTCTGCCTCCCGCGTTCAAGTGATTCTCCTGCCTCAGTCGCCCGAGTAGCTGGGATTACAGGCATGTGCCACCACGCCTGGCTAATTTTGTATTTTTAGTAGAGACAGGGTTTCTCCGTGTTGGTCAGGCTGGTGTCGAGCTCCCAACTTCAGGTGATCCACCCACCTCAGCCTCCCAAAGTGCTGGGATTACAGGCATGAGCCACCACGCCTGGCCAGTAATACCTTTTTAGAGTAGAAAGGCTTTGTTTTACCTTATGTTTTCTTTGATTCACATCTTCATAACCATAGTGTTTCTGTCAGTCTTTTATATGTAACTTTTATATGTAACTCACTCTACACTGCTGTTATCTTCCCATCTAGTTATCACATGATTTCACAGAATTGATTTGACTTCTGCTTAATTTAGACCTTTTTCATTCGCCCTTCCCCAATAAAGGACAAAGAGATTTTCAGCAGATCAGATGCCAGATTCTGTGTTGTTTTAATATTAATATACTTTTATTGGAAACCCTAAAGGTCTTATTAACGATTATTGTTACAGAACTTTTTTTCTTTTTTTTTTTTTTTGAGATGGAGTCTTGCTCTGTTGCCCAGGCCGGAGTGCAGTGGTGTGATCTCGGTTTATTGCAGTCTCTGTCTCCTGGGTTCAAGCAATTCTTCTGCCTCTGCCACCTAAGTAACTGGGATTACAGGAACATGCCACCACACCCAACTAATTTTTTTGTATTTTTCATAGAGACGGGGTTTCACCATGTTGGCCAGCCTGGTCTCGAACTCCTGATTTCAAATGATCTGCCTGCCTTGGTGTCCCAAAGTGCTGGGATTATAGGCATGAGCCACCACGCCTAGCCTACAGAACTTTTATAATGAATAAAAACTAGAATTCAGTTAGATCTATGTGTTTCCAAGTAAGCACTTTAAATGTTTCAGAAACGGAAGAAACGGTAATCTGAAGTTGTTACATTGGAATCTCATGAGCCTGTTGCCAACTGGTAAAGGACTCACAATTTTTAAAAAATCCTGAAAATGGTACTTAACTTTTCTTTACACAGTAACTTACATACTTTTATGTTTATTTTGAGAGGGACTAAGATCTGATTACCAGAATGAAACCTGAGCATTTTTCTTTAAAGTCTCAGGTTTCTTTTTGTTGTTGTTGTTGTTGTTTTAAGATGGGATCTTGCTATGTTGCCTAGGCTTGTCTTGAATTCCTGGGTTCAAGTGATCCTCACACCTTAGCCTCCCAAGTAGCTGGGATTATAGGCATGTGTACTGGGGCAGGCTAGCCTTGGTTTTATTGAAAATTTTTATGGTGTATGGCATAAGCACCTTCTACTTGTTAACATTCATTATAAATCCCATAGAGTGCAAAATATTGCAGTGTATAGAAGGCATTATATACTTGTAACTGTGACTGTCGTAAGAATGCTATTTGAAAAAATAATAATAAATGATTGCTTTCTCCTATAGCCATGTCTGGTGAGAACAGAGAAAATACACTGTTTTATTCTGAAATTCCCAAAACTATCAATAGAGCAGCAGTCCTAATGCTCTCTTGGAAGCCTCTTTTGGATCTTTTTCAGGTAGGATTAAATGTTGTTATTCCTATGATTTGGTGTATGTGTTCAGATACTGCATTTATTTAAAAGTTGGGATTTTATATTTAAAGTAGATGTAAATAAAAAAAATTAAAACTTTTTTTTTTTTTTTTTTTTGAGACGGAGTCTCGCTCGCCCGGGCTGGAGTGCAGTGGCCGGATCTCAGCTCACTGCAAGCTCCGCCTCCCGGGTTCACGCCATTCTCCGGCCTCAGCCTCCCGAGTAGCTGGGACTACAGACGCCCGCCACCTCGCCCGGCTAGTTTTTTGTATTTCTTAATAGAGACGGGGTTTCACCATGTTAGCCAGGATGGTCTCGATCTCCTGACCTCGTGATCCGCCCGTCTCGGCCTCCCAAAGTGCTGGGATTACAGGCTTGAGCCACCGCGCCCGGCCAAAAAAATTAAAACTTTTTATGTTTTTGTATGTGTGACCCTGAAATTCCATTTAATTCTTGATATATGAAACTAAGAGATAATAAAATTCAGTTTTTTAAACTGCTTTCTCCCTGTTTAACTGCGTTTCCCTTTCATAAACTTTGTACTTATGTAGTTCTCACATTTTTTAAAGGAGCTGTTCACAGAAAAGAACTGATAATTATTTCCAGAAAGGCTTATTTATATATTGTAATTGATTTTGTAGTTTTAAAGCTCAGTAACAGCACTAAAATAAAGGTACAAAGTTCAGTTTTACCTTCTAAATAGTATAATTCCATTTATGTAAAATCAAAGGTTGGGGTTTTATTTCACCCAATATTTTATCTTTATTTTTTGTTTTTAAAAACTATTTTATATAAATGTAAAATATAAAATAGTTTTTAAACATATATATATGTTTAATAAGATGGGGTCTTGCTATGTTGTCCAGGCTGGTCTCAAACTCCTGGGTTCAAGCAATCTGCCTGCCTCAGCTTTCCACAGTGCTGGAATTACAGGAGTGAGCCACTTCACCTGGCTGATTTTATCTTTAGATAAGAAAGTACATTGTTGAAAATACCCCAAAGATAATGTTTTAGTATAATCGTTTGCTTCTTTGGTTCTTATTACTATTTTTACAGTGAGTATTTATTCATTTATTATTATCATTTTTTTTTTGAGATGGAGTTTTGCTCTTGTTGCCCAGGCTGGAGTTCAATGACATAATCTCAGCTCACTGCAACCTCCACGTCCTGAGTGCAAGCAATTCTCCTGCCTCAGACTCCCAAGTAGCTGGGATTACAGGCATGCGCCTCTGTGCGCAGCTAATTTTGTATTTTTAGTAGAACTGCGGTTTCACCGTGTTAGCCAGGATGGTCTCAATCTCCTGACCTTGTGATCCACCCACCTTGGCCTCCTGAAGATTATAGTCGTGAGCCACCGCACCTGGCCTGGGCCAACTATTTGTTAACTGAATAACATGAATGTGCTGTTTCTCATAGAAATTTAAAACAAAAAAACATAACAACTAATCTCTTTTTTTTTTTTTTTTTTTTTTTTGAGACACAGTCTCACTCTGTAACCCAGGCTGGAGTGCAGTGGCGCCATCTCAGCTCACTGTAACCTCTGCCTCCCAGGTTCAAGTGATTCTCCTGCCTCAGCCTCCCAAGTAGGTGGAATTATAGGTGCACACCACCATGCCTGGCTAATTTTTGTATTTTCGGTAGAGACAGGGTTTCACCATGTCGCCCAGGCTGGTTTCGAACTCTTGGCCTCAAGTGATCCACCACCTCAGCTTCCCAAAGTACTGGGATTACAGGTGTGAGCCACTGCACCTGGCCACAACTAATCGTTTTCACTGCAACTATTTATTATGAACATTTGCCCTTTACATAGGCATGTGACTTTTCTTTAAAACAGAAAAAATTTCTTATTCTAAGACCAGTGTCTTTAACTAAAATAATGATAATTTTGTCATAGAAAAATTGGCAAAAGTTTTTTAAACTTTTATAATGGAAATTTTTAAAGCATGCAAAAGTAGAATAATGTGAAATATTTTCAACAAGGATTAAATCTTAGGCATCAGCGTTGATTGTAGGCCTACTAACTTCCCCTCACAACCCCCCACCCCTACTACTCAGATTTTTTCTTTGTTTGTTTTGAGAGAGTCTCACTGTCGCCCAGGCTGGAGTGCAGTGGTGCCATCGCTGCTTACTGCAAGCTCTGCCTTCTGGGTTCACATCATTCTCCTGCTTCAGCCTACCTAGTAGCTGGGACTACAGGCGCCTGCCACTGTGCCCAGCTAATTTTTTGTATTTTTGGTAGAGACGGGGTTTCACTGTGTTAGCCAGGATGGTCTCAGTCTCCTGACCTCGTGATCTGCCTGCCTTGGCCTCCCAAAGTGCTGGGATTACAGGTGTGAGCCACCGGGCCTGGCCCTGCTCAGACGATATTAAAGAAGATACCAGATATGTCATTCTTGAAATACATCAGTAGGTATCTCTAAAAGATACCAATTTTTTTAAAAAATTGAGACAACATTTCACTCTCATCCAAGTTGGAGTCCAGTGGTGTGTGATCACAGCTCACTGCAGCCTTAACTTCCTGAGCTCGAGCTAGAGTGCAGTGGCACAATCTCAGCTCACCGCAACCTCTGCCTCCCGGGTTCAAGCGATTGATT
This sequence comes from Theropithecus gelada, assembly GCF_003255815.1. NCBI lineage: Eukaryota > Metazoa > Chordata > Mammalia > Primates > Cercopithecidae > Theropithecus > Theropithecus gelada. The sequence goes on along the minus strand of NC_037674.1, from coordinate 40,980,802 downwards.
CTCCTGCCTCAGCCTCCTGAGTAGCTGGGACTACAGCGTGTGCCATCACTCCTAGCTAATTTTTGTATGTTTAGTAGAGACAGGGTTTCACCACGTTGGCCAGGATGGTCTCGATCTCTTGACCTTGTAGTCCGCCTACCTCGGCCTCCCAAAGTGCTGGGGTTACAAGCATGAGCCACCACGCCTGGCCCTACTGCAATTTTTTTTTTTTTTTTTTGAGACGGAGTCTCACTGTGTCTCCCAGACTAGAGTGCAGTGGCACGATCTCAGCTCACTGCAAGCTCTACCTCCCAGGTTCATGCCATTCTCCTGCCTCAGCCTCCTGAGTAGCTGGGACTACAGGCGCCCGCCACCACGCCCGGCTAATTTTCTGTATTTTTAGTAGAGACAGGGTTTCACCGTGTTAGCCAGGATGGTCTCGATCTCCTGACCTCATGATCCACCCGCCTCGGCCTCCCAAAGTGCTGGGATTACAGACGTGAGCTACCACGCCCAGCCTTTTTTTTTTTTTTTAATGGAGTTTCACTCTTGTCGCCCAGGCCTGAGTGCAATGGCACAATCTCAGCTCACTGCAACCTCTGCCTCCCGGGTTCAAGCTATTCTGCCGCAGCCTCACAAGTAGCTGGAATTACAGGCATGCGCCACCATACCCGGCTAATTTTGTATTTTTTAGTAGAGAAGGGGTTTCTCCATGTTGGTCTGGCTGGTCTCAAACTTCTGACCTCAGGTGATCCTCCCACTTCGGCCTCCCAGAGTGCTGGGATTATAGACGTGAGCCACTGCGCCTGGCCCACAATTTTTTTTAAAACGGCCCAGGCACAGTGGCTGATGCCTGTAATCGCAGCACTTTGGGAAGCCAAGGAGGGTGGATCACTTGAGGCCAGGAGTTCAAGACCAGGCTGACCAACATGGTGAAACCCCATCTCTACTAAAACAAATATAGAACAGGCTGGGTGCAGTCACTCATGCCTATAATCTCAGCACTTTGGGAGGCCGAGGCGGGTGGATCACCTGAAGTCAGGAGTTCAAGACCACCCCAGCCAACATGGTAAAACCCCATCTCTACTAAAAATATTTTTTAAAAGTCAGGCATGTTGGCAGGTGCCTGTAATCCTAGCTACTCGGGAGGCTGATGTGAGAGAATCGGTTGAACCCGGGAGGCAGAGGTTGCAGTGAGCTTAAATTGTGTCATTGCACTCCACCCTGAGCGACAGAGCAAGACTCCATCTCAAAAAATAATAATAAATGAAAATTAGCCAGGTGTGGTGGGATGGACGCCTGTAGTCCCAGCTACTCGTGAGGCTGAGGCAGGAGAATCGCGTGAGCCAAGGAGGCAGGGGTTGTAGTGAGCTGAGATGGCACCGCTGCACTCCAGCTAGGGTGACCGAGGGAGAGACTTGTCTCAAAAAAAAAAAAAAGTAATCAATAATAAATAAAGAAATACTTCAGGCTGGGCACGGTGGCTCACGCCTGTAATCCCAGCACTTTGGGAGGCTGAGGCAGGTGGATCACCTGAGATCAGGAGCTCGAGACCAGCCTCATCAACATGGAGAAACCTCCTCTCTAATAAAAATACAAAATTAGCTGGGCATGGTGGCGCATGCCTGTAATCCCAGACACTCGGAAGGCTGACACAGAAGAATCTCTTGAACCTGGGAGGCAGAGGTTGCGGTAAGCCGAGATCACACCATTGCACTCCAGCTTGGGCAACAGAGCAAGGCTCCGTCTCAAAAAAAACAAAATAAAACAAAACAAAAAAAAAACTTCATTGTGTTTCAAGATTGCTTTGAGTATTCTGTGTCTCATGCAATTCTATGTGAATATTATTAGGGTCAGCTTGTCTATATCTGGAAAAAAGGCTTTTGGAATTTTGATAGGCATTTACACTGTATTCCAATCCATGCATATGTGATGTCTTTCTATTTATTTAGATCTTTACTTTCTTTGAACAGTGTTTCACAGTTTCCCTTATACACATCTTGTTCTTCTTTGGTTAAATTTACTACTAAGTATTTTTGTTTTCTTTTTTTATTTTAATGTCAGTCAAATTTAGCAGTTAGGGGTTGTATACCAACTTTAGTGACACTAATGTTAATAGGTTCTGATAACCCACTACTATTAGGTCAGCGTATGTTTTTTTAAATAATATTTAAAGTATAATTTTCATTCTTTTTTTTTTTTGAGACAGATTCTTGCTCTGTCACCCAGGCTGGAGTGAGGTGGCATGATCTTGGCTCACTGCAACCTCCGCCTCCCAGGTTCAGGCAATTCTCCTGCCTCAGCCTCCCTAGTAGCCGGGACTACAGATGCGCACCACCATGCTCGGCTGATTTTTGTATTTTTAGTAGAGGTGGGGTTTCACTGTGTTGGTCAGGCTGGACTTGAACTCCTGACCTTGGGTGATCCACCTGCCTCGACCTCCCAAGGTACTAGGATTACAGGCACAAGCCACCACGCCCAGCCACAAACTTTCTTTGAGAGACATTATAACAAATATGTTTTAAGTAGGAAAAGAAAACCACAGAGATTCTGCTCTGAAGTTTTTTTGTTTTCCATTTACTTAGCAAATATCCTGAAAAAGCAAAAAACAATACCATTGTTAAATAAGTAACAGACAGTAACTCCTATAAATAATTTAGGACATAAATGAAAGAAATCACTTCTTTCCCAGCGCTGGGAGGCAGAGGTGGACAGCTCACTTGAGACCAGGAGTTTGAGACCAGCTAGGCCAACATGGCGAAACTCCATTTCTACTAAAAATACAAAATATTAGCTGGGCATGGTGGTACATGCGTGTAATCCCACCTACTCAGGAGGCTGAGGCACAAGAATCACCTGGTTATAGTGAGCTGAGATCACGCCACGGCAGTCCAGCCCAGGCAACAGAGTGAGAGTTTTGTCTCAAAAAAAAAAAAAGAAAAAGAAATCACTGTGAAATAGTGAATTGGAAAATTGGAAAATTTTGCTAGCTGAGAATTCAAGCAAGGTTTTGGGGTATAAGTAAACTGGGATAGGTAGAAAGAAAAGCATTCTTCCAAGAGTCCAGGGAAGAGGGGTAGAACAGACAAAGACCAGGAGACAGAAAACCACTCATTAAGTTTTATTTAGATCAGTGATGTGACCAGCTTGACCTCTAAGGTTTTAGTAAGAGGAGTATTGCTAGTATAGTGGAAGAGTATTAATAACAGCTGACACATTTGAGAGCTTAATCTGTGTCAGTCATTGTGCTAAACATTGTACATATTTTATCTAAATCTTCACAAAACTGATGTAGATGATTTATTACTATTTTGAAAATGAAGACAATTACTTTTGAATAAATTAAGCTACTTTCTCAAGGTTAGACTTCTAGTGAAGGGTCAAAGCTTGGATTCAAACCACTTGACTTAGAAGTCTGTGCTCTTAACTGTGTGCTGGCTACTAAATTACAGTTAAGTTTTAGAAAGTCTTGAATGCCAACATGATTAGACTTTATTCTTGTTCTCTAATGTATACAGTAATCATCTAAAGACCCTTTACTAGGAAATCTTTCAGCAGATTTCCTAAAGTTAATCTGCTTAAAGTTGCCAGCAAATTTTGGGGTCACTTAACATGTAGACCGTGCTCGGTGAATTAGAAGGCTGAAAAAAAAAATGTAGAGTCAATAATGTTGGAGATTCTAGGATTTCAGTGCCGAAAGCAAAAGACGGTTTTTCAGAAGACTGGAATAAGTGACTTTCCTTTCACATTAGGCAACACTGGACTATGGAATGTATTCTCGAGAAGAAGAACTATTAAGAGAAAGAAAACGCATTGGAACAGTCGGAATTGCTTCTTACGATTATCACCAAGGAAGTGGAACATTTCTGTTTCAAGCTGGTAGTGGAATTTATCACGTAAAAGATGGAGGGCCACAAGGATTCACGGTAAGTTGGAGTTGCTAGTGGTTAAATCTGATTTGGATCCAAAAGGTTATTTGCACCCAAATCAGAAAGGTAATTAATAAACAAACCAGAAACTTCAGTTTACCCACCAACGAAGAAATTTAATAGCAGTGAAAACAAGAAACATGGAGATTAGTTTCCAATTTTAAGAGCTAATTTTTTTTTTTTTTTTTTTTTTGAGGCAGAGTTTCACTCTTGTTGCCCAGGCTGGAGTGCAATGGTGCCATCTCGGCTCACCGAGATGGCTTCAAGCGATTCTCCTGCGTCATCCTCCCAAGTAGGTGGGATTACAGGCATGCACCACAGCCCCCGACTAATTTTGTATTTTAAGTAGTGATGGGGTTTCTCCATGTTAGTCAGGCTGGTCTCGAACTCCCGATCTTAGGTTATCTGCCTGTCTCGGCCTCCCAAAGTGCTGGGACTACAGGCGTGAGCCACTATACCCGGCCTTAGGAACTAATTTTCTTTAACCAGCTCAGGCAACAGAGAGAGACCCGTGTCTCTACAAAAAAATTTTAAAAACTTAGCTGGGCATGGTGGTGCACACCTTTAATCCCAGCTACTTAGGAGTCTGAGATGGGAGGATCGCTTGAGCCTAGAGGTCAAGCTACAGTGAACTGTGATTGTGCCACTGCACTCCAGCCTAGATGACAGACAAAGACCTTATCTCAAAACAAAAGAGTTAATAATCTTTCTAGTTACATTAAGATGCCATTTTTAGGCCAGACACGGTGGCTCACGCCCATGATTCCAGCACTTTGGGAGGCCGATGTGGGCAGATTGTTTGAGCCCAGGAGTTCCAGACCAGTGTGGAAAACATGGCAAAACCCCATCTCTACAAAAAATGCAAAAATTAGCCAGGAAAGCTAGCATGCGCCTGTAGTCCCAGCTACTCAGGAAGCTGAGGTGGGAGGATCACTTGAGCCTGGGAGGCAGAGGTTGTAGTGCACCGAGATTGTGCCGCTGCACTTTAGTGTGGATGACAGAGTGAGATCCTGTCTCAAAAAAAAAAAAAAAAGATACAAATTTTAAAGTGGTAAAAATACTTGCTGTACAGAAAGATAGAGTAGGCCATGGGTAGTGGCTTACGCCTGTAATCCCAGCACTTTGGGAGGCTGAGGCGGGTGGATCACTTGAGGTCAGGAGTTTGAGACCAGCCTGGCCAACATGGTGAAACCCTGTCTCTACTAAAAATACAAAAATTAGCTAGGTGCACCTGTTGTCCCAGCTACTCGGGAGGCTGAAGCACGAGAATTGCTTGAATCCGGGAGTTGGATGGAGGTTGCAGTGAGCCGAGATCGTTCTACTGCCCTCCATCCTGGGTGACAGTGAGACTACCTAAAAGAGAGAGAGAGAAAAAAAAAAGAAAGGTAAAGGGCATTAGTTCCCACTTCCTGTGTAAGCATTGAGGGAGATTTTGGAAGATCGTTATCACAAGGCAATTTTTTGTTTCCCTTGAAAGCTAATTCATCTTAATAAATTATATATATACACACACACTTTTTTTTTTTTCTTTGGAGAGAGTCTTGCTCTGTCACCCAGGCTGGAGTACAGTGGCGATATCATGGCTCACTGCAGCCTCAAACTCCTGGGCTCAAGCAATCCTCCCACCTCGGCCTCCTTGAGTGGCTGGGTAGCTATAGATATGTGCCGCCACACCCGACTAATTTAAAAAAATTATTTTTAGAGGTGAGGGTCCCACTATATTGCCCCAGCTTGTCTTGGACTTTAGGCTCGAGTGATCCTCTTGCCTCAGCCTCTCAAGTGGCTTATGTTTGGTTTTATTCTAGGCAATTCATTATGAGCTTCAGGAACTCTTGAGAGAATTGTGATGATCCTGGCTTCTATTACATTTTTATCAGCAAACTATTTTATATTGGTAAAAATAATTTTAAAATATTTAATAAAATATTTGATGAATATGTGTTCAATAACAATGTTTAATGAACAGTAAATACTCTTAAGAGGTATTGGGGCAGGTTGGGGCAACAAAATTTATGAAGTACTGTTTTATTGTCTTTATGTCCTCTCCTATTACCCTTAGCTTTTTCATTCAAAGTAAAAAAATGAGTCCTTTCTGGTAAGTTAAGGCAATGGAAAGTATATTTTTCTGGGAAGCAATGATCATTGTTGACTTTTTTTTTTTTTTCCTGAGACTGACTCTCTCTGTCACCCAGGCTGGAGTGCAGTGGCACTATCTTGGCTCACTGCAATAGCTGCCTCCCGGGTTCAAGCGATTCTCCTGCCTCAGCCTCCCAAGTAGCTGGGACTATAGGTGCCCACCACGATGCCCAGCTAATTTTTGTATTTTTGGTAGAGATGCAGTTTCACTATGTTGGTCAGGCTGATCTTGAACTCCTGACATCAGGTGATCTGCCTGCATTGGCCTCCCAAAGTGCTGGGATTACAGGTGTGAGCCACCACGCCTGGCCTCATTGTTGACATTTTACCTAGAAATATTCTTCTTCATATAGAAAGCGTGCTGGAACATGTATGTGTCAGCCTGATATTTACCTTAGAATGTTGTTTACTTTTCTAGCAACAACCTTTAAGGCCCAATTTAGTGGAAACTAGTTGTCCCAACATACGGATGGATCCAAAATTATGCCCTGCTGATCCAGACTGGATTGCTTTTATACATAGCAATGATATTTGGATATCTAACATCATAACCAGAGAAGAAAGGAGACTCACTTATGTGCACAATGGTAAGGCATAGTTCTTCAAATTTACTTTTCTGAACAGTATTTTTTGAAGTATAATTTGCTTCTTGCATTTTGACATTAGATCACCAAGCTGGGTGATCTTTGTGTTTGAAATTCAAGTCTTTAAAATTTTTTAAAAATAGAGAAAAGTACAGAGGATAACTGGTATGTACCACATGTATAATACTGCTTTATCTTAATGTTCATTTTCAAACAGTGCAACAAAAAAACCTCTGACATGATTGTTCTTTTAGCCTAATAAGACTGCCAGAATTTTCATAGAACTCTTGTTATTAAAATAAAATTTTAGGCTGGGCATGGTGGCTCCTAGGACTCTGGGAGGCTGAGGCAGGTAGATTGTTTGAGCCCAGAAATTGAAGACCAGGATGGGCAACATGGTGACACCCCGTTTGCCAAAAAAATACAAAAAATTAGCTGAGCATAGTGGCGTGTATAATTCTAACTACCTGGGAGACTGAGGTAGGAGGATCACTTGAGTCCAGGAGGTCGAGGCTGTGGTGAGCCATGATTGCACCGTTGTACTCCAGCCTGGGCGACAGAGTGAGACTGTCTCAAAAATAAAAAAAAAATAATAATAAATAAATAAGTTTTGTTTTTGAGAAACAGATAGAAAAACCAATTACACACTCTAAGAAACTACTTGAGGCCAGGCATGGTGGCTCATGCCTGTAGTCCCAGCACTTCGGGAGGCCAAGGCAGGTGGATCATCTGAGGTCAGGAGTTCTAGACAGTCTGGCCAACATGGTGAAACCCTGTCTCTACTAAAAATACAAAAATTAGCCGGGCATGGTGGTGCGTGCCTGTAAATCCCAACTACTAGGGAGGTTGAGACAGGAGAATTACTTGAACCTGGGGGGCGGAGGTGGCAGTGGCTGAGATCATGCCACTGCACTTCAGCCTGGGCAAGAGAGCAAGACCTTGTCTCAAATAAAATAAAATAAAATAAAATAAAATAAAATAAAATAAAATAAAACTACTTGAGACTGAGACAGGGGGAAGCCTGGGCAACATAGTAAGACCTTGTCTCTACCAAAAAAAAAAAATTAGCTGGATGTGGTGGCACATGCCTGTAGTCCCAGCTATTCAGGAGGCTGAGGCAGGCGGATCACTCAAGCCTAGGAGGTTGAGGCTAAAGTGAGACATGGTTGCACCACTGCACTCCAGCCTGGGTGACAGAGTGAGACCCTGTCTCAAAAAAAATTTATCCTTCAGTTTCGGAGAGCCTACTTAGTTATTGTCATAATAGGAAAAATAGAACTTTGTAGAACTATGTATATTGTGGGAATATTTAATTAAGTTTTATCGAAGTGGCTATGATAATACTAAGCAGTATTCAAAGCACAGAAAGCTGTGGTTTCCTCTAAAGGTTTCATACAAATGAAAGATGGGAAATAGTGTATTGCTTTTTCTTTGAACACGTGAAACAGAGTTTAAGATTAAGTACCATAATGGGCCGGGCGCAGTGGCTCAAGCCTGTAATCCCAGCACTTTGGGAGGCCGAGACGGGTGGATCACGAGGTCAGGAGATCGAGACTATCCTGGCTAACACGGTGAAACCCCGTCTCTACTAAAAAATACAAAAAACTAGCCAGGCGAGGTGGCGGGCGCCTGTAGTCCCAGCTACTCGGGAGGCTGAGGTAGGAGAATGGCGTGAACCTTGGAGGCAGAGCTTGCAGTGAGCTGAGATCTGGCCACTACACTCCAGCCTGGACCAAAGAGCGAGCCTCTGTCTCCAAAAAAAAAAAAAAAGGGAGATTAAGTACCATAATGAAGATGAAGACTGAAAATTCTTTTGTCTAACTTTTGCTTAATCTTACGTTCACAAAGCTGATTTACTGTCATCTTTCTTAATCATTATCCCCTCATCATCATCAATCATTAGTTAAAATTAATTACAGACCAGGTGTGGTGGCTCACACCTGTAATCCCAGCACTTTGGGAGGCTGAGGCAGGCGATCACGAGGTCAAGAGATCGAGACCATCCTGGCTAATATGGTGAAACCCTGTCTCTACTAAAAATACAGAAAATTAGCCGGGCGTGGTGGCGGGCGCCCGTAGTCCCAGCTACTCGGGAGGCTGAGGCAGGAGAATGGTGTGAACCCGGGAGGCAGAGCTTGCAGTGAGCTGAGATGGTGCCACTGTACTCCAGCCTGGGTGACAGAGCGAGACTCCTTCAAAAAAAAAGAAAGTCATTGTTAACAGATATGTTACAGGTAGGAAAACAAAATGATACATATTCTCTCAAGTTTTTTTTTTGTTCTTTTTTTTTTTTGAGACAGAGTCTCACTCTGTCACCCAGGCTGGAGTGCAATGGTGCGATCTCTGCTCACTGCAACCTCCGCCTCTTGGGTTCAGTTGATTCCCCTGCCTCAGCCTCCCGAGTAGCTGGGATTACTGGCTAATTTTTTTTGTATTTTTAGTACAGACAGTTTCACCATGTTGACCAGGGTGGTCTCAATCTTCTGATCCTGTGATACACCCACCTCGGCCTCCCAAAGTGCTGGGATTATAGGCATGAGCCACTGTGCTCAGCCTGTTTGTTTTTTGTGGCAAAGTCTCGCTCTATTGCCCAGGCTGGAGTGCAGTGGCGTTATCTCAGCTCACTGTAACGTCTGCCTCCTGGGTTCAAGTGATTCTCATCCCTCAGCCTCATGAGTAGCTGGGATTACAGGTGCATGCCACCACACCTGGTTAATTTTTGTATTTTTAGTAGAGACGGGGTTTCACCATGTTGGCCAGGCTGGTGTTGAACTCCTGACCTCAAGTGATCCGCCCACCTCCGCCTCCCAAAGTGCTGAGAACAGGCGTGAGCCACGGCACCTGGCCAGACATAGGGTTTTATAAGAGCACTAAAGTGGGAAAGTGGTCAGGGAAGGCTTTCCAGAAAAGATGGCACCTAAACTGATCCTAAGTAATGTCTATATATTATCCAGTACACTCCTGACAAAGCGACTACATGAGAAAGGTCTTGATGCAAAAGACATCATGGTGTTTGTGAGGAGGTAGAAGCAGTGTGAAGGTCCTGAAGCATAAGTTCTGAGTCAAGAAGTAGCAAAAGACTGGCAGATAAGGGCCAGGACAAGGGTAGACCATATTTTCTGTAAATGAACATGGACTTTATCATGATATGAGGGTCCATGGAAAAGTTTTTAACAGTTGTGTGATCATAATCATCATGTTGTCCATAAGTTGCTCTGGATACTTTGTGGAAGTTAAATTCAAGAAACATGGGTAGAGACAGGAACACCAAAGCTTGACTGTTGCAGTTATCCAAGTTATATGGCCTAAATCTAGAGCATAGGATAGAGACAAAGGGATGGAGTAGGGAAAACCTTAAGTTAAAAGTACAGATTTTGGCGTTTAATAGATCTCCCTTTGAAGTCAGGAAATCAGAACAGCTGTTCTACTACCAATGGCAGTAGAAAGATTACGTTGGTAGTTAATAAATCTGTTTTGGAAATCCAAGCCATTTTTTCATGCCTTTTTTTTTTTTTTTTTCCCCCATTTTTTTGAGACAGGGTCTCCTGTTGGCTCACTGCAGTCTTGACGGGGCTCCAGCAATCCTCCCATCTCAGCTCCCCTGAATAGCTGAGACTACAGGTGTGTGCCACCATGCCTGCCTAATTTTTAACTTTTTTTGTAGAGACAAGGTCTCCCTGTGTTGTCAAGGCTGGTCTTGAACTCCTTGACTCAAGTGATTCTCTCACCTCAGCCTCCTAAATTGCTGGGATTATAGGCATGAGCCAACAAACCCAGCCCATTTTTTCATGTTTCAGCAAACACTGGACACTTGCTATGTACCAGTTATTATGCTTGAGGCTGAGACTGCAAAGCTGTGATATAACGGTCAGAGTTAAGGCATTTTTAGTAATTTTTTTTCTTCTGTAAAATTGTTTTCCACAGGATTTGTGAAGATTGGCAGAATTTAAAATGGAAAGCACTGGAATCCTGCAGGACATTATACTAGTGCTTTTATTCTTTATCATGTTGTATGTAGGTATGCGGTGTATTTTCAGGATTAATAGAGTAGTTAAGAATACAGGTAGAGCCTGGTGAAGTGGCTCATGTCTGTAATCCCAGCACTTTGGGAAGCCAAGGTGGGAAGATCATTTGAGCCCAGGAGTTCAAGACCAGTCTGGGCAACGTAGGGGGGGACCCTTTCTCTACAAAAAATTAAAAAATAATAAAAATGACCCAGACATGGTGTCATGCGCCTGTTTCTCAGCTACTCTGGGAGCCGAGGTGGGAGGATCACTTGAGCCTGGGAAGTCAGGCTCAGTTGCACCACTGCTCTCCAGCCTTGGAGTGAGCTGTAATTGCACCACTGCACTCCAGCCTTGGTGGCAGATGAAAGAGAGAGACCCTGTCTCTAAAAAAAAAAAAAAAAAAAAAAAAAGAGAATGTAGAACTAGTTTGAATTTCAAGTCTACCATTTATTAACTGTGCGGCCTTGGCTATTTAACCCATCTCTTTGTTTCCATATCTATAAAACAGATGTTAATAGCACATCAGCATAGGGTTGTTATGAGGCTTTAATGAGTTAATATATATGAAATATTTAGGATAGTGCCTGAAACATAATAAGTGTTGTATAAGTATGTGCTTAGATAGAAAGTAGGTAGGGAGTTAATGTCATCAGCTTATTCCACTCACAATAGGTTTCTAAGTGAAAGTCCACTTGAGATGGATTTGGTCAATCAGTATGCACATTTGTTTATTCTTTGCCTGGTGATAGAGGAATTTAAAAGTAGTAAAATCCTAGTTTCTGCTCTCAAATGACTTACTGAGAGGATGAGATGATACTATTTATTCATTTAATAAATAATAATGGAAGTCTATAATAAACAGTAAGAAGATACAAATGAGGGTTACTTATCTTCATAGTCTTGGCTCTATCATTAATTCCAAAATTCAAAACACTTTGAAAACTGAGCTTAGTTTTCATTAGGTTGTTACTAAAACTCATTTGGCAGTAACACCTGACCTGAAGTAACCTGAGGATATTTATAAACTTAATATGCTTACCTACATAGTGTACCTATTCATAAGTTTGCTGCGAGAATATTGGTGTATTTGATTACAAGGTATTTGGTTTCCCTGCTGGAGATACTACATAATGTATTATGGTAGATGTACAATATATGAAAAATCTTGGCCAGGCACGATGGCTCATGCCTGTAATCCTAGCACTTTGGGAGGCTGAGGTGGGTGGATCACCTGAGGTTGGGAGTTCAAGACCAGCCTGACCAACATGGAGAAACCCCGTCTCTACTAAAAATACAAAATTAGCTGGGGTGGTGGTGCATGCCTGTAATCCCAGCTACTCGGGAGGCTTAGGTTGGAGAATCGCTTGAACCCAGGAGGTGAAGGTTGCGGTGAGCCGAGATGGCGCCATTGCACTCCAGCATGGGCAACAAGAGCGAAACTCTGTCTAAAAAAAAAAAAAAAAGATGAGGGAGGGAGGGAGGGAAGAGAGAGAGAGAAAGAAAGAAAATGACAGAAAAGAAATATCTCCCAAATTCTGAATTCCAAATATTTCTTTTTGGATTCAAACTTTTTGGATAAACAAATCATTGGTTTGTACTGTACATTATGTCACACTATATAGAAAATATAGATAAGCAAAAATAATAAAACTTGCCTGTAAAATTAGAATCAGGCCAGGTGCAGTGGCTCATACCTGTAACCCTAGCACTTTGGGAGGCCAAGGTGAGAGGATTACTTGAGCTCAGGGATTTGAGCTGGGAAACATAATGAGACCTGGGAAACATAATGAGACCTCATCTCTACAAAATTTTTTTTAAAAATTAGCTGAGCTTAGTGACACATGCCTGTGTCCCAGCTACTTGGGAGGCTGAGACAGGAGGATTACTTGAACCCAGAGATAAAGGCTGCAGTGACCTGAGATCTCACCCCTGCACTCTACCCTTGGTGACAGTGAGACCCTGTCTCAAAAATAAAATAAAAATTAAAGTCCCTATGAGATATGTAATGCCTACTAGACTGGCTAAAGTGAGAAATATTGAGAACACCAAATGTTGGAGAAGAACTTTCATACTTCGATAGTAAGAGTGTAAAATAATAGAAATACTTTGGATAACTGTTTGGTACTTTCTTATGAAGTTAAACATACACTTACGACACTAACCAGCCTTATTACTTGTAGGTATTTTACTTAGAAGAAACAAAAACACATGTTCTCAAAAATTCCCTTTTTTTTTTTCTTTTTTGAGACATGATCTCAGTCTGTCACCCAGGCTGGAGTGCAGTGGCGTGATCTTGGTTCACTGCATCCTCCTCCTCCTGGACTCAAGTGATTCTCCTACCTCAGCCTCCCAAGTAACTGGGACCATAGGCACCTGCCATCACACCTGGCTAATTTTTGTATTTTTTATAGAGGCGGGGTTTTGCTATGTTGCCAAGGCTGGTCTCAAACTCCTGAGCTCAAGCAATCTGCCCTCCTCAGCCTCCCAAAATGTTGGGATTACAGGTGTGAGCCACTACGCCTGGCCCACAAAAATTCTTACACGGTAATAATGTTCATAGCATCTTTATTCATAATAGCCAGAAACTGGAAACAGGCAAGATATCCATTAACAGATAAAAGAACTGTGGTATGCAATGGAATACAACTCAGCAATAAACAGGAATTAACTATTGACACATGTAACAATATTGATGAAACTCAAAAGAATCCAAACACAAGTATATATATACTGTATGATTTCATTTACATGAAATTCTAGAATATGCAAACGTAACCTCTGGTGATAGAAATCAGATCAGTGATTGTTTCTGGGTCGGGGCTGGGCCTTGACTGGGAAGGAGCATGAGAAAACATCCTTGGGTACTGGAAGTGTAAGTGGTGATAGGAGTGTGGTCATACAAGTATATGTATTTTTCAAAAATAGTACATTTAAGAATTCGTAAATTATAAAGCAATTTTTAAAAACCTCGAAATCTTACTACTTGGAGATAATCATATTTCAGCTTATATCAGCACTTTTTAAAAATGCATTTTTATAACATTTTTATAAATGAATCACAGTGTAAATGCTATTCAGTAATCTGATTTGTTTTATTCAAGTATATTGTAAACATGTCCTCATGACACAAATTTTTTTTTTTTTGAGATGGAGTCTTGTTCTGTCACCCAGGCTAGAGGGCAGTGGTGTTATGATCTTGGCTCACTGCAACCTCCACCTCCCAGGTTCAAGCGACTCTTCTGCCTCAGCCGCCCAAGTAGGAGCATGCCTGGCTAAGTTTTGTATTTTTAGTAAAGACGGGGTTTCACCATATTGGCCAGGCTGGTTTCAAACTCCTGACCTTGTGATCTGTTCCCCTCGGCCTCCCAAAGTACTGGGATTACAGGCGTGAGCCACCACGCCTGGCCTCAAAATCTTATATAATTATGGCTTTGTGGTTTTCTTTTAAAACAAGAGTCCCCTTCAAACTATTTGCTGGAAACCTAAGTGTAAAACAGATGAAAGCTGAGCTGCTCCAACTGAATGAGATGAAAGAAGAATGGTTGAATTATATGACCTATAAGATTCACTCTAGGTCTAAGAATACTTCTCTGTGTAGGAGAGTTGCAAGTGTCCCCTATACTCTGCTCCTTTACGTGTAATCTTTTTTCCATGATCCTGCTAATTGGGAAAATAATAACATTTATTTGGAGCATGTACTGTGGTCCAGGCTTTGTTCTAAGTGCTTTATGTGAATTAATTAATTTAATCTTCATATCAGCCTCACAAGGTAGCCTTTTATTGTCATTTACAAATGGGATAATGCAGTGGAATGAGATTGAATGATTTGCCCAAAGTCAGACAGTATGTAAATGATGGACCCCAGATTTGAACTCAGTCCATTTAGCTCCAGGGTTTACCACTGTACTCCAGCTACCTTTCCAAATAAATGGAATCATTTTGCTTTGTACGTATGAAAAGATAGCTTTCTGTGGTAATTTTGCCTTTTATATTTGTCTAGAGCTAGCCAACATGGAAGAAGATGCCAGATCAGCTGGAGTTGCTACCTTTGTTCTCCAAGAAGAATTTGATAGATATTCTGGCTATTGGTGGTGTCCGAAAGCTGAAACAAGTAAGGCGGTTCAAATAATGTATTATGGATCATTTTAAAGTATTATAAGATTCAACTGTCAGTTAAGTGCAGATTCTAAATCTTGGTTAATAGATTTGAAAGTGGATAATAGATTCCAAAGTGATGATGATTGATTCATGCCAGTAGTTACTTAAAATATATAGTTTAGGCCAGGCACAGTGGCTAACACCTGTAATCCCAGCACTTTGGGAGACTGAGGCAGTCGGATCACCTGAGGTCAGGAGTTCGAGACCAGCCTGGCTAACATGGTGAAACCCTATTTCTAATAAAAATACAAAAAATTAGCGGGGCGTGGTGGCACGCACTTGTAATCCCAGCTACGCGGGAGGCTGAAGCAGAGAATCGCTTGAACCCAGGAGACGGAAGTTGCAGTGAGCTGAGATCGTACTATTGCACTCCATCTTGGGCACTGAGAGCGAAACTCTGTCTCAAAAATCTGTAGATTATGACCAGGCGCAGTGGCTCAACGCCTGTAATCCCAGCACTTTGGGAGGCCGAGGCGGGTGGATCACGAGGTCAGGAGATCGAGACCATCCTGGCTAACACAGTGAAACCCCGTCTCTACTAAAAATTTAAAAAAAAAAATTAGCCGAGTGTGGTGGTGGGTGCCTGTAGTCCCAGCTACAGGGAGGTTGAGACAGGAGAATGATGTGAACCTGGGAGGCGGAGCTTGCAGTGAGCCAAGATCGTGCCACTGCGTTCCAGCCTGGGCGACACAGTGAGACTCCGTCTCAAAAAAAAAAAAAAAAAAATGTAGATTATATTTCATCATAATGAAGTCTAGTAAAAACAATTGTATTGTGGTTTAATGCCTCTGGCCCCTCAATTCTCTTTGCCAGTTTTTCTCCTAAAGGCTGGTCTTGGTAATGCTGGCAGCATTGGTGGCAAAATAAAAAATACCACACCTTGGCCAGGTGCAGTGACTCACACGTGTAATCCCAGCACTTTGGGAGGCTGAGGCGGGTGGATCATGAGGTCAGGAGATAGAGACTATCCTGGCCAACATGGTGAAACCCCATCTGTACTAAAATACAAAGAATTAGCTGGGTGTGGCGGTGCACACCTGTAGTCCCAGCTACTCGGGAGGCTGAGGCAGAAGAATCAATTGAACCTGGGAGGTGGAGATTGCAGTGAGCCAAGATCGTGCCACTGCGTTCCAGCCTGGCGACAGAGTGAGACTCAGTCTGAAAAACAAACAAACAAAAAAACACACCTTAATGTGTTGCTATAAAAATTTGACTAGAGAGTCTGTTAAACAGATGATCAAATCAGTGTATGAATGGATAGGATAAAAGGGAACAAATTCCTCCCTTTCTTGGGGCAAATTCACAAATACCTCACTCTCTGAGAAACAGCTCACTAAAGCTTGGCTTTCAAACTTTTTGACCATGATCCAGTTAGAAGTGTACTTGTATTGTGGCCTAATACATATACTGTATAGATAAAACTGAAAACAAATTTCAAGAAGCAATACTTATTCTTTTTTTTTTTTGAGACATAGTCTCTCTCTTGTCGCCCAGGCTGGAGTGCAGTGGCGCAATCTCAGCTCACTACAAGCTCCGCCTCCTGGTTCAAGTCATTCTCCTGCCTCTCAGCCTCCCAAGTAGCTGGGACTACAGGCGCCCGCCACTGCGCCTGGCTAATTTTTTGCATTTTTAGTAGAGACGGGGTTTCACCGTGTTAGCCAGGATGGTCTCAATCTTCTGACCTCATGATCCACCCACCTCGGCCTCCCAAAGTGCTGAGATTACAGGCGTGAGCCACTGCCCCCGGCCGCAATACTTATTCTTATGTGTAATACTCCCTGATACTGTTATGTTGGGTTTTTTTGTTTTTGGGTTTTTTGTTTTGTTTTTTTTGAGGTGGGGTCTCTGTTGCCCAGGCTGGAGTGCAGTGGTGCAATCTCAGCTCACTGCAAACTCTGCCTCCCGGGCTCAAGCAATCCTCTCACCTCAGCCTCCCAAGTACCTGGGACTACAGGCGCAAGCCACTACACACAGCTAATTTTTATATTTTTTTGTAGAGATGGAGTATTACCATGTTGCCCAGGGTGTGGTTTGTGTGTTATATTTTTAAAAATACTGATTGTGACCCATTAATAGATTTCATGACCTACTCATGGTTTGGAGCTAGTAGTCTGAATGCATCTCTAAGAGACCCTGAAAAATACTTGTAAGCCATGTCTTGGATTTGGACATTTTATTTTAAGATGTGAAATGTTTTGTTGTATTTGTTAGAACACGATTTTGACATGAATAGAGAAACTATTCAAAATAACTGAACTGTATTTAGTATTTATGTTTTTAATGGGAAATATTATAAATGTAATTAAATATTTCATTTTTCAACAAAGAATGCGTTTTATGGTATGTAAGAATGAAGTCCTTCAAAAATGTTTTTCCCTGTTTTAAAAATACGTATACATATCATCTCCAGTTGTTTTCCCTCCAAAAGAAGTGACTTAACAATAACTCACCTTGCTGCTACAAAGACTAGTGATATTTTCCTACAAAACAGGTAGCGTATTTTATACATAAGTTATTCTTCACTATAAGAAATCTGATACTAGAAGGAACGGTTGGTTATGACTACTTTCTGGAATAATTATTCTAAATTTTCAATATCTAAATTTCTTTTAAGCTCCCAGTGGTGGTAAAATTCTTAGAATTCTATATGAAGAAAATGATGAATCTGAGGTGGAAATTATTCATGTTACATCCCCTATGCTGGAAACAAGGAGGGCAGATTCATTCCGTTATCCTAAAACAGGTACTGTACTCCATTGGCATTTATATTCACTCATTTCCTCTTTCCAAATAAGATTCTGTAGTCATCCAAAGGTGTAGTCAATGACATTGGTCATTTCCAGCCTTATTTATGATGGGTTGTTCACTGGTATCACAAAAATAGATTTTGAATTAAGAGTGATCGTTTTTTATTCTTTTCAAAGGTAGGGATGTCCACATAATTGATTTCCTCAAGGAATGAATTAGAGGGTATCTTTGCACCAGGCGTGGTAGCTCATGTCTGTAATCCCAGCACTTTGGGAGGCTGAGGCGGGTGGATCACTTGAGGTCAGGAGTTTGAGACCAGCCTGACCAACATGGTGAAACTCCATCTTTACTAAAAATGCAGAATTAGCCAGGCGTTTTGGTGCATGCCTGTAATCCCAGCTAATTGGGAGGCTGACGCAGAATAATTGCTTGAACCCAGGAGGCAGAGGTTGTAGTGAGCTGAGATCACACCATTGCCTTCCTGGGCAACAAGAGTAAAAGTCTGTCTCAAAAAAAAAAAAAAGAAAAAGGAGAAGGTGTCTTTGCTAGCAAATACAGATTTTTAAGTGATACTGTTCATAGTAAGTGATTTTTTTTTCCCATTTTGCTTCTTACAGCATTTCAATTGTGAAAATAATACATATTTTCACTTTATGTCATTCGGACTCTTTTCAGCCTGGTTGTTTTTTTTTTTTTATTCTTTTACAATTTTATTTCAATAGTTTTTGGGGAACAGGTGGTTTTTGGTTACATGCATAAGTTCTTTAGTGGTGATTTCTGAGATTTTGGTGCACCCATCACACAAGCAGTGTACACAGTACCCAATGTGTAGTCTTTTATTCCTCACCCCCCTCCCACCCTTCCTCTGGAGCCCCCAGAGTCCTTTATATCATTCTTATGCCTTTGTGTCCTCATAGCTTAGCTCCCACTTATCAGTGAGAGCAATGATACTTGGTTTTCCATTCTTGAGTTACTTCACTTAGAATAATGGTCTCCAGCTCCATCCAGGTTGCTGTGAATGCCATTATTTTCTTCCTTTTTGTGGTTGAGTAGTATTCCATGTTGTTGTATATATACTACATTTTTAAAATCCACTTGTTGGTTGATGGGCAAGCCCGTTATTTTTATTTTACTTTTTTAAGACAGTGTCTTGCTCTGTCATCCAGGCTGGAGTGCAGTGGCGTGATCTTGGCTCACTGAAGCCTCTGCCTCCAGGGTTCAAATGATTGTCCTCCCTCAGCCTCCTGAGTAGCTGGGATTACAGGTGTCTACCACCAAGCCCAGATGATTTTTGTATTTTTAGTAGAGATGGTGTTTCACCACTCCTGACCTGAAGGGATCACCTCGGCCTCCCAAAGTGCTGGGATTACAGGTATGAGCCGCCGCACCTGGCCAAACCCCTTATTTTTTGATATTCAAAAAGTATGAATTTGAGATGGGGCTCTGAGATTCTTGTGCAGTAAAGCTCTGACCATCTACATTATTCTTTTTCATTTTTTTCTTGAGACAGTCTCTCTCTGTTGCCAAGGCTGGAATGCAGTGGTGTAATCTTGGCTCACTATACCTCCATCTCCTGAGCTCAGGCCATTTTCCCACCTTAGCCTCCTGAGTAGCTCGACCAGCCTGGTGCAGTGTGTACCACTGCACCCGGCTAATTTTTGTTTTTTGGTTTTTTGCTTTTTTGTTTTTGTTTGTTTTTGTTTTTGTTTTTGTTTTTGTTTTTGTTTTTTTTCTCTGTCATCCAGGCTGGAGTGCAATGGCGCAATCTCGGCTCACTATAACCCCCGCTTCCCAGGTTCAAGTGATTCTCCTGCCTCAGCCTCCCGAGTAGCTGCGATTATAGGTGCCTGCCACCATGCCTGGCTAATTTTTGTATTTTTAGTAGAGACAGGGTTTCACCATGTTGGCCAGGCTGGTCTCGAACTTCTGATCTCGTGATCCACCTGCCTCAGCCTCCCAAAGTGTTGGGATTACAGGCGTGAGCCACCGCACCCAGCCGTTTTTTTCGTGTTGTTTGTTTTTTTGAGACAGAGTCTCGCTCTGTCGCCCAGGCTGGAGTGCAGTGGCGCGATCTCAGCTCACTGCAACCTCCGCCTCCCAAGTTCAAGCAATTGTCCTGCCTCAGCCCCCTGAGTAGCTAGGATTACAGGCGCGTGCCACCACGCCTGGCTAATTTTTGTATTTTTAGTAGAGATGGGGTTTCACCATGTTGGTCAGGCTGGTCTCACACTGACCTCAGGTGATCCACCTGCCTCGACCTCCCAAAATGCTGGGATTACAGGCGTGAGCCACTGCGCCCTGCCTAATTTTTGTATATTTTGTAGAGATGGGGTTTTACCATGTGAGCCAGGCTGGTCTTGAATTCCTGAGCTCAAGTGATCCGCCTGCCTTGGCCTCTCAAAGTGCTGGGATTACAGGCGTGAGACACTGTGCCTGGCATATACTTTACTCTTGACTTAACTAAAGTGTAAAGAGAATTGATCTGGCAAAATTAATTTGAGTCATTTTGGATAAGCATTACTATTCATTTATATCTCTTTCTTTTTTTTTTTTTTTTGAGACGGAGTCTCGCACTTGTTACCCAGGCTGGAGGGCAGTGGTGCAATGGCAGCTCACTGCAACCTCTGCCTCCCAGGTTCAAGTGATTCTCCTGCCTCAGCCTCCCAAGTAGATGGGATTACAGACGCACACCACCACGCCTGGCTAATTTTTGTATTTTTAGTAGAGATGGAGTTTCACCATGTTGGCCAAGGTGGTCTCAAACTCCTGACCTCAGGTGAGCCACCTGCCTCAACCTGCCAAAGTACTGGGATTACAGGCATGAGCCACCGCACCCGACCTATACATTATTCTTGACTTAACTAAAGTGTAAAGAGAATTGATCTGGCAAAATTAATTTGAGCAATTTTGGATAAACATTACTATTCATTTATGTCTCTTTCTAAAGGTACAGCAAATCCTAAAGTCACTTTTAAGATGTCAGAAATAATGATTGATGCCGAAGGAAGGGTAAGTATAAAATGCTGAGTTGACCTTCTGTGTCATTTGACTAATCTGTTCAGCCCAGTAGGGTTCTTTGATACACTTTTTTGTTTTTGGACTTACTGAACTTGCTGAGATATCTGTGGATCATGATTTTAGACTGACCTAATTTTTTACTTACAAATCATCCTGCTGGTTCATAAGATGGGAATATGGGGATATGCATATTAACCACTCCTTTGCAGTAGTTTTTCTGTTTGCCTTTATTCTCCAGATTAATGTTAAAAGAAAAAAAAAGCTAGTTATTGACTGGTTACCTTTTGTGGTGGGTAGATGTCTGTGGTGCATTAAATATCCCACAGTGGCCAGGCATGGTGGCTCAAGCCTGTAATCCCAGCACTTTGGGAGGCCGAGGCAGGCAGATCACAAGGTCAGGAGATCGAGACCATCCTGGCTAACACGGTGAAACCCCGTCTCTACTAAAAAATACAAAAAAAAACTAGCCGGGCAAGGTGGCGGGCGCCTGTAGTCCCAGCTACTCGGGAGGCTGAGGCAGGAGAATGGCATAAACCCGGGAGGCAGAGCTTGCAGTGAGCCGAGATCCGGCCATTGCACTCCAGCCTGGGCGACAAGGCGAGAGACTGTCTCCAAAAAAAAAAAAAAATTGCCACAGTTGACTTGTACTACAGCTTTCCGTTTCAACAGCCAAATGCTTATAAGCTGCATGCACACAAGACTAGCTAAAAAACAGTATTCTCTTCTAGACTTTTTTGGGGTTTTTTTGAGTTTAAGAGTGGAGGTTTAACAGGCAAAAAAGAAAAGAGGATAGCTTTCTCTCCTGCAGAGAGAGAGGCTCCTGAGTCAGTCTTCCTCTTCTAGACTTTTTTAAAAACAGCTTTACTGAGATATATAACTCACATGTAATATGATTTATTTAAAGTTTAAAATTTAGTGGCTGTTGGTATATTCACAGAGTTTTGCAACCATTACCACAGGCAGTTTTAGAACATTGTTATTACCTCAAAAAGATACCCTATACTTCTAAGCCATCATCCTCCAACCTCCTCATATCCCCCAGCACTAGGCAACCTTTTTTTTTTTTTTTGGAAATGGAGTTCCGCACTGTCACCCAGGCTGGAGTGCAATGGTGCAATTCTTGGCTCACTTCAACCTCTGCCTTCTGGGTTTATTACAGTTGGAATTACAGGCACACACCACCACACCCAGCTAATTTTATGTATTTTTAGTAGAGACGGGGTTTCACTATGTTGACCAGACTGGTGTCAAACTCCTGACCTCATGATCTGCCCACCTTGGCCTTCCAAAGTGCTGGGATTACAGGCATGAGCCACCGCGCCCAGCCTAGATAACCATTAATCTACTTTCTATCTCTATAAATTTGCCTATTCTGGACATTTCATATAAGTGGAATCATACAATATGTAGTTTGGTCTCCTTGACTTAGATTGTTTTCAAGGTCCATCCATGTTGTACCATGTATCAATACTTCATTTATTTTTAATTGATGAATAATACCTTTATATGGATATACCATATTGTGTTTATCAGGTGATGAACATTTCGATTGTTTCTGTTTTATGGCTATTAAGAATAATGCTGCCATGAGTATGTATGTAACAGCTTTTGTGTGGGCTTACGTTTTTATGTCTCTGGAGTATATACCTACAAGTAGAATTGTTGAGTCATTTGATGACTATTTTTTTAACCTTTTGTGGAACTAAAGTGTTTTTCCAAAGTGGCTGCACTATTTTATTTTATTTTATTTTATTTTATTTTATTTTATTTTTTGAAGAAAGTGTCCGACCTGCCTAATATAGTAAAACCCCTCTCTACTAAAAATACAAAAAAAGAGAAAGGTCTCACTTTGTCACCCAACCTGGAGTACGGTGACACAGTCCCACTCAGCCCAGCCTTAACCTCTCAGGCTCAAGTGATCCTCCTGCCTCCGCCTTCTAAGTAGCTGGGACTACAGGCACACACTACCATGCCCAGCTAGTTTTATTTTTTTTTTTTATTTTTTATTTTTTTTTTTTTTGAGACGGAGTCTCGCTCTGTCGCCCAGGCTGGAGTGCAGTGGCCGGATCTCAGCTCACTGCAAGCTCCACCTCCCGGGTTCACACCATTCTCCGGCCTCAGCCTCCCGAGTAGCTGGGACTACAGGTGGCCGCCACCTCACCCAGCTATTTTTTGTATTTCTTAGTAGAGACGGAGTTTCACCGTGTTAGCCAGGATGGTCTCGATCTCCTGACCTCGTGATCCACCCATCTCGGCCTCCCAAAGTGCTGGGATTACAGGCTTGAGCCACCGCGCCCGGCCTAGTTTTATTTTTTGTAGCGACAGGATTTCCCTGTGTTGCCCAGGCTGGTCTTGAACTCCTGGGCCCACATGATCCTCTCACTTCAGCCTCCTGAAGTGCTAGGATTACAGGTGTGAGCCACCACACTCAGCATGCACTATTTTATATTCCAGCCTCCTCATATCCCCCAGCACTAGGCAACCTTTTTTTTTTTTTTGAGATGGAGTTTCGCACTGTCACCCGGGCTGGAGTGCAATGGTGCGATTCTCGGCTCACTTCAGCCTCTGCCTTCTGGGTTCATGTGATTCTCCTGCTTCAGCCTTTATGAGATTTCCAGTTTCTCCACATTATCACCAACACTTCTTGTTGTCCATTATATTTATTATAGCCATTCGATTGTGGGTTTGTTTTTTTGTTTGTTTTTTTTTGTTTTTGAGATGGAGTCTCACTCTGTCGCCCAGGCTGGAGTGCAGTGGTGCGATCTCTGCTCACTGCAAGCTCCACTTCCCGAGTTCATGCCATTCTCCTACGTCAGCCTCCCAAGTAGCTGGGACTACAGGCGCCCACCACCACGTCCAGCTAATTTTTTTATATTTTTAGTAGAGATGGGGTTTCACGTTATTAGCCAAGATGGTCTTGATCTCCTGACGTCGTGATTCGCCTGCCTTGGCCTCCCAAAGTGCTGGGATTACAGGCGTGAGCCACCGCGCCTGGCTGCTGTTGTGTTTTAAGTGGTATCTCATTGTGGTTTTGATTTATATTTCTCTGATGGCTAACGATGTTGGGAATCATTTTCTGTGTTTATTAGCCATGTATATATTTTCTTTGGAAGACTGTCTATTCAGATCCTTTGCAGTTTTTAAAAATTATTTATTTTTTACTGCGTGTTTGCTAGACTTTTAAAAGAAAAAAGTTTGCTTATCCGGCCGGGGCTATTTCTTTAATATATTACACAAATGGGCCGAGCACGGTGGCTTATGCCTGTAATCCCAACTGTTTGGGAGACAGGCAGATCACTCAGGTCAGGAGTTCGAGACCAGCCTGGCCAACATGGTAAAACCCCGTCTCTACTAAAAATACAAAAATTAGCTGGGCGCAGTGGCACATGCTTGTAATCCCAGCTACTCAGGAGGCTGAGGCAGGAGAATCACTTAAACCCAGGAGAGAGAGGTTGCAGTGAGTTGAGATGGTGCCTGGGCAAGAGTGAGACTCTATCTCAAAAAAACAAAAAACCCCACCATATATACATAATTATAAATATATATGTTATACAAATATATTTTAGGCTGGGCACACTGGCTCATGCCTGTAATCCTAGCATTTTGGGAGGCCAAGGCAGGAGGATCACTTGAACCCAGGAGTTTGAGACTAGCCTGGGCAACATAGGGAGACTCCATCTCTACAAAAAATTTAAAAATTAATATTTTATTTAATTTTATTACAAGCACACACCTTACCTGTAGTCTCAGCTACTCAGGAGGTTGAGGCAGGAGGATCACTTGAGCCTGGGAAATTGCGAAGGCAGTAAGCTGTGATCAGGCCACTACATTCCAGCCTGGACAACAAAATGAGACCTTGTCTCAAATATATATATATGCACACACACACATATGTATAAATAAAATATGATTACTGTGTGTGTATATATATATATTTCTAGGTGAAATATAGGGAATTAGGGATTATTATTTTTCTGGATACCCGAGTTTAAGGTGATTAAAACTTGATTTTACCAGTTATTATCAAGTGTTCTGTTAGTATCAACTAACAAAGAAATAGACTTTTAGGATGTGTTAAAAGTGCATAGAACTTTTTTAGGCACAAAAAGTGAGTACCAGTATAGGTAACCCAGAATTTACTCCTGGTTTTGTTATATCCTTTGTGCCTTTTTAATACCTAACTCTGGAAAAATTTCCTGCTTTTTGGATAATTGTTAAAGTAGACTAGCAAGCTAATTATTTATCTAAATCTTCTATAACTAGATTCTTTTTTTTCTTTTTTAATAGATTATGGATGTCATAGATAAGGAACTAATCCAACCTTTTGAGATTCTATTTGAAGGAGTTGAATATATTGCCAGAGCTGGATGGACTCCCGAGGGAAAATAGTGCGTATGTTAAATTGTTACTTCTTTATAACTAATTTAGGATCCAGAGCTTTGGAATATTTGTGCTGTTAGGTTTGCCTTGTAGTTGGAGCTGCCTTCACTTGTAAATTTGCAGTACAGTTATTACTGCACAAGGCATTTTTCTTGAATTAAGTGGATTTGTGCATTTGTAACCCTATAAGCATAGGTGCACTGCAGTTTAATTCTGTCTGTATACTCAGCTAGTTATGGTTCATAGTGTTATTTGTGATTAAATTATATGACTTGAAGGCTCACACATAAATGTATATTTTTAAAAATTGTATAATTGTAGAGCTTTATATGAGGATTATTACAAATAAATAGTTTCTGTGTCTCAGGTAGACAGCAGGAGTTTCACAAGACTGGCATTTGTTGACATTGATACTAAAGGGAGAAAACTTTTTTTTTGAGTCA
The DNA here is from genome assembly GCF_003255815.1 of Theropithecus gelada. NCBI lineage: Eukaryota > Metazoa > Chordata > Mammalia > Primates > Cercopithecidae > Theropithecus > Theropithecus gelada. The sequence goes on along the minus strand of NC_037674.1, from coordinate 40,955,420 downwards.
GGGTCTCGCTCTGTCACCCAGGCTGGAGTGCAGTGGTGCAGTCATGGCTCACTGCAGCCTCAACCTCCCCGGCTAAAGCTATCCTCCTGAGTAGCTGGGACTACAGGGACATGCCACCATGTCCAGCTAATTTTTTTCATTTTTTGTAGAGACGATGTCTCATTATTTTGCCAGGTTGGTCTCAAAACTCGTGGGCTCTAGTGATCCTCTTGTTTCAGCCTCCCAAAGTGCCGAGATTACAGGTGTGAACCACTGCACTTGGCAGAACTTTTGTTTATATAGACAGGGTCTCTCTCTGTGTCACCCAGAGTGTAGTGCAGTGGCATGATCATAGCTTACTGTAATCTTGAAATCTTGGCCTCAAGCAGACCTCTCACCTTGACCTCCCAAAGTGCTGGGATTATAGGCTCATGCCAGCCTACAGGGATAAAACACTTTCACTGGTCAACTGTGGTTTTGGACATTTCAAGAAAACCACTTTTTATAAATTCTATTCAAGCTTAAAGTGTATTTTTAATTAACTATTTGTAAGTGATAATTTAATATACACTAAAGCAGTTCTTTCATTGTGATTATAGATATAATTGATAGGTGCCAAATGAGATATAGAGGATTCTTTTTCTGATAGCTTGCTTTATTTCTGGTTCTTCTCTTTTATTTATTTAAATAGTGCTTGGTCCATCCTACTAGATCGCTCCCAAACTCGCCTACAAATAGTGTTGATTTCACCTGAATTATTTATCCCAGTAGAAGATGATGTTATGGAAAGGCAGAGACTCATTGAGTCAGTGCCTGACTCTGTGACGCCACTAATTATCTATGAAGAAACAACAGACATCTGGATAAATGTATGCATTTTTTCCTGTACTTGTTTAAATATTTTCTCAGAATGCTAAAGCAAATGAAGTTATATAGCAAACTATCAAAATGCTTTATTTTTTATTTTAAAGGGACCATGTTATTTCTTTAGTATGAACAATTCCAATTCGAGTGATGGTTCCAGAATGGAATGGTTTGTATTTAATAGATAGAAAGTAGGTGCCATTGAAATGACATCTCCTTGGCCTCAGATTTGTTCCTGGAGATAACAGATATTAAATACACAGCCTCATCAGTGTTTCTGAGAGGACTTCATGAGTCTGGTCTAGAAAAGACTTTCTCTTTTATGTTGGCAAACTGTACCAAAATGTACCAATTTTTAATTGAATTTTGAATTTTCCAATTTAGCAGAAAAGTTTAAGATACAAAATAAATAAAGCCATTTCACTTCCTAGCTGAATATAAGTTTAAGCTTCATATGATTTGCCTATAAATACCTGTTTTCCCCTGAACTATTAGAAAAATTCTCTTCGGAAAACAAAAGTAAAAAAAAATTTTACCTCATCTTTCTGTAACAAGATTTATTTTATTAAACAAACCTTGTGCCATGTTTCAAGGATTATAGAGATGTTGAGTAAGAAAAAACTTTTCATCATATTTTCCTTTTTACTCCATTTGAAAACATTTACTTCTCAGTGAATGAAGTCTTTGACTAAAGTAAAATAAATCTGAAAGCCCCAAGCAAAATTTATTACTGTAAATACAGCATTCCTGTGGCACTGATGGTTATTTATATTTCGAAGTATATTTATCAGGTAATTTTTCTTATAGCCTAATTGAATTATGTAGTATTTTCATAATCTGTGTAGTAAATTTAGCTATTCATTTTACAGATCCATGACATCTTTCATGTTTTTCCCCAAAGTCACGAAGAGGAAATTGAGTTTATTTTTGCCTCTGAATGCAAAACAGGTTTCCGTCATTTATACAAAATTACATCTATTTTAAAGGAAAGCAAATATAAACGATCCAGTGGTGGGCTGCCTGCTCCAAGTAAGAAATCCATTTTATTTTAAAAAAAGAAAAAATGTTGGAAGCAGAAGGTGGGAGGGACAGGGGAATGTGTCTTTTGCATGCTTTGTAAGCATCAAATACTTGCTTCATTAAACTTAATATGTAAGTTAAACAAAAATATAAATACATGTATGTGTAAAAAACACAGGACAAAGTTCTTAATGGATTGACACGTATTATAAAGTATTAATAGTGAATAATCTGTAAGTAGCAGGATTACTGATTTTTACTTTCTACTTTTGCTTTGACTGCAATTTTTAATTTGTTTAAAGTGAGCCCATTTAGAAAAAACTATTTTTGGCTGGGTGCAGTGGCTCACACCTGTAATCCCAGCACTTTGGGAGGCCGAGGCAGGCGGATCACCTGAGGTCAGGAGTTTGAGACCAGCCTGGCCAACATGGCGAAACACCATCTCTACTAAAAAATGCAAAAATGAACCGGGCGTGGTAGTGTGCACCTGTAGTCCCAGCTTACTCGAGAAGCTGAAGCAGAAGAATCGCTCGAACCCAGGAGGTGGAGGTTGCAGTGAGCCAAGATCACGCCACGGCACTCCAGTCTGGCGACACAGCAAGACTCCGTCTCAAAAGAAAAAAAAAAAGACAACACTATTTTTTAAATGTTATGTAATTATTAGATATTTTTACACACTAGGTGTTTCTTATACTGTGCACATCTACACTGGAGTTAATTTATAGTTATAGGTCTTTGGATTGATATAATTATGTTGCCCAAAGTAAAATTAAATATTATATCAGCTGAAGTTAATTTTTCTTTAAAAAGTGGTTTTCCTGTCGAGCACGGTGGTTCACGCCTGTAATCCCAGCACTTTGGGAGACTGAGGCGGGCGGATCACTAGGTCAGGAGATCCAGACCATCCTGGCTAACATGGTGAAACCCCATCTCTACTAAAAATACAAAACATTAGCCAGGCGCGGTGTCGGGCGCCTGTAGTCCCAGATACTTGGGAAGCTTAGGCAGGAGAATGGCATGAACCCGGGAGGCGGAGCTTGTAGTGAGCCGAGATCGCACCACTGCATTCTAGCCTGGGCGACAGAGCTAGACACCGTCTCAAAAAAAAAAAAAAAAAAAAGGTGGTTTTCCTTAAGTGGTGGTTTTTCATCTGGAAAATATGATTCAGAATGGATGCATAAGCGTAGAAAAAGTGAATGGGTACATAGAACACTTTTCCTGGGTTTTCCTAAAACCAAGTTACAGTTCTCAACTGTAATAATATAGTTTGTTTTAGAATAGGAGGCACTTTATGGTAAGTTATGTTGTATGCTTAACTCCATTTGTAACTTAACAGATTCAGCATGGCCCTTTTTAAAAATTGTGGAAGAGGGCCGAGCGTGGTGGCTCATGCCTGTAATCTCAGCACTTTGGGAGGCCAAGGCGGGTGGATCACAAGGTCAGGAGATCGAGACCATCCTAGCTAACACGGTGAAACCCTGTGTCTACTAAAAATACAAAAAAAAAAAAAAGGTGGGCATGGTGGCAGGTGCCTGTAGTCCCGGCTACTCAGGAGGCTGAGGCAGGAGAATGGCGTGAACCCAGGAGGCAGAGCTTGCAGTGAGCTGAGATCGCGCCACTGCACTCCAGCCTTGGTGACAAGCAGGAGACTCCCTCTCAAAAAAAAAAAAAAATTTTTTGTGGAAAAATGTACATAACAAGATTTAGCATTGTGACCATTTTTCCATTTTTAAGGGTATAGTTTAGTGACATTGAGTATATTTATATATTTTTTTAATTAATTAATTTATTTTTTTGAGACAGAGTCCCACTCTGTCACCCAGGCTGGAGTGCAGTGGTGCTATCTCAGCTCACTGCAACCTCAGCCTCCCAGGTTCAAGCAATTCTTCTACCTCAGCCTCCTGAGTAGCTGGAATTACAGGCGTGCGCCACCATACCTGGCTAATTTTTGTATTTTTAGTAGAGACAGGGTTTCACTATGTTGGCCGAGCTGGTCTCAAACTCCTGACCTCATGTGATTCACCAGCCTTGGCCTTCCAAAATGCTGGGATTACAAGCGTGAGCCACCGCACCCAGCTGATTATGTTCATATTGTGCAACCATCACCACCATCAGTCTCCAGAATTTTTTTCATCTTCCAAAACTGAAACTACCCATTAAACAGTCACTTTCTATTACCCCCTTACCCCCAGCCTCTGGCAGCCACTTTCTGTCTCTGTGAATGTAACTACTCTAGATGTCTTATTTAAGTGGAGTCATACAGTTTTTGTCCTTTTTTTGACTGGCTTATTTACTTACCATAATACCCTCAAGTTTCATCCATTTTGTAGTGCATGTCAGGATTTCCTTCCTTTTTAGGGCTGAGTAAGATTTCGTTGTACGTATATACCACGTTTTGTTTATCTGTTCATCGGCACTGGGGGATTGGTTCCACCTTTTGGCTATTGTGAATAATGCTGCTGTGGACATGGGTGTACAAGTATCTGTTCCTGTCTCTGCTTTCAGTTCTTTTGGGTATGTACTCAAAAGTGGAATTTCTGGATCATACGGTAATTCTATTTTCAGTTTTTTGAGGGGCTACCATACTGTTTTCCATAGGAGCTACATCATTGAAACACCAATGGTCGTGGCTACCGCTGCCCCATTTTACATTCCCACTAACAGTGCACAGGGTTTTAATTTGTCTACATTCTGGATGATACTTGTTATATTCTGCTTTTTAAATAATAGCCATCTTAGTCTTTCTTGCTGCAAGTCATCCTCCTTTACCTTCATATCTACTTCATTTCCTTCTTCCTCCTCTTTGCTTTCTTAAGAGCTGTAATGTAAAATAGTTAGTATTTATCTATGTTAATCTTGTAATTTCTGTCTATAGTATTTAAAGTACTAAATTGATTTTTTAATTTTTTTGTGCTCCTTGAGTTTACAATTTTTTAAAAAACTTACGTGAAAGCCTAGGAAAGTCACTAGTACTGTCTCTCCTCCTAGGCCTGTCATCAGCTGTCACTCCCCACAGCAATAGATACAAGCAGTGAGGAAAAGAGAAATGATTTTCCCTTTTTAAGCTGTTCCTATAGGCCACTGAGAGAGCCTTGTCAAGACAAACGCTCATAAAAACAAATGAATGCTGGGTGTGGTGGCTCACGCCTATAATCTCAACACTTTGGGAGGCTGAGGCAGGCAGATTGTTTGAGTCCAGGAGTTTGAGACTAGCCTAGGCAACATGGCAAAACCCTGTCTCTACAAAAAAAGACAAAAAAAAAAAAAAAACTAACCAAGTGTGGTGGCATGAGCCTGTAGTCCTAGCTACTTGGGAGGTTGAGGTGGGAGGATCACCTGAGCCTGGGGAGGTCAAGGCTGCAATGAGCTGTGATCGTGCCACTGCACTGTAGCCTGGGCGACAGAGCAGAACAGGAAGAAAACAAAAACAAAACGAATGGGACATGTTGACATTTACTATGGTAAACACTTACCTGGGTAATTGTTTGGCAAATGAAGAACAATTGTATTAAACATTTTCTTTTGTGGGTTTTAAATAGTTTGTTGCACTTTTAGAAGAAATGCCTTATTGAAATAGCTGATATGGCTACCTCAGAAGTGCCAGGGGGTCAAGCCAGTCCTAACTCAGTGCCTGGGGATGGATTGCACCAGGCTGGTTTTAATGCCTTTATGGCCAGTCGTGTGATGGTCTTTGTGGGAGTGAGACAGGGACTCCAGCCCTGCAGCTCTGGACCCTGGCTCCCTGAATGCCATAATAACATATATTTGAGTGGCAAAGCTGTACGCCTCACAGTGGCCAAGAGCCAGTTCTCCTGTTCCTCCAAAGCTCACACTCAGAAGATAAAGCTGGCTCGGGGCAGCAGCCGACCCAACTTCTACCTAGCACTGGGGTGGAATAGAGGTATTTGGGTCTCTCTAGCCTGTAAATGTCATACGTTCAACTAACTACTGAGTTTGGGGTTGGGGGGAGTATCCTGGCAGAAATATCACTGCATTGCCCTGGACCTCCTTTTTTACCCCAGTGTCTAAGGTACAAGGGTACAAGTAAGAAGGCTGACCAGCACCTTTAACACTGACTTTATTTATTTTTAAATCTGAAAATATCTTGGGAAAGTTTTACAAAAAGAAAAAAAGAATCAACAGAAACAAGTTATGGAAAAAAAACAAAAAGAAAAGAAATGCTTTGTCAATCCATTAGACTTCTTTGTTTGTCTAACCAAAGGTTCAAGAATACAGGTGCTTTTGAGTTTTCTTCTGGCTTTGCCAAAAAATCTCTTTTGCTATTTTTGCATTATCTAAATAGATCATTCCATTATTATTCCAATTATTGTAAAGACTCATAACTTGGATTTTTTTTTTTAACTGTAGAGTTTTTTTTATTGAAGTGAAATTCATAAAACATTAAGTTAACCATATAAAAATAAACAATTCAGGCCCATGCCTGTAATCCCAGTATTTTGAGAGGCCAAGGCGGGAGGGCTTTAGGCCAGCAGTTCAAGACCAGCGTGGGCAATATAGTGAGACCTCATTGCTACCAAAAATAATAATTTGCTGGGTTTAGTGGTGTCTAGTCCTAGCTACTCAGGAGGCTGAGGTAGGAGGAAAGCTTGAGCCTAAGAGGCGAAGGCTGCAGTGAGCTGTAATCATGCTGCTGCACTCCAGCCTCAGGAACAGAGTGAGACACTGTCTCCAAAAAAAAAAAAAAATAAAAATAAGCAATGCAGTGGCATTTAGTACATTCACAATGCTGTGTAACCTCTGTCTAGTTCAAAAACATTTTTATTACTCCAGACATAACTTTTTGGAAAAAAGAGCTTAGAGTACTGTTCTTAATTGTTTCGTTTGCTAATAGTCTGGTATAATGTACTGAATTATAATTATATTTATCTTCAGGTGATTTCAAGTGTCCTATCAAAGAGGAGATAGCAATTACCAGTGGTGAATGGGAAGTTCTTGGCCGGCATGGATCTAATGTATGTTATTTTATTCTACTGATATGTTTGGTCAGTATTACTGTGTGAATGCAGTGCTAAAAATGAGTGTAATTTAATATGACCCCGGTATTTTTTTTTCCGAGACAGAGTCTTGCTCTGTCGCCCAGAGCTGGAGTGCAATGAATGGGGTGATCTCAGCTCACTGCAACTTCCGCCTCCCAGGTTCAAGCAGTTCTCCTGCCTCTGCCTCCCAAGTAGCTGGGATTATAGGCAGGTGCCACCACACCCGGCTAACTTTTGTATTTTTAGTAGAGACGGAGTTTCACCATGTTGGTCAGGCTGGTCTCAAACTCCTGACCTCGTGATCTGCCCGCCTCGGCCTCACTTTACAGGGCATGAGCCACTGTGCCCAGCCAACCCCAGTATTTTTAAAATACTAAGTTAGGGCCTAAAATTACTCACATTGTTGAAAAGAAATAATCTTAGTTTAAATTATAAATCTCATTTATTTTATAGCCCTTTTATAGATGTGTTCCTAAAGGTTCTTTTCTTTTCTTTTTTGTGAGACAGGGTCTTGCTCTGTCACCCTGGCTGTAGTGCAGGGCACAATCATGGCTCACTGCAGTCTCAACCTCCCAGGCTGACGATCCACCCACTTCAGCCCCTGGAGTAGCTGGGACTACGGGTGTACACCACCACAAGCTAATTTTTAAATTTTTGGTAGAGATAGGGTCTCATATATATTGACTGGACTGGTCTCAAACCTAAACATCTACTACACCTAAACATCTACTACTTGCCCCTACGTTTATCAGTTTTCTTTCATGTCATGTGTACTTGTGATACGTTAGTTTGTCTTTCTCTCTTCTCTATTTTCTTTTTCTTTTTTTTTTTTTTTTTTGAGATGGAGTCTCACTCTGTAGCCCAGGTTGGAGTGCAGTGGCATGATCTTGGCTTACTGCAACTTCCACCTCCTTGGTTCAAGCAATTCTGCTGCTTCAGCCTCCCGAGTAGCTGGGATTACAGGCATACACCACCATGCCCGGCTAATTTTTGTATTTTTAGGAGAGACAGGATTTCGCCATGTTGGCCATGCTGGTCTTGAACTCCCAGGCTCAAAGGATCCTCCCACCTTGCCACCTCCCAGGCGTGAGCCACCGTGTCCTGCTCACCATTTTCTTTTCTTTTTTGAGACAGGGTCTGACTTTGTTGCTTAGGCTGGAGTGCAGTGGCACAATCTTGGCTCACTACAACCTCTGCCTCCTGGGCTCAAGCCATCCTCCCACCTCAGCAGCTGGGTAGCTGAGACTACAGGCACACACCACCACACCCAGCTAATTTTTGTATTTTTTGTAGACAGGGTTCCGCCATGTTGCCCAGGCTGGTCTCAAACTCCTGAGCTAAAGCATTTCACCTGCCTCGGCCTCCCAAAGTGCTGAGGTTACACGTGTGAACCACCACGCCTGGCCAAGCCCACCATTTTAAAATGTATTGTTGCTCATTGATGAGAAAGGGACATATTCATAGTTTTAGAGCCTAGCAAAAGTTGTAAGTTAGCATATGGTTTGAAAAGTGACTTAAAAATCTATTACAGACTACTTGTATCTACATTATAAATTGCATTTACTGCCTGGGCACAGTGGCACACACCTGTAATCCAGCCCTTTGGGAGATGAAGGCTGGAGAATTGCTTGAGGCCAAGAGTTCAGTAACAGTTTGGGCAACATATAAGACTCTGTCTCTGCCAAAAGTAAAAAAAAAAAAAATTAGCTGGGCATGGTGATGCACACCTGTAGTCCTAGCTAGTTGGGAGGCTGAGGCAGGAGAATCGCTTGAGTGCAGGAAGTCCAGGCTGCAAATGAATTATGATCATATCACTGCACTACAGCCTGGCTGAAAGAGTGATACTCTGTCTCAAAAATAAAAAATAAATTGCATTTACTTCTTCTGAAGTAGTGATTGTCTTTCATTCATCTGTTTATCTTACCCCACAAATTTAAACTTTAATCCACCACCTGCAAAGAGTGATGGGCATTTATACAGAGCTTACTTAGATTGATAGAGAAAAGGAAGGACGTCTACCCTCTGTTTTATTCTCAGTACCAATTCAGTGAATTCTTTAAAGAAAAAAAAATTGCCTTTTTGAAGTACCTTGCATTTGTTGCAGCTGTCACTTGGATGATCATATTCATGAGATGCCTAGGGACTCCATCCTGTATGTGTGTGACACATACAGTTGAGGTATGCTGCCAAGATTTAGTGAAGGCCTAAGTGTGGTTTCCTCAAATTGACAGGAATATTTATTGAAGGATTATGTTTACTGACTACTGTAAAAATCACTTGTAGTTTCTAAAGTGATTAAGGAGACATAATGAAGATCCAGATCCCAGGTTTGTTTTTGTTAGTAAAAACTTTAGAGTATCTGCTGGGCATGGTAGCTCAAATTTGTAGTTCCAACACTTTGGGAGGCCAATGTTGGGGGATCACTTATGCCCAGGAATTTGATACCAGCTTGGACAACATAGTGAGACTCTGTCTCTGCAAAGAAAATTTTTAAATTAGACAGGCATGGTGGGGCATACCTGTAATTGCAGCACTTTGGGAGGCCAAGGCAAGAGGATGGCTTTAGCCCAGGAGTTTGAGGTCAGCCTGGGTAACATAGGCAGACTCCATCTCTACCAAAAAAAAAAAAAAAAAGTCAGGCTGGTGATGGTGGTGCATGCCTGTAGTCCCAGTAACTAAGGAGGCTGAGTGGGGAGGATTGCTTTAGCCTGGGAGGTTGAGGCTGCATTGAGCTGTGACCACAATACTGTACTACTGTACTATAGCCTGGGTGTCAGAATGATACCTGCCTCAAAACAGCAGCAACAACAAACACTTCAGGGTATCAAGATGGACCTTTAAAGTCTCATTTCCACTGAGATCCTCACGTGGCCTTCTTGTTATATATCCAAATAAATTTTTGGGTTTTATTTTTGTTTCCAAATATTTTTTTCTGTTGAAGGACCTTGGATGTTACTGTCACCTGAGAAAAAACTCTTATTGTGGAATTCTAGGTTCTGAAAACAGAAAACTACACTGATGTAAATTTCATGCTATGTGATGGTTGAAGGATAAGAGTCATTACATAATGCTGAGGGAACCCCAATAATTGTAATTGCATACATCTGATCCTTATTTGAGCCACCTAAACATCTACTACTTGCCATTACGTTTATCAGTTTTCTTTCATGTCATGTTTGCTTGTGATACATTGATACGTTAGTCTGTTTTTCTCTCTTCTCTATTTTCCCTCTTTTTTTTTGAGATGGAATCTTACTCTGTCGCCCAGGTTGGAGTATAGTGACATGATCTCGGCTTACTGCAACTTCTGCCTCCTGGGTTCAAGCATTGCTGCTTCAGCCTCCCAAGTAGCTGGGATTACAGGCATACACCACCATGCCCGCCTAATTTTTGTATTTTTAGTAGAGACAGGGTTTCGCCATGTTGGCCAGGATGGTCTTGAACCCCTGACCTCAGGTGATCCACCCACTTTGACCTCCCAGAGTGCCAGGATTTCAGGCGTGAGCCACCGCACCTGGCCTTTCCTTCCTTCTATTCTTTTTTTGTGTTTCTTTGTTTGGAGACAAGTCTTACTCTTGTCCTCCAGGCTAGAGTGCGATGGTGCCAAGTCAGCTCACGGCAATCTCCACCTCCCAGGTTCAAGCGATTCTCCTGCCTCGGCCCCCTGACTAGCTGGGATTACAGGCACCTGCCACCGCCCCCGGCTAATTTTTGTATTTTTAGTAGAGACGGGATTTCACCATGTTAGCCAGGCTGGCCTCAAACTTGTGAGCTCAAGCAATCTGCCCACCTCAGCCTCCCAAAGTACTGGGATTACAGGCGTGAGCCACCGTGCCTGGCCCTTTCCCTCTGTTCTTGATTTGTTTTTTGACTTAAGTTATCTTTTTCCTTCTCTGCTTTTACAAGTCTGTTCCCACCCAAAGTTGTTTTTTTTTTTTTTTTTTTGAGACGGAATTTCACTCTGTTGCACAGGCTGGAGTGCAATAGTGCGATCTCAGCTCATTTTAACCTCCGTCTCCTAGGTTCAAGTGATTCTCCTGCTTCAGTCTCTTGAGTTGCTGGTATTACAGGCGCCCACCACTATGCCCAGCTAATTTTTGTATTTTTAGTAGAGACGGGGTTTTACCATGTTGGCCAAGCTGGTCTCGAACTCCTGACCTCAGGGGATCCTCTTGCCTTGGACTCCCAAAGTGCTGGGATTACAGGTGTGAGCCACCGCACCTGGCCACCCACCCAAAGATTTCTAATGGCAGTAATTGGGTAAAGCTTTAAGACTTTTAAGCCTATGAGCTTTTTCTTTTTTGGGATGGAGTCTCGCTCTGTCACCCAGGCTGGAGTGCAGTGGTGCGATCTCAGCCCACTGCAACCTCCACCTCCTGGGTTCAAGGAATTCTTATGCCTCAGCCTCCCGAGTAGCTGGGATTATGGGCACCTGCCACCACACTTGGCTAATTTTTGTAATTTTTTTTTTTTTTTTTTTTTTTTGAGACTGAGTTTTGCTCTTGTTGCCCAGGCTGGAGTGCAATGGTGCGATCTTGGCTCACTGCAACCTCTGCCTCCTGGGTTCAAGCGATTCTCCTGTCTCAGCCTCCTGAGTAGCTGGGATTACAGGTGCATGCCACCATGCCCAGCTAATTTTTGTATTTTTAGTAGAGACAGGGTTTCACTATGTTAGCTAGGCTGGTCTCGAACTCTTGACCTCAAGTGACCTGCTGCCTCCACCTCGCAAAGTTTTGGGATTACAGGCATGGGCCACTGCGCCCAGCCACCTGTGAGCTTTTTATTGTTGTGGGTGGTTCTCAAAGTGCTGGACCAGTGCAAAGCATCAGCATCACCTGGGAACTTATTAGAAATGCACATTTTTGGCTAGGCACAGTGGCTTACGCCTATAATCCCAGCACTTTGGGAGGCCAAGGCGGGTGGATCATCTGAGGTTAGGAGTTCGAGACCAGCCTGGCCAACATGGTGAAACCCCGTCTCTACTGAAAATATAAAATTAGCCGTGTGTGGTGGCACATATGCCTGTAATCCCAGCTACTTGGGAGGCTGAGGCAGGAGAATCGCTTGAACCCAGGAGGCAGAGGTTGTAGTGAGCCAGGATGACGCCACTGCACTCCAGCCTGGGCAACAAGAGCGAAACTTGGTCTCAAAAAAAAAAAAGAAAGAAAAAAAGAAATACACATTCTTGGGCCCACCTCTGATATCCTGAATCAAACTTTGTTGGTGGGGCTTAGTAATCTGTTTAACAAGCCCCCCACCCGATTATGATACTTCTGTTGGATGTTAAGTAGTTACAGGAAACAGGAAAACCACTGTCGATGGTGGTGAGGAATTGACTGGTTATTTTTTTAGTTTTGAAAGGCCTGACTCCCATCTGCTAGGTCAAAACAGAAAGAGTCCTGATCTTTTGCAAAGATTAACACATACTTGTAAAGTTTCATGAATATTTGTTTCCTATCATTTGTATGCTTTCTGTGTATGTCATATGGGCCTACTTAATCTCCACTGTGTTGATTTCTATTTATGCATGCTAAAAATATGTTTAGTGATGAAGAGACAGCTTCCTGGAGGGGGAAAGACATTTAAAAATAACTTACTTTTAGAAATATATCTGTGTTTTCATTGCTGTGTAAAAAATTTGCATTTTTTTTTTTTTTTTGAGATAGGGTCTTGCTCTGTTGCCCAGGCTGGAGTGCATTGGCATGATCATGGCTCGCTGCAGCTTCAAATTCTGGGCTCAAGTGGTCCTTCCACTTCAGCCTTCAAAGTAACTGGGACTAAAGGGATGCATCACCATGCTCAGCTAATTTTTTCATTTTTTGTAGAATTGGGGTCTCCCTATTTTGCCCAGACTGGTCTCAAACTCCTAAGCTCAAAAGATCCTCTCACTTCAGCCTCCCAAAGTGCTGGGATTACAGGTGCAAGCCACCACATCTGGCCAAAAATTTTCTTAAACATTGTTTGAGTTGGCTGGTAGAAGATTTACAGGAACAATAAAAGAAAGCCATTTATTGAAATCATACTGTAATTTGAGAAGAATATTAAGTGAATTCAGCTATTGAGTTTACTTGCGGTTTTTTGAGTTCTGAATGAAGACTTAAAAGATCTTATCCATGTTTATTTGTAAACTACACCAGTATTGAAACTGTGATTTAGTTCCATTATTCCACAACCCAGTAGAAAAAACACTTTTGCAAATTTGTGCAAAAGACCAAAAAAGTACAGCCTAGAATAATATAACAGTAACTAATAAATGTACAAGATAGTAAAATTAGACTTTCAAGTATGTATGAATGATTGACCTATATTGCAGCTATAGCTACTTGGTAGGCTGAGGCAGGAGAATCGCTTGAACCCAGGAGGCAGAGGTTGCAGTGAGCCGAGATCGCGCCACTGCACTCCAGCCTGGGCAACAAGAGCGAAACTTGGTCTCAAAAAAAAAAAAGAAAGAAAGAAAGAAAGGCACATTCTTGGGCCCACCTCTGACATCCTGAATCAAACTTTGTTGGTGGGGCTTAGTAATCTGTTTAACAAGATTAGTTATAATCTTGTTATAGCTATAGCTGCAATATAGCAGAGTATTTTTTCCCCTATAAAGAGTTGTTATTTTAAGGAAATAATTCTTGTATTTTATGAAAAACACACATTCTGACCAGATGGGAAACTATACAGTGTGTAACTCAGGTGTCCTTTTTCCTTCAGGGCAGGACCTATTCTTAGCTATAAGTCATGAACAGCCAGGCATGGTGGCTCATGTCTGTAATCCCAACACTTTAGGAGGCTGAGGCAGGAGGATTGCTTGAGGCCATGGGTTTAAGACCAGCTTGGGCAACATAGTGAGGCCCCATCTCTTTAAAAACATTTAGAAACTTAGCTGGGCATGGTAGTGTATGCTTGTAGCTACTCAGGAGGCTGGGATGAGAGTATAGCTTCAGCCTCGGATTTTGAAGCTGTAGTGAGCCGTGATCGCATCATTGCATTCCAGCCTGGGTAGCAGAGGTGAGACTTCAACTCTTTAAAAAATAAATAAATAAATAAGCAAAATTAACTCAGGTTTATTAATAGTGGCAGCAAAAAAAAAAAAAAAAAAGAAAAGGAAAAAAAAGGCATAAGTCAGGAAGTGACTCAAGTGATTCTAAATAAAATTGGGGGTTAGCTTTGCCAAGGTCATGTTAGCCCTGATTTTGTTATTGTTGTTATCTTGTCAGATCCAAGTTGATGAAGTCAGAAGGCTGGTATATTTTGAAGGCACCAAAGACTCCCCTTTAGAGCATCATCTGTACGTAGTCAGTTACGTAAATCCTGGAGAGGTGACAAGGCTGACTGACCGTGGCTATTCACATTCTTGCTGCATCAGTCAGGTATTAAGTTTGTTTAAAAAGGGTTTTGTGTCATGTTAAAACTCTCTGCTTATATAATACTCCTTTTGAATGATGTGAAATTGGCCTGCAAAAGCCTAATTCTCTAAGGAAAAGCTTTAAAAAGCTTAACTTCAACATTGTTTATGTATATAAATAGTCTCTTATAATACTCCTGCTATATCATTAGTGCAGATATAACAGCAGATAACCTTTTCTGCCTCCCTAAGGAAAAATGTAATTGTTTCTTCTTTCCCTAGCATTGTGACTTCTTTATAAGTAAGTATAGTAACCAGAAGAATCCACACTGTGTGTCCCTTTACAAGCTATCAAGTTCTGAAGATGATCTAACTTGCAAAACAAAGGAATTTTGGGCCACCATTTTGGATTCAGCAGGTATTCTTTTTTGCCCCGATCCTGACGTTAAGTAGGATTAATATGTTAGTACACTAAACTTGTGTCATATTTTCACATTTCCTGAACAAGTCTTCCCATCTCTCACCACTTCCTGTCCCTGAGCTGCCGAGCTCCTGATAGATCCCGCTTCTCCTGTTCTGTTAACTACTGAATAAGATGGGTTACTTCTCACTCCAAGCAGGAGCAAGTCTGGAAGGCCTTTTTGAAAATAAGATTAAGGCCAGGTGCAGTGACTCACACCTGTAATCCCTACATTTTGGGAGACCGAGGAGGGTGGATCACTTGAGGTCAGGAGTTCGGGACCAGCCTGGCCAACACGGTAAAACCCCGTCTCCACTAAAAATACAAAAATTAGCTGGGCGTGGTGCTGTGTGCCTGTTGTCCCAGCTACTCGGGAGGCTGAGGCATGAGAATCACTTGAAGCCAGGAGGCGGAGGTTGCAGTGAGCTAAGATAACACCACTGAATTGCAGCCTGGGTGACAAAGCAAGACGTTGTCTCAAAAAAAAAAAAAGAAAATAAGATTAAAATAGTCAAGGTACCAGCTAGGAAACAGTTTATTCACAAATTTTGGTGATTTCTCAGGTAAACAAATGAACTTGAAGATAATAGTATTCTGAACTGGTAAGACTCTTTGAGCAAGGAAGCTGCAGCTTTGGAGAATAACCAGCTGATAGCTTTCTTAAACTTTTGAAGCACTTGTAATGGCCATCTTAATAAAAGAACACTTGCTGTCTCTGGAATGAGAGAAACACTGAATTATCTGTTTAAAATGTTTGATTTCTTAAACATAAAGAATGGACTGGGCTGGGCATGGTGGCTCACACCGATAATCCTAGCATTTTGGGAGGCCGAGGTGGGCAGATAACAAGGTCAGGAGATCGAGACTATCCTGGCTAACACGGTGAAACCCTGTCTTTATTAAAAAATACAAAGAATTGGCTGGGCATGGTGGCTCAAGCCTGTAATCCCAGCACTTTGGGAGGCCGAGACAGGCGGATCACAAGGTCAGGAGATCGAGACCATCCTGGCTAACACGGTGAAACCCCGTCTCTACTAAAAAAATTACAAAAAGCTAGCCGGGTGAGGTGGCAGGCACCTGTAGTCCCAGCTACTCGGGAGGCTGAGCCAGGAGAATGGCATAAACCCGGGAGGCGGAGCTTACAGTGAGCTGAAATCCGGCCACTGCACTCCAACCTGGGTGACAGAGCGAGACTCCATCTCAAAAAAAAAAAAAAAAAAAAATAGAATTAGCCGGGCATGGTGGTACACGCCTGTAGTCCCAGCTACTCAGGAGGCTGAGGCAAGAGAATTGCTGAACCCAGGATGCAGAGGTTGCGGTAAGCTGAAATTGCGCCACTGCTCTCCAGCCTGGACAATGGAGCAAGACTCCGTCTCAAAAAAAAAAAAAAAAAGAATGGACTGGTTTTATGTATCCTCTAATTCACTTTAATCCCCAATCTTTTTTTCTAGTATTTTTATTAATTCACTATTTCTGCTAAGGGATTAAGAAATTAGGCCAAGCATGGTGGCTCATGCCTATAATCCCAGCACTTTGGGAGGCTGAGGTGGGTGGGTCATTTGATATCAGGAGTTCAAGAGCAACCTGGGCAACATGGTGAAACCCCACTTCTACTAAAAATACAAAAACTAGCTGGGCGTGGTGGTAGGCACCTGTAGTCCCAGCTACTTGGGAGGCTGAGGCAGGAGAATCACTTGAACCTGGGAGGTGGACGTTGCAGTGAGCTGAGATCACACCCCTGCACTCCAGCCTGGGCAACAGAGTGAGACTCTGTCTCAAAAAAAAAAAAAAAAAAAAAGAGAAATTAGTACAGAACGAAAAAATATAAGTGTGTTTTAATATCCACAAGCAGAATCCGAATTTGTAATATGGTGATGATCTCTGCCTAGACTGTAAATTATCCGCTGTACACAGACACTTAGGAGATGTCTGTATAACCAAACTGATAATGACTTTTTCTGAGTTCTGGTTAGGCTTATTTTCTAATGATCAGAAGCAAATGTTTTTGGTCACCTACCATGAAAAATTAAATTGACTAATAATTTCCCTCACCCCCTACCCAGCTTTATTTGTTTCTAACCAGATAGATGGTTTAACCAATAAGTTACATTGAGCATAAAGTATTTGTATAGTTCTGTACATAGACGTTTCCTAGGCTCCAAGGATTATTGATAACACTCTGTGTCTGCTTCTGAAATAGTTTGATATGTTTGTTTTGTTGTTGTTTTTTATTTGGTGGGTTTTTGTTGTTGTCAAGACAGTGTCTTGTTCTGTCGCCCAGGCTGGACTGCAGTGGCGCAGTCACAGCTCAATGTAGCCTCAACCTCCTGAGTAGCTGGGACTGCAGGAGCACACCTCCATGCCTGGGTAATTTTTAAATTTTTTTGTAGAGACAGGTTTCGCCATGTCATCCAGGCTGGTCACAAACTCTTGGGCTCAAGCAATCCACCCACCTCAGCCTCCCAAAGTGCTAGGATTGTAGGTGTAAGCCACTGTGCCTGGCCTAGTTTTGTTTTTAAAGATGAATATACTCTTGCTTAAATTCTAGCTTATCATCTGAAAGAGGGGTGGTCAGTTTGTGTTGGAGGGGCTGTCTTTTAATATCTTCTTTCTTGTTCCCAGATTGTAGCACTCCCATAAGAACTCTTTTGTAGACTGTGGTATGTTACCTATTCACAGGTCCTCTTCCTGACTATACTCCTCCAGAAATTTTCTCTTTTGAAAGTACTACTGGATTTACATTGTATGGGATGCTATACAAGCCTCATGATCTACAGCCTGGAAAGAAATATCCAACTGTGCTGTTCATATATGGTGGTCCTCAGGTGGGCATATTTATATACATATATACATACAGCCATATGCATATGTATTTTAGATCTTTTGTTTTTTAAATGTCTAGTCAGTTTAAGATTTTGAGTATTGTTGGGCATTTGCTCTTAATGACTGACTGTAGCTTATATTCTAATTATTCAGTTTAGGTGGTCAGGAAACTGCTTTTTGTTAGAGGTTTAATGTATAAATCACTAATTCTTTTTTTTTTTTTTTTTTTATTTGAGATGGAGTTTTGCTCTTGTTGCTCAGGCTGAAGTACAGTGGTGCAATGTTGACTCACTGCAACCTCCACCTCCCAGGTTCAAGTGATTCTTCTGCCTCAGCCTCCCAAGTAGCTGGGATTACAGTCATGCACCACCATGCCCAGCTAATTTTTTTTGTATTTTTAGTAGAGATGGGATTTCACCATGTTGGTCAGGCTGGTCTCGAACTCCTGACCTCAAGTGATCCACCCACCTCAGGCCTCCCAAAGCGCTGGGATTATAGGCGTGAGCCACCGCACCCTGCCACTAAGTCATTTCCTTAATTTGCAGTATGGACTATAACTCTGTGTAGAGCAGTGGGGTATTCATGTCAGTAGGTAAATATGTTGCTTTCTACGTAGATAAACTTGTTTGGGAAATAAAATGAAATAATTAAATGTCTTGGTAAATAAAAAGGGTCTTAACAGATATTTTCAGAAAGCCTTGGTAGCCTAATGAATTCTCCCTCTTCATTCTAAAGCTGTATCTCTCAAGCAAATTAAAATATTTTTATCAGCTAGTTAAGGTAACTGTTACATTACTATTTAGCACAGTAAGAAGTTTATACCTTGATTTTCCTTATTCTGGATTAAGTATTAGCCAATGACTGTTCAGTAAATGCTTTGACTATTGGAGTAAAATGTTTTGACCAGGCACGGTGGCTCACACCTGTATTCCCAGAACTTTGGGAGGCTGAGGTGGGAAGATCACAAGGTCAGGAGATCAAGACCATCCTGGCCAACGATGGTGAAACCCTGTCGCTACTAAAAATATAAAAATTAGCTGGGCGTGGTAGCGCGTGCCTGTAATCCCAGCTACTTGGGAAGCTGAGGCAGAAGAATCACTTGAACTAGGGAGTCAGAGGTTGCGGTGAGCCGAGATAGTGCCACTGCACTCCAGCCTGGTGACAGAGTGAGACTCCATCAAAAAATATATATTTTGGATGGGTATATTGGTTAATTGCTAAAGTTTAAAATTGTTTATTCTTGATTATATATCCTACACTGAGCCTTGGAAGAAATTAAAATATAATTACAGTGTTTTCATAATACAATCCTTAAACTCAGTAATACCCTTTATAATTAATAATTATACCCAGTTATTTAGTATCTGGAAATGTATCTGCATACCAAATTGTATGAGGTACCTATAATAGGCAAATTCATAGGGATAGAAAGTAGAATAGAAGTTGTCAGGGACTAGATGGAAGGAGGATGGGGAGTGTTTGAGTGTTTTGTTTCTTTGTTTGTTTCTTTGTTTGTTTGTTTTTGAGACAGAGTCTCACTCTGTCTTCCAGAGGCAGGATCTCAGCTCACTGCCTCCTCCGCCTCCTGGGTTCAAGCAATTCTCCTGCCTCAGCCTCCCTAATAGCTGGGATTACAGGCGTGCACCACCATGCCTGGCTAATTTTTTGTATTTTAAGTAGAGATGGGGTTTCACCATGTTAGCTAGGCTGGTCTCGACCCCCGACCTCAGATGATCCACCCACCTCAGCCTCCCACAGTGCTAGGATTACAGGTGTAAACCACCGTGCCTAGCCAGGAGTTATTAATGGGTACAGAATTTCTGTTTGGGTGATGAAAAAGTTCTGGAAATGGATAATGGTGATGGTTACACAACAGCATGAATGTATTTAATGTCATTGAATTGTATGCTTAAAATGCTTGAAATGGTAAATTTTATATATATTTTACCATAATTTTAAAAATGTTAGCCAATTCAATTAAAACAATTTGTTTTGTTTTGTTTTGTTTTTTGAGACGGAGTCTCACTCTGTTGCCTAGGCTAGAGTGCAGTGGCGTGATCTCGGCTCACTGCAACCTCCACCTCCCAGGTTCAAGCAATTCTTTTGCTTCAGCCTCCTGAGAGCTGGGACTGTAGGTGTGCAGCACCACACCTAGCTAATTTTTATATTTTTAGTAGAGACAGGGTTTCACTATGTTAGCCAGGATGGTCTTGAACTCCTGACCTCAGGTGATCCACCCACCTCGGCCTCCCAAAGTGCTGGGATTACAGGTGTGAGCCCCTGCACCCAGCCAAAACAAAATTAATTGTTTAGAATACTTTATGCAGTACAGTTACGCTTTTTTGCACTTACTGAACAGTCATATTTGAAAGACTATGAGTGAATTTCACCATGTGGTTTTTGAAAAGCTGTAGGTGACTTAGGGTGATTTATTGATTTCTTTCTCAAAATGTTCTTGGGAAAAATTCAAATTTGACGAGGCCAGAGAAGAATCTGGGCTGGGTACGGTGGCTCATGACTGTAATCCCAGCACTTCGGGAAGCTTAAACAGGAGGATCACTTTAGCCCAGGAGTTCGAGACCAGCATGGCAAGATAGGGAGACCCCCATCTCTACAAAAAGTAAAAAAATTAGTTGGGCATGGTGGCGAACACCTGTGGTCTCAGCTACTTGAGAGGCTGAGATAGGAGGATTGCTTGAGCCAGGAAGTTTGAAGCTGCAGTGAGCTGTAATCATGTGATTGCACTCCAGCCTAGACAAGAGAGTGAGACCATGTGTCAAAAGAGAAGAAACAGAAGAATCTGGCTGGGTGTGGTGGCTCATGCTTGTAATCTCAGCACTTTGGGAGGCCAAGGTGGGAGGATTACTTGAGCCCAGGAGTTTGAGACCAGCCTGGGCAAGACCCCCATCTTTTTAAAAAAAAAAAAAAAAAAAAAGAATCTGGCATTCAGTTTGCAGGGAGATTTTCCCATGAGATTTCACATGATATAGTGCCCCTGTCCCTTCAACCTCTTGGAAGATCATTCATCTTGTTTGATGACTTCATTTGGGTTAATTATGAAGAGACTCCCTAATATAGGACTAGGTCTTTTTAATAGCACACAATCACATTGTAAAATGTGTTTAAATCTTTTAAGAGTATGATGTTCATGTGGTCAAAACTGTTCTTTGGTGTGTATTCATGTCTAAGGGGAAATCTGTTGAAACAGCAATAGTGTCACAATTCATAACGTGAAGCAAATTACTTTGTCACCAAAGGCAGCAATTTCTATAGGTCAGAAAAGAGTGAAATACAAGAAAAGCAACAGATATTTCCCACTAAAGTTATCAAGGATAAGTTTCTTAAACTCTTCATTATTAACAGCTGTGTTTCTAAGCATTTATTTGACAAGGCTGGGTGAGGTGGCTCATGCCTGTAACCCCAGCACTTTGGGAGGCTGAGGTGGGCGGATCACTTGAGGTCAGGAGTTTGAGACCAGCCTGGCTAACATGGTGAAACCCCAACCCTACTAAAATTACAAAAATTAGCCAGGCATTGTGGTGCACACCTGTAATCCCAGCTACTCGGGGGCTGAGGCACGAGAATCGCTTGAACCTGGGAGGCTGAAGTTGCGGTGGGCCGAGATCATGCCATTGCAATCCAGCCTGGGTGACAGAGCAAGACTACATCTCAAAAAACAAAAGTATGTGTAACAGATACTTACAATATTTCCTAGAATGTGCCAGACACTGTTCTGCAAATAAAAATGCAAAGAGATCAGGCTAGATGATAACAGGACACAGGTTTTAAAGAATTGATACTGAAGGAGACTTTTGGATTGCCAGTGCCGAAAGGCAGTATATTTAAGTGTTCATATCAAGCAATTGAGACCATCTTCTATACATGGTAGCAGACAAAGAAGTGAGGTGGGTTTCTTTAAATGTTCATATTTGTGTTCTTCTCTGCCTAGTATTTCTTCTTTCAGCACTCTCCCTTTAAAGACAAATATTCAGCCAGGTGCTGTGGCACACATATTAATCCCAGCTATTCAGAGGCTGAGGTGGAAGGATTGCTTTAGCCCAGGAGTTCGAGGTGAACTATGTAGTGAACTATGATTGCACTACCACACTCCAGCCTGGGGTACAGAGTGAGACACCATCTCTTAAGTAAATAAATAAATACAAGTACCTTTACCCACCAAACACCCTCTTCCCAAAGTAGAAATGGAAAAAAAAAAACATTCTCCTATTTCTCTTTTTCATTCATTCATTTAGCAAACAGGTATTAAGTTCCTGTGATGTGCTAGGTACTGTTCTAGGCAGTGAGGATACCCAGTGAACATGTCAGACTAATGTTCCACTTCATGGACCATAAAGGGAAAATAATAAGCAAACATAAAAAGATATGATGGTGAGACCCTATGTCTACAAAAAAAATTAAAAATTAACCAGGCATGGTGGTGCACACCTGTAGTCCCAGCTACTTGAAGGCCGAGGCAGGAAGATTACTTGAGCCCAGGAATTTGAGGCAGCACTGAGCTATGATTGTGCCACTGCACTCTAGCCTGGAGACCCCATCTCTTCAAAAAAACCAAGGTATGATTTTTGTTTGTTTTTTGAGACAGAGTCTCTCTCTGCTGCCCAGGCTACAGTGCAGTGGTATGATCTTGGCTCACTGCAACCTCTCTGCCTTCTGGGTTCAAGCAATTCTCATGCCTCTGCCTCCTGATTAACTGGGATCACAGGCACTCCCCACCATGCCCAGCTAATTTTTTGTTTTTAGTAGAGACAGGGTTTTGCCATGTTGGCCAGGCTGGTCTCGAACTGCTGACCTCAGGTGATCCACCCGCCTCAGCCTCCCAAAGTGCTGGGATTACGGGTGTGAGCCACCACACCTGGCCTAAAAGTATGACTTTTTATAATGGAAGTTCTATGAAGATTTGCTGGGAAAGGGGATGGCAAGACCTCTCCTGTGGTTACAAACATTGACAAGGAATGAGCCATGCAAAAGATATGAGAGAAAAGCATTCCAGACACAGAAAACGGTAAATGTCAAGTTCCTGGGACTAGAACCAACTTGATAGTGTTGACAATAAGGTTAGAGTACAGTGCACGTGGAGGGAAATGGTATGAGATGAGATCAGAGGTAGCCAAAGATCTCAAGGGACATGTAGACTTACTCTGAAGGGTAATGGTAGCCAGTGGAAGAAGCCAAGCAGCAGTCATGTCTGATGTCTGATGGAGAGGAAAGTTTTTCTTATTTGTCCTTGTAACTGTCATTCGAATAACACAGTTCTTCAGGGTAGAAATAATCAGTTTAGTAACTTTTTATATGGGGTGGATTGATTCACTTATATGTAATTAATATCTAAGTTAGAATTTTAAAGCCTATGGTTGTTCAGTAATTGCCCTGAACTTGAGTGTGAAGTTAAGCAGGAAGCAACATAAACATGAAAAGACTTAAGTTAATATAAAAATAAATGACTTTAAAAATTGCATTTTAAAGGTAAAATAATAGTGAAATTAAGCTTTCTATTTCTTGCAATGCCCTGCCACTCTTGGGTTTTTATATGCTTCCATATGATAAACTGAAGTTGTGTTTCTTCCTCAGGTGCAGTTGGTGAATAATCGGTTTAAAGGAGTCAAGTATTTCCGCTTGAATACCCTAGCCTCTCTAGGTTATGTGGTTGTGGTGATAGACAACAGGGGATCCTGTCACCGAGGGCTTAAATTTGAAGGCGCCTTTAAATATAAAATGGTGTGTGAGCATAAAAACACTTTTCTTTTACAGACATTTACATTTTTCTGGTGCATTGTTTGGTGTGAAACCCTTGAAAGAGAGTTGGGGGAAGGGGCTATGAATGAGTGAATGAGCGTGTATATGTGTTAGAGTTTAGGGGTGGGAGAGAAGATGCAACTTGATGTACACTAGGCTAGCTCATGTCTACCTATATGTAACTTTGGAGAACTGAGATAGAGCCACTTGTACATAGAAATACCCTCTCTATTTTGTATGTCCACTTGGGTAGAATTTAGCACCATTTAGCTTTCAGCATCCTGGACACTGTTGAGGAATTATTGAGATTTGTTCTGTCCTCTGTGAAGAGGGAATCCAACTGGTTAGTGCCTTCCTTGTGACAAGCCTCTTTCTCTCTACAGGAAGCTTTAAATGCTACCTTTTAGAGATGCCCCATGTCCTTTCTGCTGCTTTGGGAAATGATGAGAATCCGATGTTCCTTTTGCACAGTAAGGCAGTTACTGTGTTTGCCAGTGTTATTGGACATGCTGAGTAAGACATGGGGATTTTCTCCCACAGCCAGTTCTTTGACCTTATGTTGTATTCTCATGTAAGTTTTTTTGTTTTTATTTTTGTTTTTGGCTCAGTGAAGTGAGATTGCGTGCACTGGCAGGCCTAGTAATATAGACAAGGTGGTGGTGGTAGGAACTAGGACCTTAAAGAAGTAGTATGTTCAGTTCCTAGAGGTAATATAATAGGGAAATAAGAAGATAGGGCCTCAAGAGCAATTCCTTCTGCTTTACTGCACTAAAAATTAAAAAGGAGAAGTAGGCCAGGTGCATTGGCTCACACCTGTAATCCCAACACTTTGGGAGGCCAAGGCAGGAGGATCACTTGAGCCCAGGAGTTCAAGACCAACCTGGGCAACATAAGGAGACCCCCCACCTCTACAAATAAGTTAAAAAATTAACTGGGCATGGTGGCGCACGCCTGGAGTCCCAGCTACTTGGGAGGCTGAGGTGGGAGGATCACTTGAGCCTGGGAGATTGAGCTACAGTGATCCATGGTCACACTACTGCACTCCAGCCTGGACAGCAGAGTGAAACCATGTCTCCAAAAAAATAAATAAAAAGGAGAAGTAAAATTAATTACTTAAGGGGCTAATTTTTTGTCTTTGGGTATAGGAAGGCTTGTTACAAGGAAGATGCTGACCTCTTAGCAGACAACAGAACAAATGGAAATGGGAAATACCCAAATAGCAAGGGACAGTTTGAGTAGCAATAGGAAGGAGCTTTATGACTAAGTGGTAACTAAACTCTAGGACAGGCTAGCAACAGAAGCTATAGGCCCCTATCTCCAAATAGATTTTTTAAAAATTTGAGGGAGAGGGGGCAACAGAATCTCAGGTGGTAGTAAATTCTAATCTAAAAAAACCTACAGGGCCGGGTGTGGTGGCTCACACCTGTAATCCCAGCAATTTGGGAGGCCGAGGCGGGCGAATCACTTGAGAGGTCAGGAGTTCGAGACCAACCTGGCCATAGTGAAACTCCGTCTCTACTAAAAAATACAAAAATTAGCTGGGCATGGTGGCGCATGCCTGTAATTCCAGCTACTCGGGAGGCTGAGGCAGGAGAATCGCTTGAATCCAGGAGGCGAAGGTTGCAGTGAGCCAAGATTATGCCATTGCACTCCAGCCTGGGTAACAGAGTGAGACTCCATCTCAAAAAATAAAATAAAAATTAAAAGACCTACAGGTATTTTTAGTAAAAACATTTATCATCTTTAAAAGCACTCTTATGAGACTTTTATTCATCAGAATCAGTGAAATGTTCTCCCTTTTTTGACAGGGTCAAATAGAAATTGATGATCAGGTGGAAGGACTCCAATATCTAGCTTCTCGATATGATTTCATTGACTTAGATCGTGTGGGCATCCACGGCTG
Organism: Theropithecus gelada; assembly: GCF_003255815.1. Taxonomy (NCBI): domain Eukaryota; kingdom Metazoa; phylum Chordata; class Mammalia; order Primates; family Cercopithecidae; genus Theropithecus; species Theropithecus gelada. The sequence goes on along the minus strand of NC_037674.1, from coordinate 40,930,284 downwards.
GTCCTATGGAGGATACCTCTCCCTGATGGCATTAATGCAGAGGTCAGATATCTTCAGGGTATGTGACTTCCTATTATACTCATTTTTGCAATAAGGGTAGATTTTTCTGTAAATAGAGGATATATAAAAATGTCTATTTCCTGAAGGTTTACAGAGTTGGCAATTTTCTTTGGGTTTTTGTTTTTGTTTTTTTGAGACAAAGTCTTGCTCTGTCGCCCAGGCTGGAGTGCAGTGGCACAATCTTGGCTCACTGCAACCTCTGCCCCCTGGGTTCAGGCGATTCTCATGTCTCAGCCTCCTGAATAGCTGGGATTACAAGTGCCGGCCACCACACCTGGCTAATTTTTTTTTTTTTTTTAAAGTAGAGATGGGATTTCACCATATTGGCTAGGCTGGTCTCAAACTCCTGACCTCAAGAGATCCACCCGTGTTGGTCTCCCAAAGTGCTAGGATTACAGGCATGAGCCACTGCGCCTGGCCCACAGTTGGCAATATTATAGAATGTTAGGGTTTGTATGTTTAAGAGCCATGTGAAATGTATATATATCTCGTTTGTTTTTTTGTTTGTTTTGTTTTGTTTTGAGACAGCGTCTGCTCTTCACCCAGACTGGAGCACAGTGACATGATCTTGGCTCACTGCAGCCTCCACCTCCCGGGTTCAAACGATTTCCAGCTAATTTTTGTACTTTTAGTAGAGATGGAGTTTCACCATGTTTGCTAGGCTGGTCTTGAACTCCTGACCTTAAGTGATCCGTCCGCCTTGGCCTCCCAAAGTGCTGGGATTACAGGCGTGAACCACTGCTCCCAGCCTTCAAGTTTTATATGTATATATGTGTGTGTGTGTGTATTTTTCTTTTAAACATATATAATGTTTAAACATCAACTGGATAACTAGTTACTGACTGTTTATAGATACGTGCCAAAGAGTATAGGAGATGGTTACGATTAGTAAGGCACATACAACATACCTATTGGATTGTAATTACTTAATTGTTGGACTGCAAGCTATGAGGGCAGGGACCTGTTTGTGTTGTACACCACTGTATCCTCAGCAGTCAAGCCTAATGCTTGGCACATAGTAGGCCCTCAATAAGTGCGTTGAATGAGTGAATTATTAAATGTATAAATGCTTACAATTCTGTAAACAAACTCTTGGAAAAATACACTAGAAGAAAATACATAAGGATGATAATTGTTGAGAATAGGAATTATGAGTATGTTTCTTTTTTTAATATTTCAATAACATGATGTTACTTTACAGTGAAAAGTAATTTTTAAAATTTTTATTTTTTATTTTATTTTTGAGACAGAGTCTTGCTGTCACCCAGGCTGGAGTGCAGTGGTGCGATCTCGGCTCACTGCAACCTCCACCTCTCAGGTTCAAGCAATTCTTATGCTTCAGTCTGGGATTAAAGGCGCCCACTACTATTCCCAGCTAATTTTTGTATTTTTAGTAGAGATAGGATTTCACCATGTTTGCCAGTCTGGTCTCGGACTCCTGACCTTGGGTGATCCACCCGCCTCAGCCTCCCAAAGTGCTGGGATTACAGGCGTGAGCCATTGCACCTGACCCTTAATTTTTATTTTTAAGAACAAAATAAGGGTTTTATTCTTGCATATATGTCTAGATGATCTTTATAATAACCATAAATAAATTCTGACTACTCCCATAATTTTCCCAGGCTTGTAGCTGTCAAGAAAATAGAGTATTTAAATATAAAACTATGTATAAGAGCCTTAAAATGAGGCAAATTTGCCGGGCGCGGTGGCTCAAGCCTGTAATCCCAGCACTTTGGGAGGCCGAGACGGGCGGATCACGAGGTCAGGAGATCGAGACCATCCTGGCTAACACGGTGAAACCCCGTCTCTACTAAAAAATACAAAAAACTAGCCGGGCGAGATGGCGAGCGCCTGCAGTCCCAGCTACTCGGGAGGCTGAGGCCGGAGAATGGCGTAAACCCAGGAGGCGGAGCTTGCAGTGAGCTGAGATGCGGCCACTGCACTCCAGCCTGGGCGACAGAGCGAGACTCCGTCTCAAAAAAAAAATAAATAAATAAAAAATAAAATGAGGCAAATTTTTAGTATATTTCATTTATTGTTTTAAATTCTGTACTGCCAACAGAGGCTTAAAAAAAAAAGGTGGCTCCTTTTTTACATAAAACTGACAGTTCTCGCACATTTTTTCCTCAGTAGCAGGATGTAGTTCAGTTGTCTTTTAACAATGGGCCCGGCTTTTGTATTTCAGCTAGCCCAGGTTAAAGGTTTGGTACGTAGAATGCCCATGGAACATGAAACTGACTCACAGAGTATCAAATTCTTGACCTTGGCACTTCACTTCAGTATTCTGAGTTGCCTAAGACATGTATGCCCCAGTCGTAAGGCTAAAGCTTAAGGATAATTTTACAGTGTAATTTTGCAGTTGTAAGATCTCACTGCTAGCCACTCTCTTTTTCCAGACCACACTTGACTGTCAATGTCATCTTATGCAGGTTGCTATTGCTGGGGCCCCAGTCACTCTGTGGATCTTCTATGATACAGGATACACGGAACGTTATATGGGTCACCCTGACCAGAATGAACAGGGCTATTACTTAGGATCTGTGGCCATGCAAGCAGAAAAGTTCCCCTCTGAGTAAGTGCAAGCTTTTTTTTTTTGTTTTTTTTTTTAATTGAGACAGAGTCTCACTCTGTCACTTAGGCTGGAGTGCAGTGGCATGATCAGGGCTCCCTGCGTCGTCAAACTCCTGGGCTCAGAGGATCCTTCCACCTCAGCCCCCGAGTAGCTGAGTCTACAGGCACGTGCCACCATGCCCACCTAATTTTTTGTATTTTTAGTAGAGTCAGGCAGGATTTTACCATGTTGCCTAAGGTGGTCTCAAACTCCTGGACTCAAGTTATCTGCCCATCTCAGACTCCCAAAGTGCTGGGTTTACAGGCGTGAGCCACCGGGCACAGCCTAATTCAAGCTTTAAAATGAAGATTATAAATTTTCAATTGTATTTTAAAAAATTGTCTTTAATCCTAATGGAAAATTCAAATACTGAAAAACCAAGATGAATATGTTATACTAGAATATCATGGCTGTTTCTTAAAACTGAATTACAGGCCAGTTCATATAATGTTTTTTTACAAGTTATATTTGAAGCAGTTGTTTTTGCTGAAAAAAGTTAAGTACACGACTTTCAAGGTGGAAAAAATTTTATGTCTGCCTGAATATATTTTACACATAATTTTTCTGGGGACATGCTATAATTATAGATGTGTTTTAATATTTTAATTATAAATAATTGAACACAAGATCTTTTTTTAATCTTTCATTACATGTGGTATCTGGTTAATATGTTACAAATTTAATATTGAAAATATTGAATTATTATTCTAACATTGCAGTATCAGGAAGTTAATATGGTTAAGTATGATTAAATAAGTGAAATTGTTTTCCCAAATACTGTACTATTTTGCCTAATCCTGTAATATTTCCATTTATCCAGACCAAATCGTTTACTGCTCTTACATGGGTTCCTGGATGAGAATGTCCATTTTGCACATACCAGTATATTACTGAGTTTTTTAGTGAGGGCTGGAAAGCCATATGATTTACAGGTGAGTTATTCTACATTTTCTGGTTAAATGCAGTCATGATTAGTGATTGATTACTTTGAAATCTATTAACTGTAGGGTAAGTCCGGATTTTTAGAGTGTCCACCCTCTGCTTAAGAGAACTAAAGTAAGAGGCATATTTAGTAGTGCCTGTAGTTGGATAAAAATTAAGATTCTGTTGCAGTCAGGCGGACATATCTGCCTATCAGATTACATGACTGTGTGTCTGTATCTGCTTTCAGTTTGGAAGCATGGAAAAGATGACAGGAAGTCATTCACTGTTCTCCTTTGCTTTTCTTTTTCCGCTTTGAAGGGTGAAGATATGCTATTTTGATTTCATGGTTGTAAAAGGATTTTTAGGGCCTGATTATATGGTCTTTTAATTTTCTTTTATTTTACGTTGACATCGGAGCAGAAACCAGCAAGTTACCCTCCTCCATTGCTCCATTTATAGATCCTTATTCCAGTTTTTCTTAAAACTATGTTTTACTCCTTAAACAGATTATGTGCACACAAAAATTGAAAAAATTACTTTTTCCTTTTTAACATTTCAGTTGATATTTATGTTTAAACTATGAGATATTGATAGCAGCAATTTTTAAGCTTTTTGGTTTCAGGACACCTTTACCTACCAAAGAACTTTGTTTATGTCGATTATATCAATGAATATTTCTCATATAAGATATTAAAACTGAGAAAAATTTTAAATATTTTAAAATAATAAACTATCAGCCCGGTGCAGTGGCTCACACCTGTAGTCCCAGCACTTTGGGAGGCCAAGGTGGGCGTGGATCACTTGAGGTCAGGAGTTCGAGACAAGCCTGACCAAAATGGAGAAACCCTGTCTCTACTAAAAATACAAAAACTAGTCGGGCATGGTGGCGCACGCCTGTAATCCCAGATACTTGGGAGGCTGAGGCAGGAGAATTGCTTAAACTGGGGAGGCGGAGGTTGCGATCAGCTGAGATTGCGCCATTGCACTGCAGCCTGGGCAACAAGAGTGAAACTCCGTCTCAAAAATGATAATAATAAACTATTACATGTTAACACAAATCACATTTTTCATAGAGAAAAACTATATTCCAAAACAAATAATTTACTGAGAAAAACAGCAATATTTTACATTTTTCTAAGTTCCTTTAATGTCTGACATAATAGTAAAGAAGACACTTACATTCTTATGTCTCTTTCTGTACTCAACCTGTTGTGATATGTTTTGGCTAAAGTATGTGAAGAAAAATTTGGCCTCACAGAGTATGTAGTTATGAAACGGGGCCAGGCGCAGTGGCTGACGCCTATAATCCCAACACTTTGGGAGGCCAAGGCAGGTGGATCACGAGGTCAGGAGATTGAGACCATTCTGGCTAACACGGTGAAACCCCGACTCTACTAAAAATACAAAACATTAGCCGGGCGTTGTGGCGGGCGCCTGTAGTCCCAGCTACTCGGGAGGCTGAGGCAGGAGAATGGAGTGAACCTGGGAGGCAGAGCTTGCAGTGAGCCAAGATTGCGCCACTGCACTCCAGCCTGGGTGGCAGAGTGAGACTCCGTCTCCAAAAAAATAAAAATAAAAATACAAAAATTAGCCGAGTGTGGTGGTGCATGCCTGTAATCACAACTACTCAGGAGTCTGAGGCACAAGAACTGCATGAACCCGGGAGGCAGAGGTTGCAGTGAGCCGAGATCGTGCCACTGCACTCCAGCTTGGGTGACAGAGTGGACTCCATCAAAAAAAAAAAAAAAAAGAAATGGGAGTAATATTTTAGCTTTTTCAGTTAATTGTAGATACCATTCTTTGATACTGTACCAAAACTGGACAAGTGGTAGTTTCTTAAAGGTTGTGGGATTTTGTTTGTTTTTGTTGTTTTAAATATATATATCATATATACTTTTTATTATATATATTTTTAAATTATATATAAATAAATAAATATATATATATACACACACACACACACTTTTTTTTTTTTTTTTTTGAAATGGAGACTTGCTCTGTCACCTAGGCTGGAATGCAGTAATGTGATCTTGGCTAACTGCAACCTCTGCTTCCCAGGTTCTATCAGTTCTCGTGCCTCACCCTCCTGAGTACCTGGGACTACAGGCTCGTACCACTATGCCCAGCTAATTTTTTTGTACTTTTAGTAGAGATGAGGTTTCACCATGTTGACTAGGCTGGTCTTGAACTGCTGACCTCAGGTGATTTGAGGCCTTAGCCTCCAAAAGTGTTGGGATTACAGGTGTGAGCCACTACACCCAGGTTTTTTATATATATATATATATATATATATATTTTTTTTTTTTTTTTTTTTTTTTTTTGAGACAGAGTCTTGCTCTGTCTCCCAGGATGGAGTGCAGTGGCGCAATCTCAGCTCACTGCAAGCTCCGCCTCCCAGGTTCCCACCATTCTCCTGCCTCAGCCTCCCGAGTAGCTGGGACTGCAGGCACCCACCACCAGGTCTGGCTAATGTTTTGTATTTTTAGTAGAGACGGGGTTTCACTGTGTTAGCCAGGATGGTCTCAATCTTCTGACCTCGTGATCCACCTGCTTCGGCCTTCCAAAGTGCTGGGATTACAGGCATGAGCCACTGCGCCTGGCCTAAATATATTAAGAGATGGGTGTCACTAAGTTGCCCAGGCTGATCTCAAACTCCTGAACTCAAGTGATCCTCCCACCTCAGCCTCCCAAAGTGCTAGGATTGCAAGCAAGGTGAGCTACCATGCCCAGCCAATGAATTTTTTGTTGTTTTTTAATTTTATTTTTTTCAATTGAAGTCTTACTATGATTCCTGGGCTGGTTTCAAACTCCTGGGGTCAAGCAATCCTCCCACCTCAGCCTCCCAAGTAGTTGAGACTACAGGGAATGGGCTCCTGCATCTGACTTAAAGCTAGGTTTTAGTGTGGAATCTGAAGTGATATATATAAACTTCATATTCTGTTACATTAAAGTGTGGATCTTATACTTCAAATGGATCTTTTACCATGCATTAGCCATCTGGAAAATACTGGCTCACTGTGTTATTCCAGTCTTTCAAATGTTGACGCCTTTTATTGTACAATATTTTAAAAATCACATATAGTTATATTACCACTGATCTTATCAGAAAAGTGTCTAAGTATTGGGAAGCTCATTAGTTAATAGTAGTAGATGCAAGTTTTCCAAAATTCTAACTCAAAAGCCCAGATTTTATCATTGGCAACAAATACTGTCAGTGTTGTCCGTGAAGTGGCCAACTCACTTCATTCACTTTTGAGAAAATATTTACTGGATACCCTAAATAACCATAGTTGTCAGTCATTCTTTGAAGTTAAAAATGGAGTTCCATTTAAAAAGCAGCAGTTCAGCTTGTGACTCATTCACACTAGTACTTTTCCTTGAGACATCCTGTAGCACAGGTGCTTTATGCATTCCCATTTCATAAACACAGAATATTAAAGACTTCTACTCAAAGGTTGTAACTTAATAAATTCTAATTTTTACCGCTACTTAATTGAAACTGACATTTTTCTTTTTATTGGAAGTGTGTGGTGGTGAGGAATATTGTGACTTCTAGTGCAGTTTAATGATAGTGCCTTGATTCATGCTACCCAGCAGTTTTACTCACCTTTGCTTTTGCATCATCACTGTAAATGCTGACACAACAAGTAAAGGCAAATAATGTCTTTGTGTTGTTCTAAAAGTAGTTTTGACCGTTTGTATCCATTGAAAAGCTTTCAGAGACCTCTGAAAGTCTATAGACCACACTTAGAGAACAAACCATTGGTCTACAGGTAAATCCATCATTAAGCCTAATGTTTAATAAGGAAATCATAAGATGAGAGGAGCGTTTAGATACGATTTATTCTACAATATTGCATAGAGGCTGTGATTCATATTATTAATCCTGTTTAAAATCTCTGGAAAGCGCCGGGCGCGGTGGCTCAAGCCTGTAATCCCAGCACTTTGGGAGGCCGAGGCGGGCGGATCACTTGGTCAGGAGATCGAGACCATCCTGGCTAACATGGTGAAACCCCGTCTCTACTAAAAATACAAAAAACTAGCCGGGCGTGGTGGCGGGCGCCTGTAGTCCCAGCTACTCGGAGGCTGAGGCAGGAGAATGGCCTGAACCTGGGAGGCGGAGCTTGCAGTGAGCCGAGATCGCGCCACTGCACTCCAGCCTGGGTGACACAGCGCGAGACTCCGTCTAAAAAAAAAAAAAAAAATCTCTGGAAAGCTTTGGAAGAGGATGTATCACTAAATTCTTTTTTTTTTTTTTTTTTGTATCTTTATTTTTTGTTGTTGGTAAGATCTATCCTCAGGAGAGACACAGCATAAGAGTTCCTGAATCTGGAGAACATTATGAACTGCATCTTTTGCACTACCTTCAAGAAAACCTTGGATCACGTATTGCTGCTCTAAAAGTGATATAATTTTGACCTGTATAGAACTCTCTGGTATACACTGGCTATTTAACCAAATGAGGAGGTTTAATCAGTAGAAAACACAGAATTGATCATCACACTTTGATACCTGCCACGTAACATCTACTCCTGAAAATAAATGTGGTGCCATGCAGGGGTCTACAGTTTGTGGTAGTAATCTAATACCTTAACCCCACATGCTCAAAATCAAATGATACATATTCCTGAGAGACCCAGCAATACCATGAGAATTACTCAAAAAAAAAAAAAAAAGCATTAACACCATGTATTCATACTACCCTATTTTCACTTTTAATAGTATTATAAACTTCATGAACTTAATTAGTGTATTTTTACAGTATACTTTTGAGTTTGTTAAAATATGATATTAGTGATTGGTTTGGTTCAGTTCCAGAATCTCTGACTAGTTACAGATTTGATAGCACTTAAATGTAATTGAATAGCTTATGCTTCATTGCTTGGGCATATCCAGCATGTTATGAACTAATAACTATTAAACTTGACTTAACCAGTCATTCATTATTGATTTTTCAAGGATAACTTAGTGGCCTCCTAAAGACACTTGTTTTGGCACTGACCAGTTTTTAGCCAATTTAATCTGTATCTAATATAAATAATTCTCATTTTTCTTTGATGATATTAACGGAGTGGGCTTTTCCTTTTGCATAAAGGCTAGTAACTGTATATGTAGCATGGATTTAATTAGTCATGATACTGATAATTACAGGCAGAAAATTTTTAAATGATTAGAGCTTAAATATTTGCAGGCAAGTTTTTTTTTTGTTTTTTTTTGTTTGTTTGTTTTTTTCCTTTAAGAAAAGGAAAAAGTATACATTCACTAGAATTCTTCAGAAAATGTAGTGGTGCCAGTTTCCATTTAGAATTTCCTTATTAAAATATTCTAGAATTTTAAGGAGATTGAAGGAATCACAGTGGGGTGGGGAGTCCTGGGTTTGGGAAATGACAGAGAGAAGAGGTGGTGAGGGCCTGATTAAAAACTAAGCAGAAGTAGTTTTAACAAAAAGACTCAGGAAAATGTTTGGAAACTGAAATTTAAACAACTAGAATATTAAGGAAACCAGAATCAATAAATCACTGTCTTGCCAGCACAGCTACAGAGTAACATGATTCAGGGGAGGAAAAGTTCCTTAGAGTTACTTTTATAATTCTTTTTTTTTTTTTTCTCTTTGGTTTAGAAATCCTACACATTTAAACTTTATCCTTTTAAAATTATTTGAACATAATTTAGATATTGTAAGCTTAAAATACAAATGTTTACAGATAACCTCTTTACCATAAACTAATCCCTGGCAAGCCATGGCTCTCTTTTTTTTTGGTGTTTAAAGCCTATAAACAGTTTTCTTGAATGATCATGAACTTTTCTTGGTTTAGCACTAGGATTTAGCTATGAAGAGAGCTCATAGGCTTTCAGGTGCTAATTGAGATCTGCCCTGTTAGAGTCTTGGGGTGCTAGGTCGGTCACGTTGACACCGGTGGCAGGGAAGGCATCTATGAGTTTGATGCTTTTTATCACACACTTCAGTGTTTAGAAAGTTATTACCAATACTTTTAAACAACACTCCAAGAAAATTTGCTGTATTTCTTTCTCATCACTACAGAGAGAGTAGATTTCCCCATAGAGAGCACAGCCTTCATTAGTAAGGTTGGTGACTACTGGTAAGAGGTGGACTTCATTGACGCCAAGTGGGAGGTAGGGAAAGCCCAGAAATGGCAGGATGACATGGTGGTTCTGTCGTTGGGAAAGGTATTGGGTTTTGCTGTTTGTGTTTATATTGTATAATAGATACCACGCTTTTTCTTATTATCTGTATGTGTATTGCTTTTCATGTTTGATATTTTCCCATGCCAAGATTTGTTTATATAGATTTTCAATGTTAAATTAAATTGATTTGGGTAACTTTCTTCCCCAAGAAAGTATTTTCCCCTTTAAGTATGTATCTGACTGTGGAGGGTGTTTTGTTTTGTTTTGTTTTGTTTGGACTAATTGGCCTCAAAGGATCTATCCTTATATGCAATATAAAATAGAAATGGTATACAGTAGCTTTTAAGCAGCTACTCCATTGAAACCTTTCACACATTAAGACTGTTTCTTCAAAATGGCATCTTTTATTTTACCGAAACAAACTTAGAAAACTTCATGTACTCTTGAATTCACCGGTGTTTTCCTTTTGCATGTTGCCGCCTTCTTTCCTCCTATCATAAAGAATGTTTCTATTATCACTCCCAGTCACTTAAATGCCATCTGCTTCTATAGCGGGGAAAAAATACCTGAATGAATTCACTTACAGAAAGACAGTTTGACTGAATTTGCTTTTTACAACCAGTGTGGAAAATATCATAGTCAATTGAGGCAATCAGTAGAAATCTAACTAAAAGTTTGTACCCCATAAGTGTGGGTAACAGCTTAAACGGCAAGAATATATAAAAGTAGCAACAGTTTAGTGGGAGCCAAAAAGCACTAGGTTACATAATATCATACTGTGTTTTTAAAGACTTGATAAATGTGTACACTTGAACAGCCATCAAGAGGGATACTTGAGCATTTTAGAGTAGTGGAACTCAAAATCTAAGATTTATCTGGGATACTTACTAAAAGAAATGTAGAGTTTTGATACTCACTCTTAAAAATATGTATTCCCAGGCTAGGCATGGTGGCTCACACCTGTAATCCTAGCACTTTGGGAGACCAAGGCGGGTGAATCACTTGAAGTCAGGACATCAAGAGCAGCTTGGTCAACATGGTGAAACCCCGTCTCTACTAAAAATACAAAAAAATTAGCCGGGCATGATGGCGTGTGCCTATAATCCCGAACCTACTCGGGAGGCTGAGGCAGGAGAATCGCTTGAACCTAGGAGGCGGAAGTTGCAGTGAGCCAAGATGGCGCCACTGTAGTCCAGTCTGGGCGACAGAGTGAGACTCTGCCTCAAAATAAATAAATAAATAAAAATTTGTATTCCATTGATTTAGGTAGACACCAGGAATGTGCATTTCTGACAAGCTTTCCACGCGATCCTACAGTAAGTCATCTATGGACTACTTTAAGAAACTCTTCTCTAGAGAATGGAGTTGGATTAATAATAGGTGATTTTTTACGCTAGACTGATTCACAAGAACCTAAACAGTAGTCCATGAAGCTGCTCATCTGTGGTAACTTGTTTGGCCCTTCTCACTCTGAAAGCAGCAGGAGGTGTTTACTTTGTTTCTATCCCGTTTGTCTGGAGATTAATTTTGGAATAAAAGTTTTTCTCTTTATGCCATTCCTGGTTCTTTTCCAAAGCCTCATACAAGAGGATTAGGTCACAACGCATGCATTACTTTTTTAAAAAATGCAATGTTGATACCGATGCTTAATTTTTTCTTTTTTTTCTTTTTTTTTTTTTTTTAATACTTGTTTTATTCCTTCCAGATAGTATAGCCCACCTTTCTATAGCATAGTTCTCTTCAGGTGGAATGATTCCTATAAGATTTCTCATTATTAAATCATGCATTTTCCAAGATGGAATCAATCTTTGATTTAATCTAATCTAATATTCTCATTTGTTAGAAGAACAACCTACATGCTAGAGAGAGAGGAGGAAATATACCCGTGACCACACAGCCAGTTAGTAGCCAGTTGGTGCTGGGCTCCAGCCAGGTGTCCTGCCTCATGGTAGTTAAATGATATATAGAAAAGGTAAATTTTTAAAGAAATATTTATTAATATATTCGTATAAAACATTTTAAAGATAACCACATAAAAATGGTTAATTTTTCCATTCCAAAGTAAATGCTAAGCATGCTTATTAATGAAGCAGTACTTCTAATTAGTATATGACATTCTGAAGTTAATTAAATTCATTGCACTAAATGTGTCTTCCTTGGTATAGTGGGGGATTTGAGGATTGGAATATAGAGTAGAGTGCTTGCTTAAGCCTGGGAGCCCATCTTATAGCTATTTGATGTAAGAAAAGAGACATGGCCATTTCCAAACTATATAAGTTGAGTGTCTATTCCCAGCAGATATAAAGGAGAAAGGAAACTTTTTTGACTCCCACCTTCCCAGCCTCATCTTCCACCTATCCATCTTCCAGCCTCAAATATGGAGATGTTAGGTGCTGGGCTCTAGGTAATCATTTCATAAGTCCTTTACAGGTAAAGAAAAAGTAGTGTTTGTATGTTTGTTTTTAAGTAACCCCAAAACAAATTTATGTTGTATCCAGCAAAATTGGAGTTCAGGTGGTTAATTTTAGAACATAAAGTGCCTGCTGTTTTAAGCATTGACTTGTATAAAAAGAATTGCATGTCTCACTCCAGTAAGCTTATGGGTTTTCTCATTTTTAGGTATATGGCTTTTAATCATGTAAAGTGAAACATTAGTTTTGTTGCATTTTATTACAGGTTATTTGTTGCAATAAAGATGCTGCTGAAATTAACTGATTTAAATGTCCCTTTTTCTCCCATTTGCCCATGGGAAATGTACAACCTTGCCTTGATTAGTGACAACTGTGGAGTGACTAATACACATGAACAAGGTCATGTGCTTGCAGTGGAGAAGACAGACTGCAGTATGAAGGATTACATTGGGGGTTTTAGTATAAACACTAACCAAAATGCATCCAAGCCTAATGGGAGGTGTGCAGAGAACTGCTTTCTATCTGCAAGTGGTTCCCAACAACCAGTGGTTGATACTACAAGGGTAAATGGTGCTTACAGCCAGTGAGGAGCATATCCCCCTACCCCAACCTCCACCCCCAAGCAGCTGGGGGTTTGTGGGAATACCACCTAGAGTTGATAGTGGCTTCTGCATGCTGCCCAGGAAATTTTTTTTTTTTTTTTTGAGACAGTCTCGCACTGTCGCCCAGGCTGAAGTGCAGTGGCACAATCTTGGCTCACTGCAAGCTCTGCCTTCCAGGTTCATGCCATTCTCCTGCCTCAGCCTCCTGAGTAGCTGGGACTACAGGCACCCGCCACCACGTCTGGCTAATTTTTTGTATTTTTAGTAGAGATGGGGTTTCACTGTGTTAGCCGGGATGGTCTTGATCTCCTGACATCTGACCTCGTGATCCACCCACCTTGGCCTCCCAAAGTGCTGGGATTACAGGCATGAGCCACCACGCCTGGTCCCTACTGCCCAGAAAACTTTGAGGGAGTTTAATGTACTGTGTATTTCAGAGGTTTCTGGGTTTTTTTGTTTTTGTTTTTGTTTTAGGTGGAGTCTTGTTCTGTCACCCAGGCTGGAGTGTAGTGGTGCAATCTTGGCGCACTGCAACCTCCCCTGCCCAGGTTCAAGCGATTTTCCTGCCCCAGCCTCCCAAGTAGCTGGGATTACAGGCGCCTGCCACCACACCTGGCTAATGTAGAGACAGGGTTTCACTGTGTTGGCCAGGCTGTTCTCAAAGTCCGTCACGAACTCAGATGATGTGCCTGCCTCGGCCTCCCAAAGTGCTGGGATTACAGGCGTGAGCCACCATGCCCGGCCTGACAATATTGTTTTTTTTTTAAGTTTTATTAGAGAAAGGGCAGAGAGGAGGCAGATGAACCCCTCTGAAATAAGTAAATGGGTTTGTGTGATAATCCTTCCAGAACAGATACTTAATCTGGATTCTGTAACCCTCAAGTTGTGTGTGAAATATTGCATGAAAAGTAGTAGTGTATTATTCTGGAGATAGGCTCTTTGGCGTTATCAAATACTCAAAGGGATAATGACCCCAAAAAAGTTAAGAACCACAGCTGTATTAGGGTCTTAAACTTTTATTTTGTATACAAAAATTATTAGGAATAAAAATATGTTTAAAATAAGGGACCGCTAGGCCGGGTGCGGTGGCTCACGCCTGTAATCCTAGCACTTTGGGAGGCTGAGACAGGTAGATCACTTGAAGTCAGGAGTTCAAGACCAACCTAGCCAACATAGTGAATGAATTTTTGTATACTAAAAATACAAAAATTAGCCGGGCATGGTGGCGCATGTCTGTAATCCCAGCTACTCGGGAGACTGAGGCAGAATCGGTTGAGCCCCGGAGGCAGAGGTTGCAGTGAGCCAAGATCACACCACTGCTCTCTAGCCTGGGGAACAGTGTGAGACTCTGTCTCAAAAAAATAAAAAGTAAGGGACTGCTGTAGATGAGTGCTTCCTAACCTTTTCATCTTGTAACACAAAAAGAGATAGTCGTATGACACAAGGATAAACATGCACACTGGGGTAAGCTGTTAAAGCTGCTTGTAGCCAGAAGTGGCTGTCCAGGCCCACCTCAACTTTAAAGAAATTAGTATCTCATTATACATATGATCTATTTATAACATTATGGTTGGGAAATTTTATAGATTACCTTGGCCTATCAAAAATCAAAAATCAGCTTTCACCTGGCACAGTGGCTCATGCCTGCAGTCCTAGCACTTTGGGAGGCTGAGGTGGGCAGATTGCTTGAGCTCACAAGTTTGAGGCCAGCCTGGGCAACATGGTGAAACCCCTGTCTCTACAAAAATACAAAAAACTACCCGGGTGTGGTGATGTGCACCTGTAGTTCTGGCTACTCAGGAGGCTGAGGTGAGAGGATCGCTTGAGCCTTGGAGGCAGAGGCTGCAGTAGGCTGAGATCACACTACTGCACTCCAGCCTGGGTGATAGAGCCAGACCTTGTTTCTATATACATATATATATATATACACATATATATATATATATATTTTATATATATTTTATATATATATATATATTTTTTTTTTTAATTAGCTTTCACGCCAAACGAGGTGGCTCACACCTGTAATCCCAGCACTTTGAGAGGCCAAGGCAGGAGGACTGCATGAGCTCAGGAGTTTGAGACCAGCCTGAGCAACATAGCAATATCTTGTCTCTACTAAAACTTTTAAAATTAGCTGAGCATGATAGTGCATGCCTATAATGCCAGCTACTCAGGAGACTGAGGCAAAGGATCACTTGAGCACAGGAGGTCGAGGCTGCAGTGTGCTATGATTATACCACTGCAGTCCAGCCTGGGCAACAAGACCCTGTCTCAAAAAAAAAAAAGCTTTCAGACTAGCCGTAAGCGTCCTGTATAACTGTGACGGAGGTGTAGACTTCCAGCTATAGAACTCCAGTGCCCCAGATTCGGAGCAAGTGCTACAGCCTTGAAGCCTTTTGACTTCCCTTTGGCCCTATTAACCTCACCCACCCCACCCAATGGATATGAGGGGGCAGATATTGATCCCTTGGTGCTTTTGTGGGGAGTAGAGTGAAACAGTCACAGTGTGAGAATCTCATAACCAGAGTATAATTTTATTTTGGGTTCGGTGTAGTTTGGGGATTTACTAGGATTTAAGGATTCATCTTCTGGTTCTATCACCCTGGAAGAGTTTGAGCTCCCATTGTAATTTCAGCTCTGAAAGACACAGATTGTTCAGTCTGCTGTTTGTTCCTTACTCCTTACTAAAAGACACTCTCTCTAAATTGGACTCCAAACCTGTGTTCTTAAAATAGAAGTTTGGGGAAGCAATTAGCCAGGATAGTTGTCCTTAGCTAGCTCCAGGACTCCCCCATCTTTACTGGAAAAACACCCTGTAGATGTGGCATAGCTTAACATCCTACTCAGAAGTGACAGTTATTTGCAGGAAGGTCAGTCCTCTGGCCAGGATGGTTCTGGAAACCACAAAGCTTCTCTGTAAAATGACCTGTCTGTGCTGGCTTAATTACTGAGCACATACCTTGTCATAGTTGCATCCCTAAGCATGCATGTGTATACCACTGTCTGCAGTTCAGTTGGGTACTTGATGTGTTGCCGTGCCAGTTAATTGCTTTAAGCTGTCTCAACCGTCCATTCCTCTTCTTTCCTATTGTTGCTCCTCTCCCAGTCTAGGTCTCACGATCTCAATGCCGGGTAAATACAGCAGCTCTCTGTCCACCCTGAGTTCAGGGTGAAGAATAGAATTCCAAGTGACTTCAAATAAGCATTTCTCAACTTTCATTTAGCAAATATTTAGGAACAATCATGTGCCAGGTCTATCATGTGCTAGGCCATCAGAAACCAGAATTGAAGAGGATACAGTCCTTGCCCTCAGTAGGCTCTCAGGACCAACTTCACTTTCCACCTAGAAGCCACTTCCTTTAAAGGAGCTTTTTTTTTTTTTTTTTCTCTTTGAGACAGGGTCTCCCTCTGTTGCCCAGGTGGGAATGCAGTGTGGCATGAACACACCCACTGCAGCCCCAACCTCCCAGGCTCAGGTGATCCTCCCACCTCACCTTCCCAAATAGGTGGGACTTCAGGCACACACCACCACTCCCAGCTAATTTTTTCATTTCTTGTACAGACGGGGGTCCCACTTTGTTCAACCAGGCTGATCTTGAACTCCTGAGCTCAAGCAGTCCTCCTGCCTCAGCCTCCCAAAGTGCTGGGATTATAGGCATGAGCCACTGTGCCCAGCCTGGCAAGCTAATTATTTCCTGCCAAACTTCAAGTGGTGCTCTAGTGCCTAATCAAATACAAGTTCTGTCTGACATTCAAGACCCTCCTGCCAGGCGCAGTGGCTCACGCCTGTAATCCCAGCACTTTGGGAGGATGAGGCAGCAATCACCTTAGGTCAGGAGTTCGAGACCAGTCTGGCCAACATGGTGAAACCACATCTCTACTAAAAACACAAAAACTAGCCAGGCATAGTGGCATGCACCTGTAATCCCAGCTACTCTGGAGGCTGAGGCAGGATAATCGCTTGAACCTGGGAGGTGGAGGTTGCAGTGAGCTGAGATTGCGCCACCGCACCCCAGCCTGGCAACAGAGCGAGATACCATTTCAAAAATACATATATATATACACAAAAATTAGCTGGGCGTGGTGGCACGTGCCTGTAAATCCCAGCTACCCAGGGAGGATGAGGCAGGAGAATTGCTTGAACCCGGGAGGCGGAGGTTGCAGTGAGTTGAGATCACGCCACTACACTCCAGCCTGGGCAACAGAGCGAGACTCTGTCTCAAAAAAAAAAAAAAAAAGCCTGGCCAGCCGCCAATATGGTGAAACCCTGTCTCTACTAAAAATACAAAAATTAGCTGGGTATGGTGGCATGCACCTGTAACCCCAGCTTCTCAGGAGGCTGAGGCAGGAGAATCCCTTGAACCCAGGGGGCGGAGGCTGCAGTGAGCCACACCACTCCAGCCTGGGCAACAGAGCAAGACCCTATCTAAAAAACAAACAAACAAAAAACACTCCGGGTGGGGTGGCACACACCTGTAATCGCAGCACTTTGGGAGGCTGAGGTGTGAGGATCACTTGAGGCCAGAGGTTTGAGACCAGCCTGGCCAACATGGCAAAACCCCATCTCTACTAAAAATACAAAAATTAGCTGTTTGTCATGGTGTACTCCTGTAATCCTAGCTGCTCAGGAGGCTGAGGCATGAGAATGGCTTGAACCTGCGGGGTGGAGATCACAATAAGCCGAGATTGCACCACTGCACTCCAGTCCAGGCAACAGAGTGAGACCTTGTCTCAAAAAAAAAAAACAAAAAACAAAAAAAAACTCAGTGGAGGATTGGATCAGTTAATATACATAAGCACATGATGCCTGGTATACAGTAACTCAATAAAGGTTATCTCAAATTTAGCATTTAATTTCTTTTTTTTTTTTTTTTTTTTCCTTTATGAGACAGAGTCTCGCTCTGTCACCCAGGCTGGAGTACAGTGGTGCCATCTCGGCTCACTGCAACCTCTGCCTCCTGGGTTCAAGCGATTCTCCTGCATCACCCTCCCGAGTAGCTGGGATTACAGGTACGCACCACCATGCCCTGCTACTTTTTGTATTTTTAGTAGAGACGGTGTTTTACCATGTTGGCTAGGCTGGTCTCGAACTCCTGACCTCAAGTGATCCGCCCACTTCGGTGCCCCAAAGTGCTGGGATTACAGGCATAAGCCACCTCACCCAGCATAGCATTTAGTTTCATACCATACTGTTCGCTACCGGTTTTGTTTCTCCAGTTGGATCACAGACTCTCAAAGTGGTACCTTTACACTTGCTTAATTCTCACCCATAATACCTACTGCAGGGTCAGATATGTATGAGATACTTGAATACTAAAAAAATTTTCAAATAAAAACATCTGACATCCCCCATTTAGGGTTGTCTGCTTGAGAGCTTGCAGGTTCCTAAGTACCCATCTACCAATTTGTTTGTAACTGCAAAAGAAACCAAATCCTTCCCAAATTTAAGCTTTTAGAACTCCTTCTTTAAAATATCCTTGTAGTTTGCATTCTTTATCCCCAACTGAGGCTTCAGGTCAGGAGATACTGTCCTTCTCAACCCTGGTTGTTATTACAGTTGCCTGGGCAGCTTTTAAAAACATTCATATATAAGTC